>NC_073744.1:126670791-127022666 GCF_029784135.1 Toxorhynchites rutilus septentrionalis
GACTTGTCATTCCAGGACATGGAATGGTTTCACACACACACGCGGTTGCATACTACCAGGCGCAGGATGAAATAAAAAAAAAGTAAAGTAATATCCAGCGAGGGGAATGGCTTCACACACGCACTTGGTGTTATAGCATTATCGTACTTATCGCCGATGCTGCGTACTGCGGGCGTTGGCTCGCGCAGACTGTTGTGTGCTGTGTTGTGCTGGGGGACAACACTTGACAGTTGTTATTCCCGGTCATGGGATGATTTCACACACACGCACGATTGCATACTACCAGGCGCAATGCGATTTAATGAAAAAAGAGAGAAGCCGCCAGCGCGGGCAGCACTAAGCTACCACGGTGGGACTTCTCTCTTACGGGACACGACGCACCCGCCCATCACATAGCGCATCGCAAGGGCAATACTGCACAAGCTACTGTGCCGCGCCGATGCTGATGGGGCATTGTTACACGTACTGCGTGCTGGGTCGCGCAGTGAGAAATTGAACAAACTGTTGTGCTGTGCTGTGCTGGGGGGGGACTTTTCCAAAACATGCTACTTTGCATTCCAGGACATGGTGCACAGCTTATACCGCTAGCAGAGACACCTCGTTCGATCGGGGCAACTTGGGACACCGTAATCAGTACCAGTGCCGGGTGTGGGTCGGATTCCGATGGGGGGTGATCCGGGAACATATTTCTTGGACTTAGAATATTGTTCGGACTTAGAATTTTTTCGACTTATGACCTCGTTTCTGGGACTTAGCCGTAGAACCAGATGTAATGCGTGTTGCATAGATTAAGGCACAGGGGAATTTAATAAAAAAGAGAGAAGCCCCACACATTTAGGGGGGCTTCTCTCTTTTTTATTGGACGATACACAACACATAACATACATGACATAACACTGACCTAGAAGCAGTATTTACCACCGTATTTTATGACCCGCTTCCACCTCGCAGGTAGGGAATCTATGCCTCTGGCATAGAACGTAGGAGGCTTGCTATCGAAGAACTCTTTTAGGAATGCGCTCATCTCGTCCTTAGTCCTGAAGAGTTTATTCCTAAGCTTATTACTCAATGACCTGAATAAATGGTAATCCGATGGACTGATGTCTGGTGAGTAAGGAGGATGGTTCAATATGTTAAATCCCAGGCTCCTCGCCTTATCTATCGTTTCATGTGCCCTATGGCACGGAGCGTTATCGTGTAGTAGGGGTACCGGCCTATGTTTACTCACTCCCAGTATACCAGCCACCTTTTCCAGCTGCTTCTGATATCGTTTACGGTTAACAGATACACCCTTGTCTAGCAATTCCCAGTGTATAATGCCTCGTCGATCCCAAAACACACAGAGCATGTTCCACTTGCGATTCATCCTGTCTTTGGCGATTGTCTTCGGCATGGCGCCTTTTACGATCCAATGTATGCCTCTGTGAGGCGCAAACATGGGTATCTTAGATTCATCACAAGTGACCAAATTATCGAGCATACCCTGGTCTCGTTCACTTTGTCTGAGTAGTCGTTGGGCTAGTTTCACCCGCTTTGCAAGGTTGACTGGGTCTAGCTTGTGTGGGTGGTATCCCATTCTTTTTGGCACATAGTTTAGTTTATGCAACGTTCGCATAACAGTCGCTGCCGAACAGTTGTATTTCTGGGCCATAGACCTCGTAGATTGCTGGCTGTTTTGTTTCACATCAGCAAGCAGTGTTGCTGTGTTATCGATTGCCTTCGGACGGCCTTTGCGTGGACGATCCGCGCAGTTCCTGTCGGTATCGAACCTTTTGTACCACATCGTAACCGTTCTACGAGTAACAGTTTGTCCATATGTGGAATTCAATGCCAAGAGGGTGTCCGACACTGAATCACCCATGTCGTAGTGGTGCAAGATGAACATTCTTGTTTCAGTTCTAGATAGTCTTATGGTTTGTATATCATATTGACTAGCATCTATCGGCTCTAGGACAACTCTGAGTTCTTTCAGAGAGTCTAATTGGATCGTCTGCTGTGTATCAAACGACTCTATGTCTACAGAAGGGGACTGGGGTAGTTGCATCACTCTGGATGACGATGCTAGTGGTTCCCATGATACTGATAAGGGTGGCGTTGCTAAGGGGTGGTTAGACCATTGCTGCTCACTATTCGATTCCACGTGTAGTGGGTCTTGTGTCATTTCGGATGACGATGGCGATGCTAAGGGGTGGTCAGACCATTGCTGCTCGCTCTTCGATTCTTCCTACAGTGGGTCTTGTGTCATTTCGGATGGCGATGACGGTGCTAATGGGTGGTCAGACCACTGCTGCTCGTTCTTCGATTCTTCATCCGGATTTATATCTATAACCGGAGAAGGGAATAGCGATGAGGACGAGGACGAGGACGAGGACGAGGACGAGGACGAGGACGAGGACGATGATGATGAGGACGATGATGACGATGAGGACGACGATGAGGACGACGATGCCACTGAGTTCACACAACAAGGACACTTCTTAGGGTGATGAATACGCTTCGATCTTCGCATTGGGTTGGTTTTGCTTTTCATGTGGTTCCCACGAGTCGCTAGGGAAAATATATGGTCGACTGTGGACTACCCTGCCATACCACAGCAAGGGCAACATTACTGTGAGGTTTGCCCCGGTACCCCACAGGGTCCGTTCGCGGCTTCATATTTGTATCGCCCCTTCCACCATTCAGCTATCGGCACGGATCGTATACACACCTTAAGCTTTGGGGCCCGAGTGCCCCCTTCTCTGTCTGCATACGACCTAAGGTCCCACCGAGGTTGGTTACTCGATCTTTCCGAAGGTTGCTCGTATCCCAGTCGGTACCACGGGGAGGTAGAGATAGGAGTTGCTGAATCATAGGCTACCATCATAAATGGATCATCATAATGAGTTATATGTTCGCTGTATTCAGCCATTTACCGACCACTGTTTAATATATACATGTGGCCCCGAAAGCAGTGCATAAGTATTGATCCATCCTTTCCAAAACTTTTGCAACACACCAATAGCTATGTGGATAGCGTGGTCGTGTAAAACAGCCTTGCATCCAGCTGGCCTTGGTTCGATCACCGTTGACATCGTATGATCTTTTTTTGAGTGCAATCCCAAAGCGAAAAAAGAAAGGAATGTCTGCTCCCATACATACAAACATTTTATAGCTTTTGAAACATATGATTTTATTTGCTCATTCGACCCTTCAGGACACGAAAAAGCATTTTTTTCTGCCAACGATGAAATGTTTTCTGCCAAGGCTAGTTTGGGTGTAGATTCAGAAATTCTGTGAAAAGTATCAACAAAAAATGCGCAGATTTTTCTTAAACTTTATATGTATACTAGCTGACCCGGCGAACTTCGTCCCGCCCAAAATGGATTTTTTGTTAGTAACACCTTCAAACATTCACGTTTTCTTTTGATGGCTGTGTTGGGGAATACGTAAACCGTGTCAATCAAAACGGGGCAGTAAGGGCGTTCAGATAGCGCTTGACGTTTTACAGTTATTCAATTGCTTATCTCAGGAAGAATAACTATTTTGAAATTGTGACAAATGCGTAGAAATATTTCGTATCAATTGATGCAAACATCTTTCTAATCTATTGAAAAATGCTCGAGCTATAAGCATTCGAAATATTTCAATTTTTCCTGCATGTTTTACATTTAGATTCTCATTTTAACATTCCCCTCCCCCCATATATTCCGGTTAGACGTAGTCCCACGTCAAAATGTATATTTTTAACTTAGGAGGTATATCTTTCATTAAAGGTTCTAAATAAGAAAGTACATTTTGTGCGAACGGATAGTAATCGAATCAGAAATTTTCAGATATTTGTTTGATATGCTCTACATCGTTATGGCATATCGTATTCTATAAATAGTTTAAATTAATAAAAGCTGGCAACATTATTATGCACCTTTTTATAACAATGTTTCATTTGTTATATGCATTTTTATGCCTTCATACCCGCACCATAAATAATGCGCAACGAATGTAGCGAAGGAGCATAGTTTTTTAGAGGTTTCCGAAGCCACATGTGTTGCGTGTTCCGCTTACTAAGCGAATGATCGTAGGTTTAACCCTAATACTCCCAATTGATTATCTTAAAAGTTGCCTTCTTCAAGACTGAAGGCGAATGGACTAGAAGATGCCAAACCGATATAGTTCATATATAGATATAGTCTGAAATTACCAAATTACTAAATTACTAAATTACTAAATTACTAAATTACTAAATTACTAAATTACTAAATTACTAAATTACTAAATTACTAAATTACTAAATTACTAAATTACTAAATTACTAAATTACTAAATTACTAAATTACTAAATTACTAAATTACTAAATTACTAAATTACTAAATTACTAAATTACTAAATTACTAAATTACTAAATTACTAAATTACTAAATTACTAAATTACTAAATTACTAAATTACTAAATTACTAAATTACTAAATTACTAAATTACTAAATTACTAAATTACTAAATTACTAAATTACTAAATTACTAAATTACTAAATTACTAAATTACTAAATTACTAAATTACTAAATAACTAAATTACTAAATTACTAAATTACTAAATTACTAAATTACTAAATTACAAAATTACAAAATTACAAAATTACAAAATTACAAAATTACAAAATTACAAAATTACAAAATTACAAAATTACAAAATTACAAAATTACAAAATTACAAAATAACAAAATTACAAAATAACAAAATTACAAAATTACAAAATTACAAAATTACAAAATTACAAAATTACAAAATTACAAAATTACAAAATTACAAAATTACAAAATTACAAAATTACAAAATTACAAAATAACAAAATTACAAAATTACAAAATTACAAAATTACAAAATTACAAAATTACAAAATTACAAAATTACAAAATTACAAAATTACAAAATTACAAAATTACAAAATTACAAAATAACAAAATTACAAAATTACAAAATTACAAAATTACAAAATTACAAAATTACAAAATTACAAAATTACAAAATTACAAAATTACAAAATTACAAAATTACAAAATTACAAAATTACAAAATTACAAAATTACAAAATTGCAAAATTACAAAATTACAAAATTACTAAATTACTAAATTACTAAATTACTAAATTACTAAATTACTAAATTACTAAATTACTAAATTACAAAATTACAAAATTACAAAATTACAAAATTACAAAATTACAAAATTACAAAATTACAAAATTACAAAATTACAAAATTACAAAATTACAAAATTACAAAATTACAAAATTACAAAATTACAAAATTACAAAATTACAAAATTACAAAATTACAAAATTACAAAATTACAAAATTACAAAATTACAAAATTACAAAATTACAAAATTACAAAATTACAAAATTACAAAATTACAAAATTACAAAATTACAAAATTACAAAATTACAAAATTACAAAATTACAAAATTACAAAATTACAAAATTACAAAATTACAAAATTACAAAATTACAAAATTACAAAATTACAAAATTACAAAATTACAAAATTACAAAATTACAAAATTACAAAATTACAAAATTACAAAATTACAAAATTACAAAATTACAAAATTACAAAATTACAAAATTACAAAATTACAAAATTACAAAATTACAAAATTACAAAATTACAAAATTACAAAATTACAAAATTACAAAATTACAAAATTACAAAATTACAAAATTACAAAATTACAAAATTACAAAATTACAAAATTACAAAATTACAAAATTACAAAATTACAAAATTACAAAATTACAAAATTACAAAATTACAAAATTACAAAATTACAAAATTACAAAATTACAAAATTACAAAATTACAAAATTACAAAATTACAAAATTACAAAATTACAAAATTACAAAATTACAAAATTACAAAATTACAAAATTACAAAATTACAAAATTACAAAATTACAAAATTACAAAATTACAAAATTACAAAATTACAAAATTACAAAATTACAAAATTACAAAATTACAAAATTACAAAATTACAAAATTACAAAATTACAAAATTACAAAATTACAAAATTACAAAATTACAAAATTACAAAATTACAAAATTACAAAATTACAAAATTACAAAATTACAAAATTACAAAATTACAAAATTACAAAATTACAAAATTACAAAATTACAAAATTACAAAATTACAAAATTACAAAATTACAAAATTACAAAATTGCAAAATTACAAAATTGCAAAATTACAAAATTACAAAATTACAAAATTACAAAATTACAAAATTACAAAATTACAAAATTACAAAATTACAAAATTACAAAATTACAAAATTACAAAATTACAAAATTCTATCAGCTAATAGTACCCCAGCATACTGAAAATGTTTCGTTTCTAATTCCGGGTCTCTTATTTTGAGTTGTTCATCCAAGTGAAACCCCTCATTATCATGAGGATGTATTTAACCTGCTCGAAAATATCTATGACCTTTCTAAAATGAGAGTTCTCATCTGGTTCTCCGTCCACATTAATTTTGATTACTGGCTTGACTATTCCTTGATACTGAATAATCACGAGCTCGCAGCTCGCACACCCTTTCAAAATTGAGTCCAAAATCATGATCCGGTAGATTAACGCGATATTCGAGACGCAATAATCGGTGCCTGCTATTAAACCCATTACAACACGTGCAACACATTGGCTCAGGAAACACACCTCATTCGGCCCCAGAATCGAAGGTAGCTGCTCAAGCGTGAAACACACATCAACACTCGGTTCTAGTATTGAAAAAGGCCAATTATAAAACTAATCAACTGAGGGTACTGCAAAAGTACTCGCGATCGTTCGCTTAGAAATCTCCAATATAAACATTTTTCTCTTATCTCTAAATGATCTAAATTAGCTTATTTATAAATCTTTGAAAATCTTAGTAATGCTGTTCTCACCTCTGTAATGCAGAATAATAAACTCATATTTTGCAATACAGTAAACATAATTTCCCTTTTTTTATCTTCGCTTATTTTTCGTCGGCCTATTTCCGCCACTTTAGTGCCAATCACCGACATCAGGGAGGCGACTCCACCTGTTCCTACCTATCAGACTCAACAACTCATGAGCCGGGCCAACTTCTTTTACTTCCCTTTCGAAGGAAGACGTAACCAGAGATTTTTCGCCTCAGAAAATCCCAACGACGCCAGCTGGGATTGAACCCAGGCCGATCGGATTGTGGGGCTGTTACGCTAACCACACAACCACTGGCGCCGTCAAATAATTTCCCCTTTATCACGAAGTGAATTCGCTCTCATATTTTCCAGTATAAGAATTTGTCCATAGACTGAACTTGCAACATATGTATTTCTGTTTAAAAATACAACTCCAACAGTTTCCAATACACTTGGAGATATTCAGCGTAGAAAACGTCACATAATTGAGATGTAAAACATTGCTATGACTCTGTATCTCAGACTCTCCGTATCACATTAGTAAGAGGAGAAATCCATTCAGGGGAACAAAGCTTAGAGTATAATGCCAAAATATTTAAGTTCGCTCTTAAATCAACAGCAAATATTTTGTTATTAACCGCTGCCGCTGCTTGATTAATGATACCATCGTTAAACCTAAATCAATTTCCCTTCTGCCATTCTGCTGTCGAAGTATGAATTCGTACAGATTTAACATCGAACCGTCGCTCCAGCTAACCATTGGCACTTTATGCGAGCGGGAACAAATAAAACCGGATTGTATCCATTTGCGGCAATAAAAACATTATTCCTGGGGCAGGTTCTGTGGCGAAGGTCAGTAATCAATTATTCGCGTTGTTTATTATTCAAAAGGCAGCTCATTCATTAACACCATGCTGATTTATTCATGTTGATGTGATAACGAACTAATTTTCTCATATCCTTCTAATTGAAATATACCATTGAGCTGCAAGGTCGTCACGAAATTCGGGGTTGGGCTTTTTAACGATGGATCTCGCATTAACACATTAGTTTCGAATGAAGTTCTGATGTGAAGCAGATACATCGGATTAATTTTAATTATAAATATTACCAACTGGAACATTCAAGGTTGTAGGCCGCTGCCTATTCTCCATGAATCATCACATTCTACCAAAGCTTTCAATTCCCGTTTTCTCTTCGCCCTAATATCGAGCGATAGGAAATCCCAAAACGCCTCCTATGAATAATACATTCCGGAAATCTATTTCGGTGGTAATCGTCCAACAGTGCTGGGAACCAGAACCGGAGGAGGATTTCTTTCGGATTGTCTGTCTCCAGACCAAAGTGAGCGTGCACCTAATGGAGAGCCATAAATATCACCGGTTAACTGTTGGATCCCTGCTCCCCGGTGTAGGAGGTGTCCTTTCTTCGAATTCTTCGACACGATCCATTTGTCACGATGATTATGATGGTTTGATTTGGATATTGGCGAAATAAATTACCCACTGTGAGTGGAACAGTTTTGATTTTCGAACAGTTTTATGTAATAAGCTGTTATGTCGATCGTGAACGTGAACCAATAATGCTAGAGGGCATGGCAAACATGTGGCCCGTTAATACTCTTTTTGTGTTAGATATCGGTTTCAATCGAGTAAAGCTTAAAATTCACCATGTTCGAACTCGTTACGTTGTCCAGGATGCACTCTTGATTTGTTGTCGAAATGATCATCAAATTGCGCACAAATCTGTACGCCCGAGGAAAACTTTTCGTGAAATAGAAATTATAGTTGGGGAAAAGAAAATAACGCGATATCTATACACAATATCGATATGAAAAACAATCCGTTAGAGTGATATTACAGCATGACAACGGCGCACAAGGCGAAAGCCCTAAAGGACGCTATAAACACACTAACTGAGAAATGTTTTCGAACCTACCGTATTATTCAGACCTGGCCCCTTTAGATTGTCATTTATTTGCAGCAATGGAACATGCACTTGTGGAAATGAAAGAACTAAAGTGGTTGCCGATTCATAGGTCCGGAGGAGTACATTATCTTATCAAGAAGTACTATAGGTTTTATTTAACCTGCTACCCTTAATCAAAGACTTCTAAAGATTAAAGGGCGAACACGAAATTATTGCGACACATTCAACAGGGCATAACTTTTTTACCATTGGGTAAAAATCAACCAAATTTTGCACACTTTCTTATTGATGTGTATTGTCTACATGCTGTCAAACTCGAGGTCGTGTTTTTCGATTCAACGGAAATGGAGAGAACAAATTCTTTCCAAACACCTGGAGTTTCCTGACCTGTCGCACCGGCAGTTGGAAAAAATGTTGAACATTCACCATCCAACCGTCTCCAGAGTGTTGAAGCGGTTCCAGGAGCGGTTTACGTTGAACCACGGCAAAGGAGCTGGAAGAAAACCGGGACCAGAGAACAAAAAGACGGAGGGAAAGGTGAAGCGGATGATTAAAGCAAATCCCAACGTCTCAAGCCGTGTGTTAAGAAATCGAAAATCGATGGTGCTAAAACACGCGGTCAGTTTGGTTAGATTTTTATTGAACTTAACTCTGTCTGATATTCCAGCGATAACACGATAGATGTTTAGTATTTCAGTATGTATTTCCGACTGATGAAGAGAGTGATTCTGCGTTGCGCTTTAATATTTATAGTCTTGGTCAGATTAAAAGCGCGAGAAAAAGCTTTACGATAAGTCAATCGGACCATTTAGACAAATTGAGCGAGAGCTCGAAAGTTAGCGAGCTTTCTCCGTGTTTCTAGGACTAGGCTAGGAAAATTATCTACATTCGTGAACACCGTGATTTGACTAAAAAGATCGGCATGTCGCAGAGCTACGTCCAGAATGCAAAGAAGAGAGCTGGACTACATACATACAAGGTACAGAACTTCCCAAACCGCGATGAGCGGCAAAAATCGACGGCTAAAAATCGGGCACGGAAGCTCTACGAGAAGATGCTGACAAAATATGGCTGCTGTGTGATGGACGACGAAACGTATATAAAAGCCGATTTTAAGCAAATTCCAGGGTTGGAGTTTTCCACCGACAAGAGCAAGTTCGATGTGGACGACAAATTTAAGAAGAAGAAAATGCCGAAGTTCGCCTCCAAATGTCTCGTTTGGCAGGCCATCTGCTCTTGCGGGCTGAGGAGTGAGCCTTTCGTGACAAAGGGCACAGTAAATAGCGAGATCTACAAACCTGAGTGCCTCGAGGAGCGCCTTTTGCCGTTCTTGCAGCAGCACGACGAAGCTCCGCTATTTTGGCCAGATTTGGCATCATGCCACTATTCTAAAAGTGTCCTGGACGGGTATGAGGCCAATTATATCAATTTTGTTCCAAAGGACATGAACCCGCCAAACTATCCGGAGCTGCGCCCGGTGGAGCAGTACTGGGCAATGATGAAGCGGGAACTTCGGAAGAGCAAGAAGACAGTCAAAGTCAAATGCGTTCAATTTTACACTCAAGGCTCCATCGATTAACTTTTCTTTTGATTTTTGAGGTAAATATATGTATAAAACTACCCTAAAATTTTGGTTTGATTCTAAACATTATAAGAAAATTGGCATGACATTTTCGGTGTCGCAATAATTTCGTGTTCGCCCTTTACTAGCATTACTTCAATTTTTTAGGGCGGTCACAAATGTAGGATATCAATTTGGGAGTCAGATTCTTGTAAAGCAAACCGCGATTTTAAAGCACTGTCAGAAAATTCTGTTCAAATTCGTTGAAAATGTAACAGGTTGATAAGTTTTCCACTGTGAGCATTCTATTTAGGATCTTCCGTGTAAGATCGTGCAGTTTTTTCAATGAAATAATTGGTGTGTTTGATATAAGATTCATATATTCGATTTCTTTTCTTTGTAAAGGCGCGTCCACATTATGCCAAATGATGCCGATCGGCCTGTACCAGGCGGCATATTCGGTTCGTTATGTAATGAGGACGCCACATCGAGTGCACGAAGCCGAAACCCCATCGGATGTACGAAGCCGATCACGAACACACGAAGCACAATGTTGTCAACGCTAATTTACTTCGTTTTGTTTTGGTTCGACTTTCTCGAACCGGACCCACTTGTTTCGGGTTGGGTTCGGTTTGTTTCGAGTCGGTTTTCGGCACGTCGGCAAGCCCGGGCGGTACGTCCACATTAAGTCGGCTTTACCGGGCGGCCAAGGCCGCTCGACGTAATGTGAACGCGTCTTAAGACTATATATAAAAAAGTTTTTTTTTTTGCTGCACTAGAAATATTGTTTTGATTTTTGCATAATCAAAAGCGCGATAAAGCTTGCAAGGCAACGTCAAACAGTGTTTTTGGGTTCACGCTCTATAAGCAGAGTTGCACAGTTTCATCAATATCACTGACAACTAACGTGCAACGTTAGTCACTTGCTACTGACGAAATTCTTGGTCAAATGGTGACTGACGGAGTACGATGCAACACGATACCTGTTGCCGAGCTCCGTTAATACGCTTTGACCGATCAAGTAGGCTGTAAAAATGTCCGTAACGAATTGTTGATAGTCGTAGATTGTATTTAATTTTCAACGAGCAAAGTTACGATTTCCGTTCCGGTTGTTGAGTTTGATTTTTGTTTAAAGAATTATTATGCCGATAGGTGAGAACAGTAGTGTGGGGTGTTCCTCTATGCAGAGAAAGCGAACTCACGGTAGGAAAAGTTTTGCCGAAATTGCCAAAAAGTGTTGCAAAATCGAAGGCATTAAATATTATTGTGCTATTGATCCTGACAGTGGTTGTACTTATATACAGGAGAATTACAATTCAGGAAATTTGGTACGACACTTCCGGAACAAACATAAAACGGCAGCGGAAATTAAAAGGCTCTTTCCCGATGGAAATCAAGAAAAAAGATCACGAGTAATGACTAAGCGCCTTGTTTCCGTCGACAAGCGAACGTATGTCGAAGGAACCATAAAGCTTGTCACGCAACACAACCTGCCTTTGAACTGCTTTCAATGGGAGGGTCTGAAAATGTTGCTTGATCCTATAGCAGATGCTGTGAACATAAAAGTATCCAGATCAAACATCAAGGTTTGGATTTCTGCAGCAGCTAACAAACTAAAATCAATAATGGCAGTCGAAATGAAACACAAGCTGGTATCTATCAAATTGGATTCTGCATCACGGCATGGTCGTCACGTTCTCGGAATCAACGCACAGTACGAATTAACGGAAAATTGGTGATTCGAACCTTGGGTATTTTCGTTTATGTATATTTCTTTATTGCCAACGAATTAATGTTGATCTCTGTTGTAGGAATGATTGAAGTAGACCAGAGACAAACTGCTGTGTTTTTGCGTGATAAAGTATTGGAAACATTGCGTGTCTATGATTTGAAGTTGGAGCAAATCTTTAGCATTACGGTGGACAACGGCAGCAACATGGTTGCTGCCGTAAAAAAAATTAAATCTTTGCTGAATGAGTCCATTGCAGTATCGACTTTATTGTTCGAAGATGATGAGAACATACCACAGAAAAGAGACCTCATTGAAGAGCTTGAGCTAGAGTGGGATGCACGGATATCCCTTGATCGGTGCGCGGTTCATTCCCTCCAACTTTGCGGATGTTTTTGATAAAGCTGATCCGAATCTTAAATGCATCACGGAAGTAGTACGTCATCTACGTCAAATTAAATATAAATCATTCGTCGAGGTTCAACAACTTGCCCTCCCTCCGCTCTGGTCACCAACACGTTGGGGCGGTAAATACAAAATGTGGTCTAGCATTTTAAAGCAAGAAGCGAAATTTGTTGAACTGGGAACTCAGTATTCTGAAATGTGTAAATTAAGACAATTTAATCGTTCCAATAAATAAATGTAAGAAAAAAATACATTTTCAGGTTTGGGCAAGGATGATTGGAGATTTATCAGAGATTACGTTGATGCTACCAGGCCATACTATCACTGTACAAAGGTTATGCAGGCCGATCATTATCCCTTGTCACAATTCTACATCGACTGGTTGGTTGCCATTCAGGAGGTCAGTATGCTGAAAGGCAATCCTTTCTCTAATGCCCTTGTATCAACATGCACAAATCGATTGGAACGTCTTCGCAACAACATGGCATTTAAGGCATCTTTATATTTGGATCCGAGGTTGAACTTCCTTGATTCTACAGTTTTTGAGTCTACTAATGAGAAAGCAGAAATTCAGGTATTTTTCAGTAACGTGCACGTACACCCAACCTTTTTCTATTTTTTTTTATGTAAATGAATTATAAAATTCTTTTGGTAATATAATTTTGATTTTTTTTTTGTTTTTCAAACAAAAAAACATTTTTAGACATTATTTTTATCAATTCTTATGTTGAATTATGTTAAAATAATATGTTCTTTTCAGAATTTTATTGCAGATACTTGGAAACGAATTCGCTCTCTAAGCCCAGTGGTGTCTTCTGATGAAAAGGAACACACGAATGCATTTGACTTTAACGACAAAGTCGATGATATATTGACCAAAATGTTTGGTGGGACATTCAATACAAGCTCTGACAATTCTTCAACTTTTTATAATCAAATAAGAGCTTTGGATACACAGGATCGTCAGCCCCATACTTTCAATGTGTGGAAACAATGGGTAGCTCGTAAATATACCCACCCGGAACTACACTCCGTAGCTATGGTTGTTTTGGCTACACCGTCCAGTCAGGTATCGGTTGAAAGAGCGTTCAGTGCATTGGCGATAATCCTTTCTGATCAGAGAACTGGTTTAGGAGCGGAAACCCTTTCTAATATTCTTCTAGTCAAATTGAACAAGGATCTTTCAGATAAGGTTATGTCAGACCTTTACATCTGGAACGACACAATCACAGAGATGAATTCAAACAACTAGATTGCAAGACAGGTTTTATATTACTAGATATATGTTAAGGGTTATTATATGAGAACAGATGTTTGTTGAATTGAGTTTGCTTGAAGCAATGTTTCAATAAAAGACGAACTTAATCTTGTTAATAAAAAATATAATTTAAAACAACTTCCCACCTCTTTTCTTACAAAAATTCCAATACAACTCTCTCGTAACATTTGAAAATTTCTATAGTTTTTGTTTCATTTTTCAGGTTGCTCTTTTATGAATCAGTCATGCCAAATCGATAAAGTGGTTCTCAGATTTTCATGAAAATTGGTAGTTTCGTTTCTTATCGCAGGATATGAGACTCGTATTTTTTTATTGTTCCATTAGGGTGCCCATTTCCATTTTAAAATTCAGTGGTCCAAAAAATCCATTTTTCCCCTTTTTCCAAAAGTGATTTTTTTTCAAAAATTCATAACTTTTGAACTACTGGACCGACTTAGATGATCGACATATCAAATTGAATCCAATAAGCCTAAATTGAAAAAATATATTACACTTGCGAAAAATTGGATTTAGTTTTCGTAATTATTGATTGTATTTGTTTTTTTATAGTTTACATGCCCAAAAATAAAGGACGCTATATTTTTTATGTTTTTTCTTGAAAACTGAGATTTTTTTTATCCATATCCAATAATCAGAGAGGTGTTTCCTTTCATTTTTGTGTTATTATTTTTAAAGTTAACGTGTTTTTAGTCTTCGTTCAATATTCATAGGCGACTAGACTGCCATGTGCCTACAATGATTTATAGCGACTGTATCATGATTACATTATCAATACTTATTATAATTTCTAATCCCAGACTATCATGTTACACGTAAGGTCTTAAATCAATTTCGACGATTGCTTTTTTAATAAGATTGAATTTAGATGAAACTTGTTAACTTTGAAAAATCATAACACAAAAACGAAAAATTCATCTCTTCGATTTTTGGATATGTTATGTAAAAAAGTTTTCAAGAAAAAAAATAAAAACTATATTGCCTTTGGTTCCTAAATCATGTAAACGATAAAACACAAATACAATAAATAATTACGAAAACAAAAGGGCAATGTAAATATTTTTCAAAAAAGACAAGCTCATTGGCTTCAATTTGATATGTCGATCATTTGAATCGGTCCTGTATCTAAAGTTTATGAAATTTTAAAAAGTCAGTTTTGGAAAAAAGGTTAAAAGTTGATTTGGCGGACCACTCTAAAATGTTAATCGGAAAGAATAAAAAATAATGAAAAATTAATAAAAAAAAACGGATTCAATATTCCGCGAAAAGGAATATAACTACCAATTGTCATGAAAATCTGAGAACCACTATATCGATTTGGCATGGAATGGCTGAATAACAAGCTTGATTTTACCAGAATTTGGCTTGCTTAACACATTGAGCCCCATGTCAGTCCCTAGGGGCCGACATTGAGCCTTTCGTTAGAAAAACATTAATCACTGGACTGACAGTTACTAAATAAGGAAATAAAAAAGGACATGGTTTATTTTCGGATGTTTCACGATATGTGATTTCTCTCAAGCCGAATTTTTGACTATTTTCTATTTATACAATAAATATCGATACTAATATTGTGCAAATGTTTTTGATGCGTTTACATTCAAAACCGCAGCAAAAACAATCCGGGGCTTAACGGGGCAATAATTTATCCTCAATTAAAATTGACCTTATCAGTTCTCCCTCATTATTCCAGCATAAATGTAATACCGCAATTGCAGGTGCGCCACTCCAACCCAATCATTCTCTTAGTTATTTATAAATGTTTATACACTACTAGAATTAGGAAGCATTGATGTTAACATACTACTAAGTCCCAACGAATCACCTGAGAATCTATGGAACTCATTAAACAAGACGACCGGTTTAAATTTCCTTTCAAATAAAAACCTGATTGAAAATGGGAAGGATTAGCAGATATCTTTTGATTCTATTACAAAATATCAACTAATTGTTCTCCTCAACTTCTTTTAAATTTCAATAAATTACCATTAAACCCAGACACACTAAGATAAGGAAACAGTTCGTTACATGTATCAATTCCTTACTATACACATTAGGTGTTTATAGCGGTTGAATTCAGGACATAAATTTCAACTAGCAATGACAAATCTTCACATGTGAGGATAATGAAGAAATTCCTTCGATGAAATTTCTGCCCGGCATCCAAATGCACGTATTTGGCAGATCCTATACTCATTTATATATTTTATTCTCCTCGATGTTTAGCATTTTTATATAATAAGGATATTCACGAAGCCCTATAAACCCTGATAAATGTGTAAATTTCCATTAAACAAATTGAAAAAAAGTATAAACTTCCATAACACCAAATGACATAGTATTTTCCGTCTTGACCACAATAGTGCAATGACAAGCAACATGCTTCGATCGTCAGAGCACTCTGACAAACCATTCATCAGCAAAGAGCGAACAACTTGTTTTGTCGGTTTGTGTTTTGTTGCACGTCGTTCGATAGTAATGTTGCAATGGTCGTCATAGTAGCTAAAATATGAGCAGTGACAGTGACAAAAATCAGCTCTGTCTATAAGACCGTGGAAACTAGGTGACGAAACTCCCACTTCAAAGAACATAATCTTTAAGGGAAATTGAAAAATTTCCCCTTTCTTTAGGGGAAATCAGGGTGAATCGGACACCCTAAGAATTTTCGCATTCTACAGAATCTGTTGGGCGTTTATTGAGTAGAACTCGAATTCTGATAACATACAAAAATTGATGTTTTTAGGTGAAATAAGCATGATTGCGGGCAAAATTTAAAAATACAAAAAGGCTATCCATACACTATGTGGACACTTGAAGAGAGGGGATAGTTGTAATTGAAACGTAATTGGATTGCGAAGACAAAAAATATATTCATATATTTGGACTGTAAAAAAAGCTGTTCATGTATCCGATCTGCTTGTCTATGGCTTTCCCACTTTTGGGCAATCTCGTATCAGTTAATTGTCGTCGTTCTGGCAGCACTACTTGCCTTTTTTCTTTTGTTCCGCATTATTCACATTCCGATTTTTCATTCCAAAAATATGTATTGTATAAAAACAAAATAGTCATAAATAAGACTAGAATGTAGTTACATTTTGTAAAACATCCAAAAACAAACCATATCTATTTTTTTTTATTTTCTTGTTATGTGACTGTCAGTCCCAGTGATAGACGCTCTCCTTACAAAAAGCTCATTGTCGGTATCAAGGAACCGATGCGGGGCTCAACGCGTTAACAGAAGATAAATAATAACATAATAGCTCCCTAACATTTTTCATACATAATCAAAATATAATTTGACCACTAGAATGCAAGAATTTTCGTTCAAAATAAAATTGACATAAACTTATAACATTAATTTACTAACAATGTTTCTTTTATTATTAATTTATTAACAGTACTAAAAATTAATCGTGATAAATAAATAATCAATTTTCAGCATTTTTTTACCAACGTCTTTTTTATGTAATTTCTCCCTAAAATGCAATCCTTTGTTTGTTTCATGCACGCATGCAGTTTCGTATTCGGAAATAGAGAGCCGAATATCCGGATGCCGTATATTCGGCTATTCGGACTTGAACCTGGCCGGATATCCGGTATCCGGTATCCAGCTAAACTACTATTTGTTTCATCCCTATTCTTTTTTTTTTCTTATTTTTTTTCATAGAATTTTCCGACTAAACCACTTACATTCCACTAACGAAATTTCATCCGGGCTGTTCCCTGTTTGCTGAACGCCTTTGATTTGTTGTTTGTTTTGACAGCTACGCGACTTCCGCTGCTATATGGTGACTCAAAACGCAAGAAATGGCATTGGTAAATTTGCAAAAAATGGCTTTTGACTGGAAAAATCAGAGGGTGACGGTTTTACTCACAGCGTCGGTTTTTTCCTGATTTCCCCTACATGAGGAAGAACATATATTTACCTTCGATAAAAAATAAACTATTGACAGTTGACAGAACAATTGAAATAGGTGGCAATATAGTTGCCACGGACTTACCAAGGATTAACGGGCAGTGGCAACTATATTGCATCTAATTTTTTCAACTGTTTCAATTGTTTATTTTTTATCAAAGGTATTTTCTTCCCTCCCACTCTTGTCATGCTTGATTCGAAGTAAAATAGCCTTGATCTGTAGTACAATTTTTCCTTTATACGACTAGAATCACGAGGTATTTCCTGTGGCCGTCTTACCTCTGGTGATGGTCAACCTTACCCGGCGTGATTTTAGTAGCACATCTACAAACCTTTTGACGTAGAACTACGTTTGACCGGAATATATTGGGGGAAAATGAAAATCTAAACACTGAACTTGTAGGAAAAAAAGAAAAATTTCGTATGCTTATAACTCGAACATTTCTTAATAAATCACAAAGATGTTTACATCCATTCATAGGAAATATTTCTACGCATCTATCACGATGAATAACATTTTATTTTTCTTGAGATAAACAATTGAACAATTGTGAAATGTCAAGCATTATCAAAACGCGTTAAGTGCCACGTTCTGATTGGTCCAATTTGTGCTCCTCAAACGATACTGACCAAAAATAATGCTTTTAAATCCGGACGCTTTTTAATCCGGACACTTTGCATTACATTCAATACAATACCACAGCCATAACATTTTTTGGATTTTTGCATGCTGAATTAATGCGAATAATAGTTACTAATCAATCGCATTAATTCAACATGCAAAAAATGTTATGGCGGTGGTATGATATTGAATGTAATGCAAAATGTCCGGATTCAAAAGCATTACTATACATACAAGCTGGTGGCACTTCTGTTCCTCATTTTCACCCGATTTATCTGTGGAGATCGGCATTAAAAATTATTGTGGTTACTTTCATATTCGCTTGCATTTGTGCATACCGGAATGTGTTTCCACCTAGTATAGTCAAAAATTCTGGTACACGGAATATCGGCCACAAAATCAACTCAAATCATCTTTCTATAAAATTTCTTGCAATGTTTTAACCAGTTACTCAACAGCTACAAATTACACAAACAAGTTATTCGAAATGACCTCCATTTGCCTTCCAGCATAAGAGCTGTGAATGCTAGCGAATATGTCACATGAAATGCATCTGGCATTGCAATAAACACAATCATCCGTGCCATTGCAAAGCCGGCGAAAAAAGAGAAGAGTGCAAATGATTATACTGCCGTAATCTCGCAAAGTGACGCAAGCGCCAGAGGTAAGAATTTTCAGTACGAGACTTTTTATATAATTGCATATATATTGCAAATTGCAACGCCAATTTGTTTTGGAAACAGCAAATATAAATCGCTGTTTCCACAACCGATTGGCGTTCATCCATCAAAGTATGTGAGGATCTGTTTCCAATTATTTTCTCCAACATGCTGCCGTTGAGCGAAGCTTCAAGGAGAAGAATTCACATACTTACCCAACTTTGTAGCATGATTCGAGCAGGTTAACGTAGTTGAGAACCCGATTGTAATAATTATGGACAGTACCGATTTTTTCGAATTCAAAATGCAATTGAAACCATCCGTGTTAAATAACATAATGCCGTCCGAAATTATCCGAAGTAAAACAGATTCAGTTTACGCGAGGATGTTTTGAATTCTGTTACAAGATGTGTTTCGTTTCGTTTGGAGCATTTAGAAGAGTGCGGCTGTTCACCAAATCCGACATTTATCCTTCAATCAACACTCAGCTTCAATTTATCCGAAAGAGAAATTGAACAGGCGAGGAAAGTAAACATCGTCAAGAAGCTTTGCCCCTTGATGCCTGAAGAAAAAAGACACTACATATTAGGGAATCCTTGTAATCAACAATTAAATTGATGAGTTTGAACTATTTAGTTCTAATCTTTATGAGCTATATGTGAGAACAGCAATACACTTCAATCTAGGATAACTGTACTTTAAGATGAGTTTGATTTTATGAATATAAAGTACATGGTTTTGTGAGCTTCTTAGTACATGATTTCTAATTCTGAAACAAAATTGCTATTATAAAAGTAACATTACATGGGGATGGACTGTTTTTGATTAAAATACTTGGCATGACAAGCTTCTCGGAAAAGTGTTTTTTACAAGAAAGAAGGCATGTGACTTTTATTTTGCTAAACGTTCATTACGGAAGATGTTGTTATGTGAATATTGCAGTCCCTGCTCGTTCGTCGTACTCTATCAGAACAGATAAAAAAATCACATCGCATCACTATCAAATTACGTCACAACATAGAGAAAATGGCGCTTGCGCCCTGTTATCAGAGCGCGCCTTTACTCGACTGGCAGCGCTTCTCCATACATACAAACCAAACCGAAGAAACCATACCTCGACCGACAGTTTACACACAGTCCAAATGGTCAGCAGAGTAGTGGTCAATAAATATGGATAGGAATGATGAAGAGGAAAAAGAAGAAGAAATCGAAGAAAGGGAAAATAGTTTTGGAGAAGAACAAAGGTCATAGTTGAAATAAAAGTGATTTAGAAAGGAGGTCTAAAGAAATTGTTAAAGCCTAAAGTTTGACTTACAGCTATTGAACCTATCTAACAGTTTATACAAAACGTACGGTGTCAAATAATCCTAACGCTACTTAAATCTAATTGCTATCATTAGTTATATTCGTCAAAAGGTAATATTTTGCCTAAATCTAGTAAAAATTATACCTAACTTAAAAATATTCTAAATCTAGTAGATTAATCTAGGAATTTGTAACCGATAATCTGAATTCGCCACTTCAACGTAGTTGGCACCCCGAGAAAACATTCATCAGCTTTACTGATCGGGTGGAAATAGTAAACGTGAGTTTCAATTGTGCACCCGTGGCCGAGTGGTTAGCGTCATAACTAACATGTTCGGGTTCGATTCCCGTTCTGGTCGGGGGAATTTTTCGTCAAAGAAATTTCCTCCGACTTGCACTGTGATCACGCGTATTCTAGAGCTTGCCACTCAGAATGCATTCAAGGCGTGTTATTTGGCATAGAAATCTTAACTAAGTACTAATAAAAATGACGCAAGTAATACTACGTTGAGACGGCGAAGTTCCTCTAGGAACGTTAGTGCCATTGAAGAAGAAGAAGAAGAAGAAGAAGAGTTTCAATTGTATAAGAAGAGAACATAATCGAACTACATATATTGTTTCCTATAGGAATTTTATAATTCTTCATCCAAGTGAAAATACAAAGGATTTATAAAAACGGAGAATATATTATTTCGGTGCGCCAACAGTTTATAAAATTCGTTTAGTCGAATAACCTGGATTATGTCGAACCGTAATGCTAATAAGCCGGTCACGGATGCTGTTCCCGAAAAGGCACACACAAATCGTGGAGCAAATATTGATGGTGTGCATGTGGTGACAACAGCGGAAAATGTGAAAACGACTCTAGAGGTCTGTAGAGGTCCTGACACTAACGAAATGGTTAAGTGCAACCTCTGTCACGATTGGTACCATTACCGTTGTATTTGTATGACGGATGAAGTTGGAGACAAGTGCTGGTGCTGTCCCAAATGCTCAGCTGCAACCGGGAACCAGCAGACTAGTTCAACCGCCGATCAGCAAATCGCAACAACGAGTGGTGTCATAAATGCAGGAAAGCAACACCCGAACGTACAAGGAGTAATACCACCGCAACAGAACATACGTGTAACCAGGAGTTCTGCTAAAAAGGAAACTGTTTCATCAGCTGTGCTGTCTAAGCCAAATTCATCCTTGAAAAATCAAGCAGGTGCGCCACCAGTCGCACAACCACACCAGGCGATTGCGCCACCTCAAAAGGAGGTTGTAACTACCGAAACACCTAGGGAAAAAGCGCAGTCAACTGGCTCTCGTCGTTCCCTTAAACTTCAACTACAGAAATTGGAGGAAGAATATGCTCTCAAACGTGAATTCATTACGGAAAAATATAGTATCCTCGAACAAATGAGCGAGCAAGATAGATCAGCGTACGGTGGAGGCAGTGAAATCAACGAGTGGGTGGAACAAAACAATACGATACTCGAAGAAGGAAGGTTTGATGAAGTTCCACCGAATGCTGTGCGAGACATCGCGGTACCAGACAATAACATTCCTGCTCCAGTTGATGATAATAGACTTCCGTACGTTCCAAGGCCACAGAATGTCCCTCAACCTACATTGATGCACAACATGGGGTTACCGGAGCTCCCTAGACAGCATAACCCGCTGAATAGTCAACAGCTTGCTGCTCGACAGTCAATATCTAGGGACCTGCCCACATTCTTGGGCCATCCCGAAGAATGGCCGGTTTTTTTGTCAACCTTCAATAGTACCACGACAATGTGCGGATTCTCATCAGAAGAAAACACCATTCGACTACAGCGGTGCCTGAAGGGCAAGGCGTACGAAGCAGTTAAATGCTTACTTATGCATCCGTCAAACATTCGATGTGTGATGGATACACTGCGTATGCTGTTTGGACAGCCGGAGTCGATAGTACACTCTCTGATCTCGAAAATCAATTGTTTGCCAGCGATAAGGGAGGATAAACTCGACACGATTGTGGATTTCGCTGTTAACGTCCGAAATTGCTGTGCGACGGTTGACGCATGTGGCTTGGAGGAGTATTTATACAACATCTCATTGTTACACCAGCTCGTCGCGAAACTCCCTCCCAACATCAAGCTGGACTGGGCTCGCTACAGACAAACTATCCCGAATGTTAATTTGGCTGCGTTCGGAAACTGGGTATATTCATTGGCCGAGGCTGCTAGCACGATTGCGATTCCGCCTCAGGAAGCGAAGTTAATCCGTAGCGATTTTCGTGCGTCCAAAAAGGGAAATGCCTTTGTAAACGCACACAGCGAGACATCCGGTGATACACCATTCACGGCTTCAACGAAGCTGGATGCTGAGAGAACGCACGTAATCAACGAATCGTGCAAGATATGCAGAGGGAGATGTAGAGCGATCGAAAAATGCAAGAAATTCTTGGAACTTTCCAGGGATTCACGATGGGCCGCGGTTAGAGAGCATGGGCTCTGTCGTAGATGTCTTCGTGTCCACAACGGCACATGCAAAGCAAAGCTATGTGGGAGATCAGGATGCACATTGAAGCATCACGAATTGCTTCACAATGAACAAAAGGCTGTGCCGCCAACCACGAGGAGTTCTTCACAGCACACGGTTTTACCGTCCTGTCAGGAAGGAACTAGCAGGCAATCGCACGACTGCAACGTTCATCGTACGAATTCCAGTTCCGTTCTATTTCGCTATCTGCCAGTTGTGCTTCACGGAAAGAATCGAACCATTCAGGCGTTTGCATTCTTCGATGAAGGATCGGAATTAACCCTTATTGATCAAGAGTTAGCGAATGAGCTCAAACTTGAAGGTGTTGAACAGCCTCTGTGTTTACGATGGACTGGTGGAACGCAGCGCGATGAAAAGAATTCTCGCCTCGTTAGTCTCGATATCGCCGGAGTTCACCACCAAGATAAAAGGTTTCCTCTCACATCCGTTAGAACGGTGAAGGAACTTTTGCTACCAATCCAAACGCTGGATGTAGCTTATCTAGAAAGAATATATCCCCACCTCCGTGGACTGCATATTGATTCGTACAGTGACGCCCAGCCATGCATTCTGATCGGTATGAAACACGCCTCGATCGGAATGGTTCTAAAATGCAGAAGGGAAGGGAAGCCATGGAAAAAGTTCTCGGCATGTGGTGGCGTACAGAGACGGATGAATTTATGTTCAAAATTGGATGGAAGCGCTACGATCAACTTCTCCTCAACGGTCACCGATCGCCAACTAAGCTCGAAATGCTTCGCGTTCTCATGACGATCTTCGATCCGTTAGGACTTGTGGCTCACTTTCTCATCTTCTTGAAAATTCTTCTCCAGGAAGTTTGGCGCGCAAACATTCAATGGGACGAAAATATCACAGGTGACCTCTACAAGAAATGGCAACGATGGACGAAAATCCTCCCGCAAGTGGAAACTGTACGAGTGCCACGTTGCTACAGTAGGACACATTCCATCAATAGCTGTACAGACATCCAACTGCATACTTTCGTTGACGCTAGCGAAAAGGGATTTGCTGCGGTGTGTTTTTTACGCTTCGATTCCAACGGATCCACGACATGCTCGATAGTCGCCTCGAAAACAAGAGTGGCACCGTTGAAATTTATTTCCATCCCCCGACTGGAACTCCAAGCTGCAGTTGTCGGTGCAAGGCTTGCACAAACAATTTTTACCTCCCTAATGCTCCGAATAACTCGCCGGGTGTATTGGACAGATTCCAGAGATGTTCTTCACTGGATAAATTCGGACCATCGCCGCTACTCCCAATTCGTAGCTTTCCGAGTGAGTGAGCTCCTCGAAATATCCGAACCAGCGGAATGGCGATGGGTTCCCACTAGACTCAATGTGGCTGATGATGGAACCAAGTGGGACGGAACGCCTGACCTCACTCCGGAGAGCAGATGGTTTACTGGTCCAGATTTCCTATGACTTCCAGAATCAAAGTGGCCACACACACCGCCTCTGCGCGCGGCAAATACTGCTGAACTTCGCCCTCACTTACTTCTACATCGTACGGTCTCAATCTCAGCCGGTATTAATTATGAATTGATCTGCGTCAGTAAGTTTTCCAAATGGAAATTATTGCGGAATTGTGTTGCTCTCGTTTTCCGATACATATCCAACCTGCGACTGAAGATAAAAGAACAGCCTATTCTGATTGGCCCGCTTTCCGCTTTCCCGCTTTCGGCGGACGAGCTCAACAAGGCAGAAGAATACTTGTTTCGCCTCGCACAACACGAGGGCTTCCCAAACGAAGTAGCTAATCTGGATAGTATATGTTTAACTGAAACCACGAAGTCACTACCAAAAACCAGCCCGCTGTACCAGTTGAATCCTCAACTGGACGAGCGGGGAGTCATTCGGATGAGAACGAGGATTGGTGCGTGTCAGTTTGCCACTGAAGCTGCCAAAAAACCTATAATACTGCCTCGTGATCATCACATAACCACCCTGATAATGAAGCACTACCACCACAGATACCACCACTGCAACCACGAAACCGTCATAAATGAGCTAAGACAACGGTTTCATATTCCTCGCATTCGTGTCGGCTTCGCCAAGGCCCGCAGGAACTGCCAACGCTGTAAGAACGAGACAGCCATGCCTCGCCCTCCAATCATGGCAGACCTACCGCCAGCCCGGCTTGCAGCCTTCACTCGGCCTTTCACATATGTCGGGATAGACTACTTTGGCCCGATTGAGGTAGCCCTAGGCAGACGAGTAGAGAAGCGCTGGGGAATGCTGATCACTCGTCTGACAATACGTGCTATTCACATTGAACTGGTCTGCACCCTCAGCACAAACTCATGCATAATGGGTGTTCGCAACTTTGTCGCCCGCAGAGGTACTCCCTGGAAGATCTACAGCGATCGTGGTACGAACTTTGTCGGCGCCAGTCGCACGCTAAAGGAAGCGATGGCAGCTATTAACGAAAAGCAGTTTATGGAGGAGTTCATCAGTTCAGAAACGGACTGGATATTTAATCCTCCCGCAGCACCACATATGGGTGGTTGCTGGGAAAGGTTAATTCGGACGGTGAAGGCTAATTTGATGGCCATTCAATCATCCCGCAAACCAACAGATGAGGTGCTTCGAAACGTGCTTATAGAAATCGAGAGCATCGTAAATTCACGACCTTTGACGCACGTTCCGATTGACAGCGATTCGGCTCCAGCTCTTACCCCGAATCACTTTTTACTCGGGTCATCCGATGGCTCGAAGCCCCTCACGATTCTCGACAACAGTGGTTCCGCATTGCTGCAGAACTGGCGAACATCCCAGATCATCGCAAACCAGTTCTGGGGGCGTCCGTTCCGACTATCTTCCAGAAATAACCAGACGAACAAAATGGTTCGTACACACCAAACCTATAGTCATCGGTGACGTAGTAATCATCGTAGATCCTCAGCTACCCAGAAATTGTTGGCCGAAAGGTAGAATCATCCATACGAAGGTCGGATGCGATGGATGCATCCAGTCCGCCACAATTCAGACGGCGAAGGGGATTTACGAGAGGCCGGTAACGAAACTGGCAGTCCTGGATGTTCGGCGCGAGGAACAGTAAGCCAACCGGAAGTAGGCGTACTCGGGGGGAGTGTTATCAGAGCGCGCCTTTACTCGACTGGCAGCGCTTCTCCATACATACAAACCAAACCGAAGAAACCATACCTCGACCGACAGTTTACACACAGTCCAAATGGTCAGCAGAGTAGTGGTCAATAAATATGGATAGGAATGATGAAGAGGAAAAAGAAGAAGAAATCGAAGAAAGGGAAAATAGTTTTGGAGAAGAACAAAGGTCATAGTTGAAATAAAAGTGATTTAGAAAGGAGGTCTAAAGAAATTGTTAAAGCCTAAAGTTTGACTTACAGCTATTGAACCTATCTAACAGTTTATACAAAACGTACGGTGTCAAATAATCCTAACGCTACTTAAATCTAATTGCTATCATTAGTTATATTCGTCAAAAGGTAATATTTTGCCTAAATCTAGTAAAAATTATACCTAACTTAAAAATATTCGAAATCTAGTAGATTAATCTAGGAATTTGTAACCGATAATCTGAATTCGCCACTTCAACGTTGGCACCCCGAGAAAACATTCATCAGCTTTACTGATCGGGTGGAAATAGCAAACGTGAGTTTCAATTGTATAAGAAGAGAACATAATCGAACTACATATATTGTTTCCTATAGGAATTTTATAATTCTTCATCCAAGTGAAAATACAAAGGATTTATAAAAACGGAGAATATCTTATTTCGGTGCGCCAACACGCCCCATCACAGTGGAAATGGCGCTTGCGCCACTCCGTTTTCAAGCTTTCACGGGGTCATTTTTTCACATTTCTGTAAATTTTTACAGTTGTTTGGAAGGATTTGGTATTCTTTATCAATCTATAACAAAAAACGTAAAATGTCAATATTGGCGCTTGCGTCACTTTGCGAGATTACGGCAGTATAGGTCGCCGCTTCTGACAATCAGTGTTTGGCTTTGAGTGTGTTGCTTGTTTTCGTTGCGCAAAACTTAGAACTTGTTTATTTCTTGTGCATGTGAATAACACACCTTCAAAACTTTTGCCATTCGTGTTTGCTCCCGAGCGCATCGGCTCTGTTCTGATGCAACAAGCTCCTAGTTTTGTTGACGGTTTTGACCGAAAGTCGAGAAACGATTTTTCATCAACGGTCATTCTCACGATGTTTCATTTTTATCGCTGCAACTGTGTGCATCTGTTAGTCGCGTGTTTGATGATTGTTGAATGGCGATGCGAGGAAGATGGCTCTCGTTAAATATGCATTGCACTGAATTAAAGCAATTAAAGAAACTAATTGCGACATATGACCAATAAGTGTATTGTTCTCGCAAATGCAAGAAAGAATCGTTGCTTCTCGAAATGATTCTATAAAACCACGCAAGCCATTAAAACTTTTCAGGGTCCCGGAACCTTTTACTAAAGAGTTATTTACGAAATTTTGACGGATTCCCAAGTAATATCTAAAATGATAAACCAACAAATTTCAAAAAAAAAAAAAGATTACATAGTCCTTCGTTTTAAGCGGTCGTGTCTCGGATACAACCCCTCGATTTTTTTAAATCTAGATTGCGTACTATCATGAATTAAAATTAAAAAAAGTCACAGAAGGGTTGTGTTCGAGCCACGACCGCATAGTTGACGTAGGATTCCGTTAGGCAATCTGTTGATTTTGGATATGTTTGAAGAATTACATAGTTAAACTCTTTTATAATGATTTGGTGGCCCTGAAAAGGGCCGTTTTGTTTAGTTGTTGGGCATTGTTTGTTCACTGCATCAGTGTTTACCGAGTGACGATGACAGAATGATGTTAAACAGTCGTTGGATGGTGCGTATCAGATAAAAGATACCTAAGTGGAACGAGATATGATGAAAATCGCCCTCTGTGATTCTAGACGTGATGCCTCCTGTGTTATGTATGGATGGAATAAAAAAACTCACCAATGTAATATAAGATAATTACCAATACCGAACACAATTATCAATTTTTCTCATCCGTAAAAACGTGTTACTTTAGTATAGAGAAAACGTATTTGAAATGGAAAAGGTAATTTTCTTTTATAATTTTTACTTGCTGAGTGTTTATATATTATGTTGGTTTTTACTTATGAGAATTGAAATAAATTTTATTTTTTATTGTCGTCAATCTAAATTGTAGACCGATACATTCTTAATTCTACTTAAAACTAAAAATCTAAAGAGAGCTGGCTGGATAATTAACCGTTTAATTTAAAAGACGATTTTAACAAGTTACAGAATCAATTTTTTTAATTTTTTTTTTATTTATTTCGTCAAACCAGCGTAAACTAAATATGCTGCCCAAATATTACAGTGAAATTTAACGATATCTTATTCTATTCAGATAGTCTTTGAGCATTGACCTTGACATGGTTACATCAATTGTTTCACTGTGTTCGTTACAGAGGCTCATCATACGATTAATAGGACTATATTTGGCATAATTCGTTCTTCGATAATCTATGTAAAAAATGTAAGGGTTTCTCAGGTTCCTAATCGGTGCGTAAAAATTTAGGTTTCCTAATATTTCTTCTGAGTCCACTCGTTGTGATATGATATCAATAATAAATAGAATCATGGCAGAGCTCCGACGTTCTTTCAGGCTTTTAATATTGATTAGCATACAGCGTGCTTCATATGGAGGTAGATGATATGAAGACCAGCCTAGTTTACGAAGTGCAAATAACAAAAATTGTTTTTGTACAGATTCAATTCTGTCTTCGTGTGAAGTTATGTAGGGGGACCATACAATACTACAGTATTCGAGAATTGATCTGACGTATGTAATATACAATGTTTTTATTGTGTACGGATCGTGGAAATGGTAACTAAAGCGTTTAATGAAGCTCAACATATTATTTGCTCTATGGATGATTGTATTATAATGATCCACGAAGGTTAGTTTCGAATCTAAGATCACACCTAAATCTCGTACTCGTTGACATCTACTGATGGGTTGATTACCCAGTATAACACCATTGTTCAATGGTGTTCTCAAAGTGCATTTCCTAACATTGAGCTGTAATAAACTCTTAGTGCACCAATTGAAATTGAATTGAAATAAATCGTTTCATATATCAGGTCATTTTTAACACAACTGCTACCATATACAATAATAATACGCTCCCAGCGATACTGCGGCATAAAAGTCGTCATGTACCTTAATGTTGGTTTGTTCGGATGTAAGAAATTTCACACGCGGAAAAAATCTGTATGGAAAATCAGAGTAAAACCGACCCCCTAAGGGTTTCCATATATTTCAAAGACATCCCATGTTTCTTCGACTTCAAATGGTTACAGAACTTCCCTTCAACTATTCACGAACCATTCTACAGTATCTTATTATCATTTTTTGAGTAGAACTCGAATTTTGTAGAATACAAAAATTGATGTTTTCAGGTGAAATAAATGGGAGTGTGGGTGAGATCGGCACCCTGTCGGGTAAAACCAACATCTTTAGAGAAACGAATGTAAACTTTTACAATAATTTCAAAGTATCAAGAAGCTATCTATATAATATTTGGACACTTCAAGACAGGAGAGGGGAGATAGCTGCAAACTGGATTGCTCAGATTTTGAATAGTAAAAAATTAAACAAGTTCATATATTTCAACTACAATTGAACCCCAAAGCTCTCGCCGCTGATGCAGTCTTAGGTTTGCGGAACGAATGTTCGGATTCCGGTCTTGAAAGCTCAGCAAGCACTTATGTTTATGTCCGAGCTTGGGTGTGCATCCACGGGAGATGTGCTTTTTTTTCCAATTCGTTTATTTGTAAGGCTCAATCGCATAAGCTTTGCGGAGCCGCTAACTCAAGTTTTGTTTATACAAAAATTTCATCTTAAATCTATGTTTAGTAGGTTTCGACCGATTACTCGCGGTTTACTCGAGGATAGAGGGGCAACAATTTTTGTGGGACGGGTCAGGTTAGGGATATGGATATGAGGTATCATTGTCTCAACCGAGGGTTGCCGCACGCACTGTAGCATTGTGCATAATGACCAGGGATAGCATCTGGTGTTCGACTAGCTGTCGAGGGTGGGCGACGGTGAGATGAGGGGACAATACAAACAAACTAATAACGAAAAAGAAAAAAAAAACACAAAAGCATTAAATTCTTATACTAGACCGTTTCACAAACATATAGATCAACTGCATATAGCAGATGTCGCGAGTTCCCAACACGTCTCTAACAGGAACATAGGGTTGTCTTCCTTGGACCTCAAGGGCATTCAAAAGGTACTCTCTGGCTGCGTAATTATCCGTACATTGCCAAACTGCGTGATCGATGTCATCGTAACCGTTTCCACACCGACAGACATTGTTTTGAACAAGATTTATTCTGTGGAGGTGCACATCTAGCGAGTAGTGGTTGGACATAAGTCTACTCATTACACGAATGAAGTCACGACTTACGTCCAAACCTTTGAACCACGCTCTCGAAGAAACCTTTGGAATAATTGAACATAACCACCGCCCAAGACTTCCAGTGTCCCAATCGGTTTGCCAACTCAAGAGGGAACTCTGACGCAGTAATTGGAAAAATTCATCGTATGAAATCTGTCTATCAAACAATTCGCCTTCCTGGGCACCCACCTTTGCTAGAGTGTCCGCCTTCTCATTGCCAGGAATTGAGCAATGAGAGGGGACCCATACAAAGGTTATCTTATAAGATCTTTCGATCAGTGCACTCATCTGCAGCCTCACTTTTGTGAGGAAATAAGATGGGTGCCTACTAGTTCTCATCGACTGGAGAGCCTCAAGCGAACTGAGACTATCCGAGAAAATGAAGTAATGGTCTGCAGGCTTGTTGGAGATCATCCCCAATTCGAAGTCGATTGCTGCCAGCTCAGCAACATAAACGGAACAAGGTTCCTGCAGTTTACGGAAGGCGCTCGAATTTTCATTGAAAACACCGAAGCCAGTGGATCCATTGAGGCGAGACCCATCAGTGAAGTATCTTTTCATGCAATTGACTTTTGAGTACTTTCGGCTAAAAATACGGGGAATGTAAGTTGATCGAAGCTGATCTGAGATTCCAAGTATTGCTTGTTTCATCGACAGATCGTATTCAATTGAAGAACTGCTGATGGTGAAGTGAGCACGGTCTGGAGTAAACGATGGAAGACAAATATCTGACGAAATATAGTGGTGGTAAATTCTCATAAACCGAGATTGTATATTTAGATGAAGAATTTTTTCAAAGTTTTCAATCAAAAGTGTGTTCGTGACTCCGCATTTCACCAGTATTCTGAGAGAAAGTTCCCAGAATCGGTTCTGTAGAGGAGTTACTCCTGCCAGAACCTCGAGACTCATGTTATGCGTTGAGTGCATACAGCCAAGAGCTATACGCAGACAATGATATTGAATTCGTTCCAGTTTTAGAAGGTGACTTTTAGCTGCTGAGAGAAAGCAGAAAGAGCCATACTCCAGAATGGATAGAATAGTTGTGTTATAAAGTGTTATGAGATCTCCCGGATTAGCTCCCCACCACGTGCCGCAAATCGAGCGGAGGAAGTTGACCCTCTTTTGACATTTTTGCTTCAAATACGTAATGTGGGTATTCCAAGTGCATTTTGAATCAAACCAGACACCAAGGTACTTGAAAGTCAATGATTGGGTAATGCTTCTGCCCAAAAGCTTAAGTTGCAATTGGGCTGGGAACCGCTTTCGAGTAAACACTACCAGTTCGGTTTTCTGCGGCGAGAATTCGATCCCTAAGTTCCTTGCCCAAGAAGACAAGTTATCTAAGGAATTTTGCAATGGTCTTTGCAAATTTTCGGCATGGAGACCTCTGACGGAAACCACACTATCATCTGCAAGCTGTCTAAGCGTGCATTGTTCTGCCAAACAACTGTGAATATCTTTCACATAAAAATTATAAAGAAGGGGGCTCAGACATGAGCCTTGGGGTAGACCCATATAACTATTTCTGGAAGTTGTCAGTTGTCCAAGGGTGAAGTTCATTCGCTTTTCTGACAACAAATTGTACAAAAAGTTATTCAAAATTCCAGGAAGTCCACATCTGTCCAGATTGTCTGACAGAATTTCTATGGTAACCGAATCAAAAGCTCCCTTAATATCCAAGAATACTGAAGCCAATTGCTCCTTGTGCGCAAAGGCCAGTTGAATATCTGTAGAAAGCAACGCTAGACAATCGTTTGTTCCTTTGCTCTTGCGAAACCCAAATTGTGTACTTGATAGCAAATTATTTGTCTCGATCCATTGATCGAGTCTTCGAAGGATCATTTTCTCCAACAATTTTCTAATGCACGAGAGCATAGCAATCGGACGGTATGAGTTATGGTCAGACGCTGGTTTGCCAGGCTTTTGAATTGCTATTACTTTGACCTGTCTCCATTCGGGTGGCACAATGTTGTTTTCTAGTAGGGTATTGAATAAGTCTAGCAAGCGTCTTTTCGCGATATCGGGAAGATTTTTTAGAAGAACGAATTTAATCATATCGCTTCCGGGTGAAGAGTTGTTCGATGAAAGAAGAGCCATAGAAAATTCCAGCATTGAGAATGGTCCGTCCAGAGGTCCACTGCTCGGAGACGTTTCTCGAAGAGTATGTTGGGCTGGAACTGAGTCTGGACAGACCTTTTTCGCGAAATCGAATATCCATCGGTTGGAGTATTCTTCACTCTCGTTGGTAGATGAGCGGTTACGCATGTTGCGAGCTACCCTCCACAAGGTACGTATTGAGGTTTCACGAGAAAGACCTTCAATGAAATTGCGCCAGTAACCGCGTTTTTTTTGCTTTAATTAATTGTTTCAGCTGTATTTCAAGCTTTGAATATTCCTCGAAGTGTGTGGATATTCCATGTCTACGAAAAGCTTTGAAAGCATCAGATTTTTTCAAATACAATTTTGTGCATTCATCGTCCCAGCCAGGAGTGGCTGGTTTTCTTTTAAACGGAGCACTTGGAACTTTTCTTTTTTGTGCTTCCAGTGAGCATTTATACATCAAATCGACAAAGAATCGATAGTCTTCCAATGGTGGAAGTATATCTATTGATTCAACACCGATTGTTACCGCCGTTGCAAATTTTTGCCAGTCGATGTTCCTTGTTAGATCAAATGGAACTCGAGATGGTTCAGTGGATTGCGGGCTACACTTGATTGATATACTGATTGGCAAGTGATCGCTACCATGGGGATCATTGATGACCTTCCACTGGCAATCTAATGATAACGAGCTTGAGCAAAAAGAAAGGTCGAGACGACTTTCTCGAGCCGGAGGTTTTGGAATTCGTGTCGCTTCACCAGTGTTCAAGATAGTCAAGTTGAAATCGTCACATAAATCGTAAAAAATAGCCGCTCTGGCGTCATCATAAGGATCACCCCACCCAGTACCATGAGAGTTCATATCACCCAGAATTAGAACTGGGGATGAGAGAATCGAGACTAGATTCCAAAGATGACTACGGCTAATGTTAGTATTTGGAGGAACGTATACTGAAGCTATGCAAAGTTCTTTACTCTTTGCAGTTATTTGACACGCGACAATTTCGACGTCTGATAGAGCTGGGAGAGGAATTTTATAGAAAGAGTAGCACTTTTTGATCCCCAAAAGTACTCCTCCATAAGAATCATTTCTATCCAGGCAAATAATGTTAAAATCGTGGAAGTTGAGTTCAGTGTCAGAAGAAAGCCATGTTTCAGAGAGGGCAAATATATCACAATCATAATTTTGAAGTAAAAATTTGAACGAATCTAGTTTTGGCACTAGACTATGGCAGTTCCATTGTAGCACATTGATCATATCTTCTACTACGCTAGGGGAATTATCCATCGAATGATATGATTGATGCAAGGAGGGGCCATGAAGCAGTCAATTGCTTAAGATAAGACTTTAAAGATGGAAGCAAGGCAGAAATAAAGCTTCTGAGGGGGTCTTGAATTTTTAACGTGTTTAGTATGAAGTCCACAATGTCCGAAAAAGCTATCAATCCTCGATTAGACGCGAATTTTCTACGAGAAGTTCGAGGAGCAGCGTTTTTATTTCTCTCTTCTCTGGGTAATGACGTAAAATCCTTGCTGCAACCAGGAACTGGCTGAGAAGGAGCCTTCGGATTCGTTTTTTTATTACTATTACCCTTGGAATTAGACAATCTTCCGAGGGTCACTTTAGGTTTCTTACGGTGCACCGTTGGTGAAGAGAGCTTTCTTTTTGATGATTCATCCTTTATTGAAGATTCTGGTGCAGCCGTAATATGTCAACAATCTTGTTGGCCACATCAAAAGTCAGTGCTTCTACACGCAGTTTATCCGGTCTCTCTTTATGTATCGAGACGCCCGAAAATTGACGCAGCAAATCTCTTGAAATATCAAGAGTTCTCAACGATTTTCCCTTGGGCCGAAAGAAAACAACCCATGGTCCCTTTGAGGTCGATTGATAATAGCGCGTCCGCGCAACAATGGCATCGGTAGATGTCATAACGGTTGCGCAAACGGTGCGCAACCGTCTATGAAAAAAAAACACACACACACACACACGCACGCGCGCTCAAAAACTCAACTTAAAACTAACTTAGACTAATAATTAACTTAAATTTAAGAAAAATATATAAATATATATATATCTCAAAAAAAAAAATTCTTCCAAAAAAAAACAAAATACTAATTTGCGGTGTCCGAACAACCTTGAACACCCCTATTCGAAGCTATACAACGCCGCACGCTACGAGGTAAACACAATAGCGTGACGGCAAAAGTTTTTTTTTTTTATTTCTGTATTATAGTGACTTTCAACACATTTGTGGCTGGTTCGTCACTTTTACCTTCCATTTCGGAAGAATGTCGGGAGTGAGAATTGAACTCGTGACCCTTAGCGTGAGAGGTATGGATGTTACCGCTACGCCAGATCGCCTCCGCGAACGGCAAAAGTTGTTGTTGATTATACTTCTCTATGATGAAATCGATGCCGCTGGAACCAATTCACAGATCGCCGGTCCGGCGTTGCCGGAGAGGTGCTGCTTCCTCGCTGTTCCGGGTATTAACGGCACTTATCTTGCCACGAACGGTCAAAGAAAAAAAAAACCAAAGGCACTTTGGCGGAGGGGGAAAAAAACTTCACCAGCTTCGATTTGTAGCAGAGACGCGAACAATAAGCGTCCGGCTCTTTCAACTATCGATTGAGGAATGACGGGAGATGTGCTGATGAGCGTTGAAGTTCTGCCAGGGTTTTTTGGTGGCATGCCCGTTTCATAGTTTGTTTTGGTTATTTATCAATCCAGCTCTGTCGTTTTGTCTTCCGAATATAACACGAGGCATCGACAGGCATCTACAAAAAGTAAGAACGCATTTTTCCTGTCAGTGGGACACATACTCTGGTGTCGGTTTTACCCTGACTGAATGTGTCGGTGTTACCCCGAACAGACTCGAAATTGCAAGACAAAATTTTCGATCGTCGATAAGCAGCAAAACCACCCACCGTCTCACTAAATACGCTGAACAATGATCTAAGATGAATTAGGCTCCCAGAAGTAGCGAATTTTCCAAAATTTTCCGCCAAAAACACTTAAATTCCACTACCGAAATTGTACACGGACTAACTCATGTTTGCTGGCCTGTCCTGTTTTGTTGTTTATTTTAACAGCAAAGCGACCTCCGCAGCTGCAGGGTGACACGAAACGTTAGAAATGAAAGGTGTGTGCAGGTGACATCGGGAAATTTGCAAAAAATTGCTTCTAACTGGAAAAATCAGAAAGTGTCGGTTTCACCCTGATTTCCCCTACCATTCTGTACTTTTTGACGAAAATCTGTACTCTGTATCATCAGGGCATTAAGCATTTCAAGTTATTACTACAGAGTGTCCGGAATATGATTCAGAACGGAGCCTAGTTCCACTTTGACATTTAGACCGGGGGCAAATGAAATTTTTTAGTTAGGTTTGTCAAGAAATGTTGAAACTATGTTAAATAAAAATAAATTAACAAATGTATTGTACTGCCTTTGTGGTACTCTATTCACATTGTTCTCACAAGTGAAATTTAATCTAGGTAATCTGTTTCCGTTGAAGTTCAAACTACATGCAAAAGGTCTCCTCTGACATAAACTCACATGAATGTTGAACAATATAGCTTTATGTGTATACGTTACGATGCTTCTCACATATGAGCGTGATATTATTTTGAATGACCCCTTCACGATATGTTGTTATTGTCGTTGCTGTTGTTGTTGTTGTCGATGGTATTCATTAAAAGCAACTGATGCTGTCGTATACACCAGTTTCTGAAAGGTCTCAATTATGACGCTTCCAAAAATATCCGCGCAGGCGTTAGCGAAACTTATGAATAACAATGCTGCCGCTCCCCTTCGTTAGCTACGGGTTTTTCATTAACGTGTTTTCAGACCTGTCCGTATTACCCGATAGACAGAGACTGTATCACACGGTTAACTTTGCCCATGAACTTCACGGTACCAAGGGTACACGTGGTTCGAATGCAGGGAAATGGGAAAACGCGCGTCTATTGATAATGAACCAACACACAACACCAGGCCCGGCAGGAACAGAGCAAGCAACACCTTTGAAATCACTTCCAGTAAACGTGATATACCCCTTGCGAAACGCTTTTATAAATCTGATATAAGACCAAGTTCAAACTTAATCAGCGAAAACTCTTGCAGCAGCTGGTACCGCACAATTTATTTCTTAGAAAATTCATAAACTTTCTCCAGTCGCTGCCGCCGCCGCCGCCGCCACCGTCTATCAGCATCAGGGCCGCGTATTATTTTCCGTCTTTTCCGAAGGAGCAAAACAATGTGGGGCCGTATGAGTGTTTTCTGCCTTCGTAATTTCTGCACGTTAGCTATAAATTGGATCCACACCCACAAAAACATGCTGCACCAGCGCGGCAGATACGCTATATCGTAAGTGTGATAGCCGGTATCCATTATTCATGCGAAATTAAATTCCACTTGTACTGAGTTTTCCATTGGAATGACGGACTATCCATTTCGCTAACGCCTCCGAACGGCGCCACAAATTTCTATAGGCCAGCCTCTCAATGACGAGAGCCTTGTCAGTGTCAAGTGCACAAGAGCATCATGCTAAAAGGATGACGCGTATTAAATCAACATTTACGACGAGCATGGCTTAAAGTTATGCATTTTTATGAGGGGTGATGCTTGGGAATTGTTCTGAGCCTCGTCAAGATATTATCGATCGGATGGAGTGTGATGTTTACTCTAGAACGGCAATAATGTTTTTACACTTTACTGTTTTTGTTTTGACGTGGGACTACGTCTAACCGGAGTAGATGGGGGTTAAAATAAAAACATAAATACAGAACATGCAGGAAAAAATGAAAGATTCCGAATGCTTATAACTCGAACATTTCCTACTGGATCGGAAAGATGTTTGCTTCAATTGACAGGGAATATTTCTACGCATCTATCACAATTAATAAAATGTTATTTTTCATTAGATAAACAACTGAATAACTGTAAAATGTTAAGCGTTATCTAAACTCCCTAACTACCTCGTTTTGATTGGCCCGATTTACGGTTTCCCCAACACAGCCGTCTTAACCAAGCACTCTTGGGGAAATCGGCAATGCAAATACATGAAAGCATGGGGATTTTTGTTCTCACCGAAATGTGTTCCCTAATACAGACTCCAAAACCAAGCAGTGTTGGAGAAATCGGCATTGCAAATACATGGAATTCGGGGGTATTTTTGTTCCGACTGAAATGTGTTTTCCTAACAAAGACTTCAAATCCATGGAGCGTGGGGAAATTGGCATTGCAAATTCATGCAAGTCAGGGGTATTTTTGTTCAGACTGAATTGTGTTTCCCCAACACAGACTTCAGAACCAAGGTGTCTGAGGAAATTAGCATTGTAAATTGCTGCAGGTCTGGGGTATTTTTGTTTCGACTGAAATGTGTTTACCCAACACAGACTTCTAAACCAAGGTGTCTGGGAAAATCGGCATTGCAAATAAATTCAAACTGCGAGTACTTTCGAACTCGCTTGCCTTTGTACAGACTAGAATATGTTTCCTTAACATGGTTTTCTAAACTTAGGAACCTGGGAAAATCTTGCAGACCTTAAAGGCGAATGAACTTTCAAGGCTCTATATTATAAAAAGTATTAGTTGAAGTTGTTGATTCATGCAAGCCTAGGGTACTATTGCACCCGCATGTTTTTTTTTTTGCACTCCGAAAAGTGTTTTCCTAACACGGATTACAAAAACAGGTACGAACACAACGCTTTGGTTCGGTTATTCAGGATTCATTGAAAGATATGCCTTCATATCTTCTGCTCACTGAATTTCTGACACTGAGTGCCAGAAGTTCATCAAATCAAGCAAATTCGCGGTTCGAGAAGTACGTACACTTGAGATATGCAAACTTCAGATGTAAATGTAAAACTAAAATAATCGTTTGGTAATTCCTCCTAGGCATCATACCAAACGTAAAAGGACTGTCATTAAATTTACTTGTAACGAAGAACATAATCTATCACAATGCATGAATTGACATTACATGGCATTTATTCAATCTCTTTACCGACAAAGCAAATATATTGAGTTCGATTGAATCCGGAAATTGTTTCATTCAATCAAAAATTTAATCAATACTTGCTAAGATAGTCCCACGTCAACTTTGCGGTTATATCATAGATATAACCCACCCATTTTTTAGTTTTGAGTCGGTTGTTTTATCTGTAGAAAGAACATTACTGAAAGATGTATCTTTGGAACGACAAGAGCTACAAGTCAACTCGGACTATGACAGCTGATTGGAATCGATTTCATAAACCTTATTTTGCACTCCGCACTCTAGTTTTACATACAATTTCAAAACGAGACCAATAGCGACGTGGGATTAGCAGTCAAATCGAGTCTCTCTGACGTGCATTCATTTTATTAGAGGAGATGAAATTGAGAGCAGCATTTCACTGTACGTGCGGTTGTAACTTATTGCATCTGAACGCTCCGCCTAGCCGCCATAACTAGGTCTCGCCCCTCACCATCCTCGAGGCAGAGTTCGAAGTGGAATAAGCTCGCAGCAGCATCGCATCGCGTCCGTTGTGCATCCGATGTCGAATAAACATCATCAGGACCGGTCAATTTGTGCATGATTCCCACGCGAAAGGGAATCGAGTAAACATCTTCCTCCTGGCTGCGGAGATCTCAATGTCCTGAGCAATGGTTTCATCGCTCTCAGCGGAAGCTGCACACGGATGATGATGATGCTATTCGTTTGTGTGTGTTCCGTCCGTCTGGAATATCAGTTTTTATTCGATCCACTTCATTTGTTTTCCCTACTGTTTGATGGTAGTAGCTAACGATATAGCTAGCGCACGAGTTAGCCCCAGGGAATGGTTCTCATGTTGCTGACAGGATGATTCCACTGATATACTGTCGAGTATTATTATTATTGAATATGAGGAAGAGTCCATTTGGAATGCCATTTTGTTTCGGGATAATAGTGACAGTAGAAATAACACGCTTCAGTTGAGATAATTGCACCGATGATGTGAGATAGAATTCTGTGAAAATATATCCAACTAATGGAGATTTATGGAGATATACTAGTCTAGAAATTTAAAAACGACTTTTTTGCTTCATGTTTCTGGAGCTTAGAGATTCAGGATTTTGACGGATTTTGAAAGACTACGTCTTTCATTTCTATACCGGGATGTAAAATCAAAGTTTCGAAAACGAAAGCGTTACGCCGGAGACCTAGATTTTGAGCGTTAATAGCTCCTAAACAACTGAACGAAATTTTATTTAAAAAAACTTCATTCGGAAGATAAAATGTCTACGCGTTATATACTTGTTACTTTTTGATCCAAAAACTTGTTTCAATTGCTTTCAAAACAGGTATATAAGCGAGCACCGCTCGGAAAACTACTCAGTTATAATTGAAAAGCGGTTGGAGCATGTTGTCGCTGTTGTGGTGAAGCTAACTTCGTTCATCATGAAAGCGCTAATGAACGGTGTCACCCAAAATCTGGAGAGTGATATCACTGAAAAGGCGACAAAGAGAATATCATCATCGAAAAACTGTTCCTCTTGAGACATAGGAGCAGTCGCCACACACACATACACGCGCGGAACTCTTTTCGTTTGGTTGCCATCCAGCATCGAGAAGATTCCGGAAAGATGTCATCGTTGCTGAAAAATAATCTGCCAGTTCCCCTTGGAATTGAAAAATACATTCAAGCGAAAGAGTTTATTTTAATGTTTTCTATCCATATAACACTGCGACCAAATATAGTAATTGTTGGCGAAGATAACCGCGAAGATGGCATCACGGCCATGGAATTGCCACCGGGGCAAGAATCGCCTGCCGGGTGCATAATACGCGGCGATTGGACGTCAGGAACGAAAACAAAGAATCAATAACATAAGGGCATATACAAAAGAAAATTGAAATCGAACAGAATTGAATTGTGTGAATTGAGTATTAAAATTAAAAGTAAATTGAAATAACATTGTTGAACGTGTTAAAATTAAATCGGACAGAACAATCTTAAAGCATACACTTACAAAAACTGTGTTTGCTTTTGGGATCGTCCGGATTTATTTTTTGATTTCGCGCGTCAACAAAACTTTAAGATTGTTCTTCAACGATCTTCAGTGCGACGATTATGAGGAATATTACTAGGATGCCAAGATCCAGGAACGGAGCAGAGCCTAAAAATGTGCCCGCACCTAACCTCGAAACACCGCGGAGCTGCAACTCATGCGAGAGGCCTGATTCTGTCGAAGACATGGTAGAGTGCGAAACGTGTCTCAAATGGTACCATTACACCTGTGCGGGTGTAGATGAGACAGTCCAGTCACGTAGGTTCGTGTGTGCTAAGTGTACTTCGAGCAATCTAGTCGCAACGCCGAGCTCTCGGTCGAGTAAATCTACCTCAGCGAATGCAAAAGCAGCGAAAATGCACCTCGATCTACAACGTCTGGAAGAGGAGAAGTCGCTGCGGGAAAAGTTGCTACGAGAGCAATCTAATGCAGAAAAGCTGATTCGGGAAAAAGAACGCGCCTTACAGGAGCAAGCTATTCGTGAGGAAAAAGAGCGAATAGAAAAAGAAAGGATAGAGAAACAGAGCATGGAAGAGGAATATTTGGCGAAGAAGTTCCAGGTAATGGAAAGTATGTTGGAGGAAGATTTAGATGTTAGCAGTAGGAGAAGCAGTCGGTCCAGCAAACGCAGCGTGAATAAGGTGCAGCAATGGCTGAGCGTTCAACAAAATCTGATCTCGGAAGCGGTCCTCGGCAATAGTGACCCGATCGCCCTCCCGTCGGATACAAGAACGACACACACCGATATTGAGCAGCAATGCAGCCACGATGCAATTCCTACGGGCATGCAAGTACAGATGCATCAGCCGGCAAAAGTTACCACGATGACTTCCAACAGTGAAGAATTATATACACCATTCCGTCCCGTGAAATCAGTTTCTGTTCGATCGAAGCCGCTAGTCTCGTCACAGTTGCAGGTGCAACCATCGCAGGTGCAGTCGTCGCAGACGCATGCTCCGTCTCATGTGCAGCCGTCACAGGTGCAATCAAAGCAGGTGCAGCCGTCTCAGGTGCAACCATCGCAGATGCACCCATTGCAGATGCAGCCGTCGCAGGTGCTATCGTCTCAGGTGCCGCCGTTGCAGGTGCAACCGTCTCAGGTGGAGCCTTCGCAGGTGCGTTCGTTTCAGATGCACACGCCTCAGGTGCAGCCGTCGCAGGTGCAGTCAACGCAGATGCAGCCGTCTCAGGTGCAGCCGTCGCAGGTGCACCCTCCGCAGGTGCAACCGTCGCAGATGCACCCTTCGCAGGTGCATTCGTCTCAGATGTACACGTCTCAGGTGCAGCCTTCGCAGGTGCGTTCGCTTCAGATGCACACGCCTCAAGTGCAGCCGTCGCAGGTGCACTCTCCGCAGGTGCAACCGTCGCAGGTGCAACCGTCTCAGATACAGTCCCTAGCTACCAGGCACCCATTGTTTCCTCTATTCAAAGTCCAAACATAAACAATCCTACCCAGTGTTGTAAACGGTCGACATTTCTCTCAACCATCACATACTGCCCTTGCTCAAGAGTTACGGCTCAATAGGTATTGCGAATGTAACCAAGAATGCATTGCTCGGTTCTAACAGTCACATCAGAAATAAAGGCGGCTCGCACACCGGAGCAATAAGCAACTAGCAACTGTTAACATGCAATAAGCAATATTATCACCAATGTTTTTTTTCCATTTAATTTTTGTTGATCTCGCACACCGACGCAATACGATATCGCTGTCGCCTTTACAGAGCAACACATGTCGCTAGCAACACGACGTGTCGGTTGAAGAGCAACTTATCGTCCATATTTTGACAAGTTTCGTACATTAAGCCGATTGTTTGCATAATGTCAGGGGTTTTTATTGCTCTGGTATGCGAAGAACAACAAAATACGTTGCCTGTTGTATATTGCGTATTGCAGTTTGCTAGTTGCTAATTGCTGCGGTGTACGAGCCGCCAAACGCACAGCCGCAAACACGACTATCAATTGAACGTTTATATGTTTTCTCTTTCTGTCGACCGTACCCAGAAGAGAGATGAAAATATGCTATTTCCATTCTACCATTCGTGCTCATAGCCATCCCTCAATTCCGGCTAATATGACTGTAGTTTTAATGTCATTTGACATTAAAACTGCAGTGGTGTGCATTCTTTTTCTCCCTTTATTCTGCATTCAAGCGTAGCTGCACATATACATCCACCTGCTCACTCACACATCCATACACGATGGATGGTATTCAGACGGATTGCTATATCAAAGCAACCGTCGAACTCTCCCCTATCAAGTGCGAATGTGTTGAATGAACGTTTTCAGCGGTAGCGTTCCCCGTGAACACTGTTGTTTAATTACGGGGCGATCGATATCTAATGTATAGGACGAAAAAAAGCCGAAATGTCATATGACATTTTTAGTTCGACGGTTGTTTGACTGTTCATTTCATGATGTTCATTAATGACACAGCACATACGTCTCCATGAACAGTCATACGATGGTGACCATTAGCAACACTGATCCTACCATGTGTGTTCCGAACCCGCAGCAGTTGGCTGCTCGACATGTGGTTCCCAAAGAACTACCAATATTCCAAGGAGATTCCAGTGATTGGCCTATTTTCATATCGAGTTACAATAATTCTACTCAGCTGTGTGGATATTCCGATGCCGAGAACCTGATGAGACTTCAACGCAGTTTGAAAGGTGCCGCTTTGGAAGCGGTTAGAAGTTTTCTGTTACATCCGTCAATGTTGCCAAATGTGTTGTCAACACTCTACACTTTGTATGGAAGACCGGAATTGATCGTGAACACCATGCTAGTAAAGGTTCGATCAACTCCACCACCCAAAGCTGATAAATTGGAGAGTTTAGTCAACTATGGTCTAGTCGTCAAAAATTTTTGTGGTCAGCCGAAAGCTGCTGGTATGGAGAACCATATGAAGAATCCCACCTTATTGCAAGAGCTGGTGGAGAAACTTCCAACGAACGTTCGTTTAGATTGGGCTTTATTTCAACGCAATCTGGTCGAAGTGGATTTGGCAGTATTTGGCGAGTTTATGTCGTCGTTGGTAGCAGCATTGAGTCGTATCGTCACTCCTCCAATGGTTAGTTTACTCCTGGAATGTAAGGGAGAGAAGAGGAAGGATAAGTCTTTCATTCACGCCCACACTGTTAAGCAGGAGAGCGTTCCTGCCACTGTCGTGGAGAGTCAAGATAAGTGTTGTTCTGTATGTAAAAAAGTTGGGCACAAAATAAAGGATTGCTTTCAATTCCGTAAGATGGATGTGGATGCCCGCTGGGAGGTAGTGAAAGAGTGTCGTCTATGTCGTCGCTGTTTGATTGCTCATGGGAAGAGGCCGTGCAAAAGTCCGATTTGTGGAATCGATGGTTGTGAGTATCGTCACCACAAGCTTCTACATTCTTCGAAAGTGAATTCCGAGGGGAAGCAGTTAGTACATCCAAAAACATTTGGTACCGTTTCGCTTCATCGTGGGTTTGAAGGATCCACGCTTTTCCGAGTTGTTCCGGTTACGGTCTACGGGAAGGAGACTTTTGTGGACACGTATGCATTTTTGGATGATGGGTCTGAATTGACACTTATAGCGGCAGAATTGGCGAATCAACTTCAAGTTACTGGACCAGTTGATCCTCTTTGTTTACAGTGGACCGGGAATGTTACCCGATCAGAACCCGGTTCAAAAGTAATACAGTTGCGGATTGCGGGACGAGGTCTCCATAAACGTTTCCAGCTGAGAGATGCTCGTACGGTAAGGAGTCTTGACCTACCATCGCAGACACTTCAGTTCAGCGAGTTGAAGGACAAATTTGATCATCTGCGTGGGCTTCCGATAGCAGACTACCACAACGTTACTCCTCTGTTGTTATTCGGATTGAATAATGCGCAACTGAATGCAAGCCTGAAGCTCCGAGAAGGCAAGTTCAACGAACCGTTTGCGGCGAAGACCAAAATCGGCTGGTCAGTTTATGGGAACATAGGGAAGCTACTGAACGCTTCCGATCGTCGTCATGTTCACGTATGTTCTCGCTCGGCAGATGATGAGTTGCACAACTTAGTGCAGAGATTTTTTAGTGTCGAAGGAGCTGGAATATCCTGTGTTCCCCTTCTGGAATCAGTTGAAAATCAACGAGCTCGAGGTATTTTAAAGCGAACAACCATTCGCACTGCATCAGGGCGGTTTGTTGTGGCGCTACGACTTCATTGAATTTCCCGACGGTCTACCAATGGCAGAGCGCAGACTTTAATGTTTAGAACGTCGATGAATGCAAAACCCAGTGTTATACGACAACGTAAGGCAGCAGATAACAGATTACCAACTCATAGGGGACGCACATAAGATTACCGAAGACGATTTACATTATACTGATCTACGACGCGTTTGGTATTTACCATTGGGGATAGTGCTGAATCCTAAAAAACCAGGGAAAGTACGCGTGATTTGGGATGCCGCCGCGAAAGTTCAAAATGTATCATTCAACAGTATGATGCTAAAAGGACCAGACCTCCTTACACCTCTTCCAAGTGTACTTAATAAGTTCCGCGAAAGACAGATTGCGATAAGTGGCGATATCAGGGAGATGTTCCACCAGGTTCTAATCCGACCATCAGATCGTCAATCTAAGCGATTCCTCTGGAGGAATGATCCTTCACAGCCCATCGAAGTATTCGTGATGGACGTAGCAACATTCGGTTCGTCCTGTTCACCGTGTAGCACGCAGTACGTGAAGAACCTTAACGCTTCAGAACATGAGTCCGAGTATCCTAGAGCTTCGGTAGCCATACAACAGAACCACTACGTGGACGACTATCTGGACAGCTTCGATTCAATAAATGAAGCGTATGAAGTAACTGTGGAAGTACGACTAGTTCAGCAAAGGGGAGGATTGGAAATCCGTAATTGGCTCTCAAATTCGACTGAGTTGATAAATCGCCTGGGTAAAACCACAGCTGAAACCTTTAAATGTCTCAACAGTAACAAGGAAGATGATTGTGAAAGGGTGCTCGGTATGGTTTGGTTTCCGGCTGAAGATATGTTCCGATTCATGCTGACTTTTCGTGAAGACATGAGAATGCTAGTGGAAGAAGAACGTAAACCAACAAAACGTGAGGCTCTTCGTTTAGTTATGAGCATATTTGACCCCCTGGGACTAGTATCAATGATTGTGATTCATGGAAAAATTATAATACAGAACATCTGGAAAACTGGAATTTGTTGGGATGATCCAGTTCCCCCAGAAATATTTACCGACTGGCAACGGTGGGTGAACGCGTTGAAAAAACTTGACGCCACTGAAATTCCACGCTGTTATTTTCCTAATTATGATCCAGTGAGCTATAACTGTTTGGAACTACACGTCTTTGTAGACGCAAGTGAGAATGCGTATGCTTGCGTTGCGTATTTCAGAATCGTTGACCAGGGATTGGTGAGGTGTGCCTTAGTTTCATCCAAAAGCAAAGTAGCTCCGGTGAAATCTCTTTCGGTACCGAGGCTTGAATTGCAGGCTGCTGTGATCGGTAGCCGTCTAGCAAAAACAATCTCCGAAAATCATTCTTTGCAAGTCAAGCGTAGAGTTTTCTGGAGCGACTCCAGAACGGTGCTGGCCTGGATTCACTCGGACCATCGTCGCTACAAACAATATGTAGTTTTCCGTATCAGGGAAATACTTAACGAATCCACCATTGCTGAGTGGCGATGGATTCCCACCAAACAAAACGTGGCAGACGAGGCGACAAAGTGGAGCAAAGGCTCAGAATATAACCCTGAGAGTCGATGGTTCAGGGCACCAGCGTTTCTGTATAGTACAGAAGAAAACTGGCCAAATCATGAGAATATAGCTTCAGAGACCGTTGAAGAGATTCGAGCTATTCATAATCTTCATCGAAAGAATGAAGTGGAAGATATCGTCGACTTTAGCAGATTCTCGAAGTTTGAACGTCTAGTTAGAGCGGTTGCATATGTACTAAAGTTCATTTCCATGAGTAGCAGCAGGCGTGATCATAGTTCGTCGTTATACGGTGTTCTTTCAAGTGAAAATATCAAGGAAGCGGAAGAAACAGTGTGCCGATTATCGCAGATGGAAGCATATCCACGTGAAATAGCTATTATGCGTCAAAACATGCAGCGTCCACCTGATCAGCAAATTCCTTTGGACAAAACCAGTGCTCTGTATAAACTCTCCCCATTCTTAGACGAAAGCGGAGTAATACGTATGGACAGTCGTATCAGCAATGCACTGTATATCCCATATGTTACTAGGAATCCAACGATTCTACCCAAACATCATCCAATAACAAATCTTTTGATAGACTACTACCACCGTAAATACGGACATTGCTCCAACGAGACTGTTGTTAACGAGATTCGGCAGGCCTTTCATATCTCCAACCTCAGAACAGTAGTTCGTAAAACCGCGAGGGAATGCATGTGGTGTAAAGTGTATAAATCCACACCTAACACACCACGAATGGCACCACTTCCTCTAGTTGCTTTACTTTCGTGGGGCTAGATTATTGTGGTCCATTTTTGATTCGAAATGGAAGATCGAACGTTAAACGGTGGGTTGCACTATTTACGTGCTTAACCGTAAGAGCGGTTCACCTAGAAGTCGTCTGTTCTCTCAGTACGGAGTCCTGCAAACTAGCTATTCGTCGTTTTATCGCTCGAAGAGGTTCGCCCCAAGAAATTTACAGCGATCAAGGCACAAACTTCCGTGGGGCAAACAAGGAACTAATACACGAAATTCAACGTGTGAATCGAGAACTAGCAGGAACCTTCACCAACTCTACAACGCAGTGGTATTTCAATCCTCCGGCCGCTCCCCATATGGACGGGGCTTGGGAGCGCATGGTGCGTTCCATAAAAACAGCTATGGCATCTCTATACACCCCTAAAAAGCCAGACGATGAGCTGTTCTGTACAGTGTTGATAGAAGCTGAATCAATGGTCAACTCAAGATCGCTGACCTACTTACCTTTGGACTCGGACATTCAGGAATCGTTAACCCCAAATCATTTCCTTCTGTTAAGTTCCTCTGGTGTAGTTCAACCAACGAAGCTTCCAATGAATGAAAAACTTACCTTGAAAAGTAGCTGGAACCACGTTCAAGTCTTGCTCGATCAATTCTGGACTCGCTGGATCCGGTAATACTTACCTTCCATGGCATATCGCAGTAAATGGTTCGAGGATGGGAGGCCGCTTGAGGTAGGTGACCTGGTAGTCATCGTAGACGATTCAATAAGGAACAGCTGGAGGACGAATTATTCGAGTGTACCACGGCAAGGACGGACGAATTCGTAAGGGAGATATCCAGACCAACTTCGGAATATTTGAAAGACCGGTGGCAAAGACCGTGGTACTCGACGTGTCAGGTAGTGGTTTGGCTGAGACGAGTCACCGGGGCGGGGACTGTTGACGACGATAACCGCGAAGATGGCATCACGGCCATAGAATTGCCACCGGGGCAAGAATCGCCTACCGGGTGCATAATACGCGGCGATTGGATGACAGGAACGAAAACAAAGAATCAATAACATAAGGGCATATACAAAAGAAAATTGAAATCGAACAGAATTGAATTGTGTGAATTGAGTATTAAAAGTAAATTGAAATAACATTGTTGAACGTGTTAAAATTAAATCGGACAGAACAATCTTAAAGCATACACTTACAAAAACTGTGTTTGCTTTTGGGATCGTCCGGATTTATTTTTTGATTACGCGCGTCAAAAGTAATGCATCGAAATCCGGACGCTTAAGCGCTTACGAATATAACTTCAACTACTAAAAAATATTGACATATCATAGCATGAAAAATTAGCGTTCCTATAGAATTAGAAGGCCTTCATCTATGTTATTAATCACAGAATTCCACAAAATCATATTATATTTGTTCAAAATTTGGAATTTCTTTCATCGTGTCGTGATTTTAAATACGGACACTTTTTTAATCATGCTTTGGAATCCGGACACTTTTGCTTTTAAATCCGGACACGTGTTTTCTTTGAGTCATTCTTTGTGTGGACACCGACTGGACAACATCGTTGCTGGATGAGCTGGACGGCGAGGGATCGAGTGCCTTTCTCAAGGCAAGAGGGCGGAGGTGGTAGCGCTGAAGTAGAGTAGAGTAGAGTTTTCAAAGGGCCTTTCTCAAGGCTAGAGACGAATGAACTGCAAAAGTTTAAAGTCTCTATAATACAATACCTTCCTTCCTACCTTCTTTGAGTGAAATTATTTTTTAATTATTGTAGAACTTATTAACGGATGCGTCATAAGTAGCAGGACTAAATGGAAACACGTTTGGTACAAAAGTTTTCTCATAAATTCAATTATTTATTGTACAGTAGAACCCCGATTATCCGCGGAATAGTCTGGCTAGGTCACCGCGGATAACGCAATAAACGACTAAAAAAGAGATGCAAACACGAAAAAAAAAGATATTTCATCGTGATAACTATGTTTTATCAATACAGGAATCATGAAGCTATCCATCTATAAGCTCGTGTACACCAGAAGTCAAATAATGTGGAAGCCATGACCAAAACAAAAAAAGCAAAATCCTACCACTCACTTATAAATTCCGGGAAAGTCCATAGCATTACTATGGAACTCGCTTTCGCGGATAATCGGGATTCCACTGTATTTTCACAAGATGACCACTACAAGATGGCGCCATATATCTTTATTTTCGAAACCCTATCAATATGGGTATCAAATGAAAGGGCTTGGTTGAAAGAATACAGTAATTTACGAAAAATGTAAATCCAAGATGGCGGCTGCTACAAAATGAAAGATTACATATTTTCTCAAAATCTCATCAATATAGATATCAAACGAAAGGGATTGACTAGTAGAACACGGTTATTTATGAAAAATACAAATCCAAAATTTTAAAAGAAATTTTTGAATGCTTTTATTGTAGAGAAATATACTAATGATACAGATAATGTACTAAAAACTAAAAAATAAAATAAATAAAAAACACTTTTAGTTCAACGGTTTCATTATGATTGAAAATAATAATAATCAATCGGTCAACAGGAAGGGGGTTAAATTTCTATTAATGTGAGACAGCACTACAAACCAAGTTACAAAGTTACCCACGTACATACAAACGGGTCATATAATCGACCCCGTCCTGTATACCGAAGAGTTTTTGCAGTTTTCCGGATCGAAAATCTTTGCTCCACACTCCATACTCCATACTAAGACTTCCTTTCATTCCCTTATGCAACTCCTTCAATGATAAATTTAATCGTCAACTTTTGACCGTCCGGATTTAAAATCATTTTTTGAATCTGCTTTTTATTCCGGACATGGGTTTGTGAAAATCACAGCTAGGTACTTTGTTTGACACTAAACTAAATTCACACAATAGTAACTATCAGTCACATTAATTCAACATGCAAAGAATGTCATGGTTTTTGGCATGATGTTGAATGTGTCTGGATCAAGAAGCGTCCGGATTCAGAAGCATCACTGTACATTTGGTTTTGTGATTTTTCAATCAAGTGCAATTAGCAGGAAAGCTTCTGAAGATTGTTCTTCCCCATCAGTAGGATATTTTCGTATTGGATGCGCGCGCAACGGAAAATGTTTCGCATCATATAATTTTCAATCGATTATAGCTCAGTCGCTGAAAGTTTCGAACTCAGAAAGTTCATTCGCCTCTTGTTTGCCTTTCAAATTGCCATCGTAAACCACACCTTCTCTCGATTCAATCACAGACAAAAAGCATACTTAAGCGATATTCTGGTGGTGAAACGCATTCATTTTTCGTGAGGACACCGACTGGACAACATCGTTGCTAGACGAGCTGGACGGCGAGGGATCGAGTGGTTCATTACCTGACCCGACCTGACCTGAAACTCATTCAGTTTGTTTCGAACTGTGAGAGAGCGCCGATCCATCAGGTGGAGAAGAGAAGGCGACCAAGAAAGTATCAGCATTGAAAAACGGTTTCGCTTGAGACATCGGAGCAGTCGCCACACACACATACACGCGCGGAACTCTTTTCGTTTGGTTGCCATCCAGCATCGAGAAGATTCCGGAAAGATGTCATCGTTGCTGAAAAATAATCTGCCGGTTCCCCTTGGAATAGAAAATTACATTCAAGCGAAACAGTTTATTTTAATGTGAAAGTCACCTTTTGCTCGGTACTTTGCCCAGTTAGCTCACCTGTTCTTCCTCTCAGGGTCGGCTTCAGATCTCGGGAGGACTCACACTTCAGACGCGCGTAACTAGGGGGAACTTTTAAATGCCACCAAAAGTAGAACGGACTGGTTCTTGTAGAAATCACAACTGTGTTAAATTTACTGGTTTCTTTTATTTTTCACGTGGTTAGTAAGCTCCTGGTGCACTTATTTCGCTGGTCGTTGGGAAGGGGAGGACGAGTAGCGTACCTTCAATCGTTGGGTTTGGGCGGAGCCAGGTGTGTTCTGAATGATGTCCTTCCTCGGGTTTGTCTTCATCCAGTGGTTTCTCCTTCGGGTAAAGGTTTCTCCTACGGATGAAACTATCCCCAAATGGCGGGATATAAGTTGCCTCACAGGCCTCTGCGATGGTGTAGTTGCACACTGCCTGAACCGTTAGCGATAGGATCAGTGCAAGTGTGGCCAGACATAGTTTTCCGGGTACACACCTGAGAGCGACGGAGTGTGTACCAGAGCGTTCTACAAGTACTTGGCAATCTTCTCTCTAAAACATCAAACGTACTATTTTTCCTTTCACCCCACTATTCGCACTTCTCGTAACTCTTTGTCTCAAACTTTTCTAACTTTATTACTTTCGATCTCTGGCATCAATGGCCGAGCCAATCCTTCCCGCTTTCCTTTTAAACTACTCCTTTCCTCTCTTCCTTTGCGCCCTTTTTCTCCTCTTCTCCCGTCTATCCTTCCTGTTTCCGGTCACTGTCAACCGTGACAGTGACAGCTTGGCGGGATTTATACCTCGCCCAAGCGTTTTAAAGAAAAATGAATTTCAGTTTAAAAAAAAATCTCTTTCAGCGATTTTTTAAAAATTTTGTTGGTATTTTTGTTGGCATTTTTATGATGTTGGTCTAAAAAAATTTCAGTGAGATGATTTATATTTACAAATTCCTGGTATATCTTTGACAGAATTTATATCGAATTGCACAAATGAATCTGAAGCTGCACGTTTCCTCCAAAGTTAGCCTATTAGTCATCACGCCAATTACGAATAGAACAACTCATATTTATTTATTCATCCCTTTCCCAACTGAATCGGTCGCCAAATTCATTATATTTACAAATCGTGTCAAGTGTGGCTTCATACATACTTCATAACTTTTCCGCCACCGGAAAAACACCTGTGCTGAATCGTCTCGTTGCCGCGCGATCTCGGTTCATGAATATTACCAGACATTATGCAAATTTTCGCCAAAATTATATTCCAGGTTTTAGCTCTCTGAACTGATGTTTCAATTAGTGTTGTCGACTGCAGAAATTATGATGGTATTTACCGTGCATTTTCACCACATTATACACTGTGCACATGATTGCATATCTCTTCATTTGAAGATTATTTAGAAAATTATGACATCGTAAGAAAATGTGATAGTATAGCGTAGGTGTTTTATTAATTATCCATAAATAAGTGATATGTGAGTTAGGTTGCGCTTCCATGAATATTATTCGTTTTCATTCCACAAATCTGTTTCGTCTCCAATGACATAAACCGTACATTCATCGGTTTTTTATATTATGAGCATAACTTTCTGTTGTTGTTTGAGATAACAACAAACATTCAGAACAGTCTGTTCTCCATAATTTGTTTGTTTTTGAGAATGAATGAATTTCGATTAGATAATGAAACGCATGGTGATGCCCTCTTTAAAGCTTAAGAATCAACGAATGACTATTTTTAGATCGAGACAGAATATTTTGCTTTATGAAGATATGGACTGGAAACTGCCATCTCATTTGTAGGAAGATTAAATGAGATTTCTCCTGTAATAATTTAATTAAACATGTTTCCCTCCCTGCAGAGAATTGAACATTGAACATTGTAGAAGTCTCTGCCACTATTTCCATTGTTTTGCCTCTGATAATGTTTCTAATACCGATATAATACGATACGACGAGAAAGTAGCATGAAATGAATACAGAACATACAGGATAATGCAAATGGAAACACAGAGGAGAGTAGCTTCGGTTAGCCCGAGAACCGCAGTGACAGCAATAGCTTATCGCAGGGCACCATCGGCAGCAGATATACACAGAATATGCTCATTACAACGGGGCAACTGCAGCTGAGTACCACCGCAGAGGAGAGTGAAAAAAAAACCGGGATGCACCGAGATGCACTATGTGCACACCGCTTTCGACGACCTAAAAACGATGCATATATTACAAACACTTCAGGATAAACTTGAAAGAAAATTAGCATATAGAATCCGCTTGCTCTCCCACATGCATGGCTGTATTTGCGATAAGGGGTTTATGGGGAAAGCTCTAGTTTGGGACAATGAGAGCGGTACTCATGGCTGCTGATTATTTACAAACTAGAGTGAAACTGATAGAGAAAGTATATTGTTAAAGCGCGATATGCACTTAATATACTCACTCATAATTTTTCTATGTTTTACATACTTATAATATGTAATACCGTCATTCGTTCCTTGGAACGTTCTACTTATCGGCTTGTTAGTACATATTAACAAAATCTAAAACAGATTTTGAAAGTGATAAGTGATATATTTTTCGAGTCAAGAATTTCTACAGCAATATATGAAAACAGGAGCTCCTTCACTTCTCCTTTTATCTTCACCCCAACTAATGCAATCTGAAACCGAGCCATCCCCATTTTCTTCGACCGCGAACAAACATTAGCTAGAAGCGAATAAGCGCATCTACATTATCTACGTGTGTTAGCTGACTATGCCATGTTAGTGAAAACATTTGGAAATGCAACGGAATTATATCTTCTTCTTTTTTAAGATACTATCCTCGTTCAAACTGAATAGGATTTTGAAGGGTAATTTGATAGAATAGATGCATTATTTCTTTATTTCGTCAAACTATAGTAGACAACAAATTACATACGTAATGTATGTATATTGTACAATTACAATATACTTAATGAATAATGTATAGCTATATTTATGAAAATCAATTATAAGAGGTATCATGTCTTTAGTATTAATAATAAATTACGAACTGCAAACATATATGACAAAACTGTAATTCACGAATACAATGATCCTTCAGTCAATGACTTTTTCAATGATTTCTTCGTCATTGTCACATCAATTACATTACTCTACTTATTGTACGTTCTCATCATTCTATTAAGTGGACCATTCATAGCATATACAGTTCGAAATGAAGTTGGTTTGAACAAATGCCGTGCTCGCAAAGCTCGTGTTGGTGCATAAAAATTTAGATTTTCAAGTAAGTTTTCAGAGCTAATCCTGTGTGAAACTAAGTCAATTAAACATGAAATTGTGGCATTTTCTCTGCGTTTCTCAAATGTTTCAATATTTATTAACATACAACGATCATTCCTCGTCGATTATTTGCAAGAGACGGACACACATTGTCCGTCCTCCGCTACAATATCGAAGCTGGAAAGTTTTTTTTTCTCCTCCACCAAAGTGATTTTTGGTTCGTTTTTTTTTTCTTTCGCCTATTGGTTAAGAAACAAGTTAAGTGCCTTGATTACATGTCCCATATATATGTTTTCCTTAAAGCTATAGATCTTCGTGTGTGATTGCCCCTACATCCTTATACCCTCCTTTCCTTCCTTTGCGGGTAATTCGTCCCCTTGCTATAAATAGTAGAGTTAAGTTGAAATGTAAATACACTATAGATATACGAATAGATTTATAAATTGAGTGTTCATCAACATTGTTACAATTTCCTTATATCCCATCCTTCTCCTAAAAATATGTCACCCTCCTAAACTCGAGTACACCGCGAGTAATCGGTGTTCCCCCTTACTAACCATAGATGTAAGAAAATTGTTTATATATATAGTTTTAAAATTATATTTAAGAATTCGGCTCCTTTAAACTTAAGTAACTGAGCCTGTAAAAATAAACGAATTAAAAAAAAAAAAAAAAAAGTTAAGTGCCAAAGCATCTAGAACAGCGAGGAAGCAGCGCCTCTCTAGCGACGCTGGACCGGTGATCTGTGGATTGGTTCCATTAAGCGTGACATCTGTATCTTCACCAAACATCAAACAGAGAAGTACAAAAGAATAGTTTTTGCCGTCACGCTATTGTGCTTATACCATAGCGTGCGGCGCTGTATAGCTCTCCGAATAGGGTTGTTCAGTTGTTCGGACTCATCAGACTGAATTTTTTTTTCAAGTTTTTATTATTATTTTTTTTTCTTAAAGAAATTATTGTTTTTTTTCAAGAAGATTTTTTATTTGAACTAATTTTTAGTTTAAGTTAGTTTTTACTCTAAGTTAGTTTTAACTTGAGTTTTTGCGCGAGTGTGTGCGTGTGAGTGTGTGTGTGTGAGTTTTTTTTTTGTTTGTTTTCATAGGCGGTTGCGCACCGTCTGCGCAACCGTTATGGCGTCCGCTGATGCTATTGTTGCGCGGACGCGATATCACCAACAGTCCTCAAAGGCACCATGGGTTGTTTTCTTTCGGCCCAAAGGGAAACCGTTGAGAACTCTTGACATTTCAAGAGATTTGCTGCGTAAGTATCCGGATGTCTTGATACGTAAAGAGAGACCGGACAAACTGCGTGTAGAAGCACCGACTTTTGATGTGGCCAACAAGATTGTTGACCACGAGATTTTCAACAGGGAGTACCAATTTTACATCCCTTCTCGAGATGTGGAGATAGAAGGCGTAGTCTCCGATGCGAGTCTGAGTGTTGAAGAATTGAAAAAAGCATCGGGTTGTTATAAAAACTCGCTAATTGGTGAGCTTGTGAAGATTCTGGATGTTAGGCAACTACATGCAGCATCTTTGGAAGACAACCAAAAAGTCTATAAGCCTTCACACTCGTTTCGGGTGACTTTCGCTGGTTGTGTTCTCCCGAACTATGTGAAAGTAGATAGTGTTTTTTTTTCCGGTGCGCTTGTTTGTACCGCGGGTCTATAATTGCACCATCTGTAAAAATTTGGGACATTCTTCCAGCCATTGCGGCAACAAGTTCCGCTGCGGTAAATGTGGTGAAAAACACAGTGAGGATTCTTGTACACAAACAGTTGAAAAATGTATCCACTGTGGCGAGAATCCTCACGCATTACAGGAGTGCCCAAGGTACAAACAGCACTCCGAAAAAGTGAAGCGTTCTATCACAGGACGCTCCAAGTGGACTTATGCAGAAATGCTCAAGGCCGCATCAGCCGCTCATGATGAAAACCAATTTTCGGTTTTGTCAACTCAAGAATTGGACTCTGATTCTGATGAGGATCACACTACGGTTGCACCAGAATCTTCGACAAAGGATGATTCTCAAAAAAGAAAACTCTCTTCACCAATGATGTACCGCAAGAAAGCTAAAATGATCCTCAGAAGATTGTCTAATTCAAAGGGTAATGGTAAAAAAACGAATCCGAAGACTCCTTCTCAGCCAGTTCCTGGTTGCAGTAAGGATTATACGCCGTTACCCAGAAGAGAGAGAAATAAAAACGATGCCCCTCGATCTTCTCACAGAAAATTCGCGTCCAATCGAGGATTGATAGCTTTTTCGGACATTGTGGACTTTATATTAAACACCCTCAATATTCAAGACCCCCTTAGAAGCCTTATTTCTGCCTTGCTTCCATCTCTGAAGTCTTATCTTAAGCAATTGACTGTTTCATGGCCCCTCCTTGCATCAATCATATCTTTCGATGGATAATTCACCTAACGTAGTAGGAGATATGATCAATGTGCTACAATGGAACTGCCGTAGTCTAGTGCCTAAACTAGACTCGTTCAAATTTTTACTTCAAAATTATGACTGTGATATATTCGCCCTTTCTGAAACATTCGCCTGGATAGAAATGATTCTTATGGAGGAGTACTTTTGGGGATCAAAAAGTGCTACTCTTTCTATAAAATTCCTCTCCCAGCTCTATCAGACGTCGAAATTGTCGCGTGTCAAATAACGGCAAAGAATAAAGAACTTTGCATAGCTTCAGTATACGTTCCTCCAAATACTAACATTAACCGTAGTCAACTTTGGAATCTAGTCTCGATTCTCTCATCCCCAGTTCTAATACTGGGTGACATGAACTCCCATGGTACTGGGTGGGGTGATCCTTATGATGACGCTAGAGCGGCAATTTTTTACGATTTATGTGACGATTTCAATTTAACTATCTTGAACGCTGGTGAAGCGACACGAATTCCAAAACCTCCGGCTCGAGAAAGTCGACTCGACCTATCTTTTTGCTCAAGCTCGCTATCATTAGATTGTCAGTGGAAGATCATCAATCTCGCCTCAATGGATCCACTGGCTTCGGTGTTTTCAATGAAAATTCGAGCGCCTTCCGCAAACTGCAGGAACCTTGTTCCGTTTATGTTGCTGAGCTGGCAGCAATCGCCTTCGCATTGGGGATGATCTCCAACAAGCCTGCAGACCATTACTTCATTTTCTCGGATAGTCTCAGTTCGCTTGAGGCTCTCCAGTCGATGAAAACTAGTAGGCACCCATCTTATTTTCTCATAAAAGTGAGGCAGCAGATGAGTGCACTGATCGAAAGATCTTATAAGATAACCTTTGTATGGGTCCCCTCTCATTGCTCAATTCCTGACAATGAGAATGCGGACACTCTCGCAAAGGTGGGTGCCCAGGAAGGCGAATTGTTTGATAGACAGATTTCATACGATGAATTTTTCCAATTACTACGTCAGAGTTCTCTCTTGAATTGGCAAACCGATTGGGACACTGGAAGTCTTGGGCGGTGGTTATATTCAATTATTCCAAATGTTTCTTCGAGAGCGTGGTTCAAAGGTTTGGACGTAAGTCGTGACTTCATTCGTGTAATGAGTAGACTTATGTCCAACCACTACTCGCTAGATGTGCATCTCCACAGAATAAATCTTGTTCAAAGCAATGTCTGTCGGTGTGGAAACGGTTACGATGACATCGATCACGCAGTTTGGCAATGTACGGATAATTACGCAGCCAGAGAGTACCTTTTGAATGCCCTTGAGGCCCAAGGAAGACAACCCTATGTTCCTGTTAGAGACGTGTTGGGAACTCGCGACATCTGCTATATGCAGTTGATCTATATGTTTGTGAAACGGTCTAGTATAAAAATTTAATGCTGTTGTGTTTTTCTTTTTCGTTATTAGTTTGTTTGTCTTGTACCCTCATCTCACCGTCGCCCACCCTCGACAGCTAGTCGAACACCAGATGATATCCCTGGTCATTATGCACAATGCTACAGTGCGTGTGGAAACCCTCTGTTGAGACAACGGTACTCCTTATCCTAATCCCTAAACTGTCCTGTCCCACAGAAATTGTTGCCCTTTTAACCTCGAGTAAACCGCGAGTATTCGGTCGAATCCTACTAAACATAGCAATTAGTTGAAACTTTGTATGAACAAAACTTGAATTAGCGGCTCCGCAAAGCTTATTATATGGTATGACTCATACGGTATGAGGCATGATGTCGACGCCAACCTCTCTCAGTTTCTATTCTGTTTTCGCATTTTCGCATGACATTGTCATGACAAATGGTTTGCTTGTCTAAAAGACTTTTCACGCACCATTCGAAGAAAACATCTACTTCTTGTTGGAAAATCACAAGGTCACTACATTTGGTTACTTCCATGTACAATTTCATATCATCAGCATATATTAGAATGTTGAGGTTAGTTAATACTAGTGACACATCATTTACAAATAGGATGAAAAGTAAAGGGCCTAAGTGAGAACCTTGTGGAACTCCGGATGTGACATTCACTGGATTAGAGATTTTTCCTCTAAAGCGAACAAACTGCTGAGGTAAGATTCTACCCACTTCAACAAAGTTCCAGTTACTCCCATACGTTGGAGCTTGAAAATAAGCATTGGAATATCTACTCTTTCGAAAGCCTTGCTGAAGTCTGTATAAAGAGTCTCGACAACGTTGCCTCTATCCATTACCGCAAGAGAATAGGATACAAATTCTAACAGATTTGTGGCAGTGGATCTTCCTTTATAAAAACCATATTGATTCGGTGAAATATAATGTTTTAACTGATTGAACACTTTAGTATTGACAATAGATTCAAATAATTTGGGAATACAAGATAATATGGCGATGCCACGATAGTTATTTTTGTCAGAACGGTTACCCGATTTGAATATGGGTAGTAGGAATGATTTTTTTTTTCAGACAGAAGGAAATATTGCCAATTTTAGCGATAAATTGAAAAGCAAGGACAAAGGATGGACGAAAGCCGATTCCAACTTTTCCAACAACATTGGAGGGATACCATCCGGCCCGGGACCTTTAGATGAATCTAGACCCTCCAGCGCGATAAGAAGTTCATTAGCGGTAATATTATTAATTGAGACCGAGTTTGCACACTCGGGTAAAAACGAAAAATAATCGTAATCTCGAACCACGTTATTTGTTGTGTAGTTACCTTGGAAAAAACTGGCGAATTGATTACTAATATCACTATCATTTGATCCAACGTATTCTCCAAATTTCATACTTGATGGAAAATTATTAGATTTCATCTTATCGCTGGCAAAATTTAAAAAATTCTTAGGATCGGATTTAATATTATTTTCTATCCTTGTAATATACCTCTCATATTCTAGTGATATTTTCGCATCAAGGTTTTTACAAATATCTTTGTATATGATTAAATTATCCAAAGTTTTGCTGGCTTTGTATCTTTTATAAGCTTTTTATTTTGACGTAGGACTACGTCTTTCATTTCTATACCGGGGTGTAAAATCAAAGTTTCGAAAACGAAAGCGTTATGCCGAAGACCGAGATTTTGAGCGTTAATAGCTCCTAAACAATCGATCGAAATGGTATGATAAACACATCATTCGAAAGATAAAATGTCTACGCGTTATATACTTGTTACTTTTTCATCCAAAAACTTGTCTCAATAGCCTTAAAATTGCTTTCAAAACAGGCTATCGAAATCACCAATCGGTATATAAGCGAGCGCCGCTCGGAAATCAACTCAGTTATAATTGAACAGCGATTGAAGAATGTTGTCGCTGTTATGGTGAATTTAACTTCTTTTATCATGAAAGCGTTGATGAACGGTGTCACCAAGAGCCTGTTTGTGCACCTTAGGCTAGAAGGGAAACCATCAGGAGGAGAGTGATGCCCCAAACGGTTCTGCTTGATACATCGGAGCAGCCGCCAAACACACATACACGCGCGGAACTATTTTCGTTTGGTTGCCATCCAGCGTCGAGAAAATTCCGGAAAGATGTTCTCGTTGCTGGAAAATAATCTGCCAGTTCCTCTGGGAATTGAAAAAAACCTTCAAGCGAATGAGTTTATTTTAATGTTTTCTATTCATATAACACTGCGACCAAATATATTTGGTTTTGTGATTTTTCAATCAAGTGCAATTAACAGGTGGTTATCGAGTTAGCATTAACCACTGGTGGGCTTCGAGTATCGAGGAGAATCTGGAAAGATGTTATCGTTGCTGAAAAACAATCTGCCAGTTCCCTTGGAATTGAAAATTACATTCAGGCGAAATAATTTATTATGTTTTCTATCCATATAATACTGCGACCAAATACATTTGATTTTGTGATTTTTCAATCAAGTGCGATCAACGTAAGATCACGTCTTTCGGCAATTTATTAGAGGTGCAATGAACACTGGCAAACGATGTTTATTCAACAATTTCTCAAACGAGAAATGGGTGTTGTGAGAAAGCTGATATTTTGTCTATTGGAAATGGAATAAAAATCATATCACAATACAAGCAATGTATTATGTATTACACAACTTTCGTGTGATTGCTTCTTTTGCTGAATATTGTGCCTTCAACGTAACGCTCTCGTTTTCGAAGTCCCCCAATTATTCATTTATCCATTCTTTCAGAATTGATTCAGATGCAACTAAAAACAAATGATAACTAAATTAACGATAGTCCTACGTCACCCTTGCGGTTATACCACAGATATAACCCACTTCCTGTTTTTTGTTTTTGAGATTTTTAATATCACGAGTGAACCATACTGGTGTTTTTGAATTTGTATTAAGTTTTTTCTTTCTTGTTGGAACATGTTCTATAGAGCTTATCATCAAAAATTTAAACAGCTTTGTGTATGTTCCTTTCATTTTTAAGTAGAAATGATCAATTTTTATCATTAAGCTTACAATTAATTTGCTCGTAGTCTGCCTTTTTGAAATCAAAATTTATCTCAAAATCGCAATCGGTGGGGCGTGTACTTGTGCTATCGATAAATAAAGAGTATTCTATAGCGGTGTGGAATTTTTCATTTTTCCAAAGAGGACATTCAACTTTCGATACATGGAAATCTTCTGTGCAATTAGTAAACAAGTCTAGGAAACAATTTAGTTCATTTGAAATAGGATTGATTTGACAAAGACCTAGTTGGCTTGTTTTATCGAAAATAAGTTGCAATGTCTCATTTTCGCCTACAATCGGGAGTAAGATTGATTCGTTCTCCTCGTCTACAATGAAATCAATTGTATTTTGATTGAAGTCCCCGTAAATATGGATTTTAATATTAGGGTCGAGTTCATCAATAAATGACTCTGCAATATTTAAAAATTTCTCATAAGAATGTTTTTTTGGCAAAATTAGGAGTGAAATAGATAGATACAAAAACATGTGTTTGGCCATTAATACATACTTTAACCCATACATCATCAAATTCTTTATGCTGTTCACAAAGAATACGAACTGCGTTTAACAAGGCATTCAGAGCAATGAGTACACCATCCCCCGATTTTTTTATCAAACAATGACAAATCCCGATCACACCTAAACACGTTAAAATTGCTACCAAATAATTCTTCACTTTTCACTGTGTCGTTCCAACTGGTTTCAGTGGCCAGTATTGTACATGTACAGGCAAGCATTAACTGTTTTATATATTTGTTTCATTTTCGTCGCACTACGCATTCTATTGAAATTTTGACAATAAATAATTATTTGAAGTAAACCAGTATGAACTAAATCTTCATCCGAAGAATGCGTCAGTGGTGGTGAAAACTCTAGCAACAGTTATTGGTCGTACAGCAGCATGGCATGCACCTGTGAGACGATGAATGTAGCTGCGTTGTGTGTGGAGGTTGATGGTCCACAGGATATGGGATAAGCACCTCTCCTCTTTGGAAGTTGATCATTCGTGGATTCGTTTCGGTTTGAAATTGTATTGGTCGATAGCTAGCCGGTAGCCCTGAGAATTGATACCTCGCTGCCGCCAGAAGCTCTCTGTCCGTTGGAAGTTGGATGTTTCTGTGTTGACCGCTAGCCATGTTTCCAAGTATACCTCTATTATTGATAGTGTTTCTGCTATTGATGGGGTTGTTTCGATTGTTATTCCTTTGGTTATCATTATGATAGCTGTTATATCGATTGCGGCTATAACTGCGGTCAAAACTGTAACGGTTGCGAACATTATTATGATGATTGACATTGTGGTTATTGTTGTTGTTGTTGTTGTTGTTGTTGTTGTTGTTATTGTTATCGTTGTAGTTACCTAAACATAAATTTAGAATGCGTTGGAAAATAATAAAATCGAAAACATTAAAATACAATTTTTATGCTATACTATTTAATAATTCATATATCAGATGATTTATCCTAATGTTTCTTACGAACCCATATTGTATTTTTCCGTCAATGACGTGTGTTTTCAAATTCAAAAATAATATTGCTAGATCATGTGAAAGTTATCTACAAACAAACTTCAACTTTCATTTAATGATTTATCCGCAAGTTGAATGCGGACGTCTTCGGCTAGGCCAGGGATTCTCAAACTATTTTGGGCAATAGACCTCTTTTTCAGAATGAAGTGATACCTCAGACCCCCATAGCCAAACTTCTTCAATTATACGAAATACTTAACAATTGAAAACCTTTGCTGTTCATTAACCCTTTAGAAGACCGTGTAAACTAGGCAAGGAATCGACTCAAACTTCAGAGAACATAATATTTTGTACATAAAAATGACTCCCAAATTAATATCGTAATTTATCGTGACCTGACATAATTTTCTCAACGAAATACAACAAAATAAATAGACATAAAATTCGGTGAATATCAAGTGTAATTAACTATTATTAATACAAATTAATCACAAATACAAATTGCTTGTAGATATCGTAGAAAATCGCAAAGTAAAGATAAAAAAACATCAAAAATTCAGTGTCATGGAAGAACCTGGTGATTTTCTACCAATCTATCTAAATACGGTTCAATATTGGTGAGTTGAACCCCTAAATCTCCTCGTTCGTCGATTTTCGTTTTTTTTTGTTGTTTCGACAAAACGTTTTTAACCACACTGAAGCCTTTTCCGACAAGGTATGAAGATGGAAAATCGATAATATATTTTTCAACAATATTCCACAATACTGTATTTCAATGTTGCGTTGCAACCAGAACTTCTGATAGCATTAGTTGAGCTTCTGCTTAAGCTCCTCATCTGTGCAGAAGGTAATGAACGCTTCTTGCATCGACGACATTGGATTCTTCCATTGTCATGATATTGTAGGGATTTATTGAGGAATTTGTAAATTTTGGATATCCTCAATCCTCTTAGTAAAATCCTTGTGTAATACGTCGCGAAAGAAAAGAAAACAAAGAAAATCGAACATTTATAACTTTTCAATAACGAGTTTCCTGGAGTTATTTTAAAAAATAGAGAAATATTAAAACATGTTTTGGTATCTACTCTGGAGTTTTCGAGTTTCCTGAAGTTATTTAAAAAAAAGAGAAATATTAAAACATGTTTTGGTATCTACTCTATTACTTTTTCATAAACAGCAGAAAATTATGATTACGTTACGCGCGGAGGCAACCAAGCATTTTATAAGGTCTTTTTCAATCACTTCACTTTAGTTCACTTTATTTTGCTATGTAATCGCTTTGTAATCTCTTGAATTAAATTGATAGAAGAGTCTATTATCAATCAAGCTTCACAAAGCGTTCTCACAATATGCACAAAGAAAATAGTATTAAGCTTGCTTTCGCATGGATTTTGACTTAGGATTACGTAATTTTTGTGCCGGTGTGCAAGTTAAAAGCTTCAAAAACAAGAGGTTACGTCGGAGGTGCAAGGTATTGAGCGTTAATAACTCTTTGCCGGCTGAACGAAGTGTTATGATAATCATTTCATTCAAAAGCTGAAATGTCTACGAGTTATGTTTTCTTCAGAACTTGAGACCTAAGCCCAAGCTTCTTATACAGTAAAATATCAGGAGCATGTTTGGACATGAATTTGATCATGACTGCTTTCTATTAAATCGAGTAATGTGTCAAATATAGCACAACTCAAAACGTGCGTGAAAGACTTGTTCGCTCAAACAATTTATTATCGTACGAACTTGATCACGTTTTTTTTTTACTTTACATCCAAACTTGTATAAATTTATGAACTTATGTCGATGAGCCTTGTTGAGTTTTGAAAAGTACGACAATAATGTTAGGTTGCGGAAAAATAAATAAGGGGCTTAATAAATAAGGCTGAAGATCGACCATAAAACAGTTTTAAACCATTTGCACAGAGCTGCATTCACAATTATGCTCGGTGTTTGGGTGTCACACCAATTAAAACCAAAAAAATACGATTGATCGAATTTCCATCTGCGAAACCTTGGCCAAACGGAATAAAATCGGCCCACTTCTTAAACGGATAGTGAATGGTGATGAAAAATGGGTCACATACGACAATATTATGCGAAAACGATCGTGGTCAAAGCATGGTAAAGCAGCTCAAACGGTGGTCAAACCAGGACTAACGGTTAGGAAGGTTTTACTGTGTATTTGGTGGTACTTGAAGTGAATCATTTTTTTATGAGTTACTTTCGTGTGGCCAAATACTAAATTTAGATCTCCACTCTCATCATCTGGTTTGAAACTAGAGATTGACCAGAAACTGCCAAACTTGGCCAACAGAAGAGGTGTTGTGTTCCATCAGGACAACGCAAGACCAAACATGTCTATAGTGACACGCCAGAAACTCCGGGAGGTTGGTTGGGAAGTAATAATGCATCCAGTCCGAATCTTGTAGCAAGTGATTACCATCTTTTTCTTGCATTACAAAACTTCCTGAGTGATCAGAAATTGGGATCATGATAAGATTGTAAAAATCGATCTCTATAGTTTTTCGCCATTAAGAACCAAAACTTCCGTGAATGTCTCTCTCATAGGAGTCTTGGTGCTTCGTTACCTTTATTTTAATAATGACAACAAAATATACAACAAACCGGTGCAAATTTGACCCAAATCGGACAATCCTAAATATCTCAAATAAAGTTTTGAATTTTACGCAAAAATAATGGAATATTAGTCATTCTCATAACAAGTTGATTCACGTAATACAACTTAGACAGTATCTTGAAAGTTTCAAAAAAGAATTTGTGCTGTTTAATAGGGGTCGATTCTTAGACCTCGTCGACCCCCCAACATCAGTTTTCGTTTGTGTCGACCCCTGGTGTCGACCCCAAGGGGTCGATATCGACCACTTTGAGAAACCCTGGGCTAGGCCAATATGCTTTCGGTCGCTGGTATGTCATCTAGATATGTTCACGCTTCATTGGAGTACAATTTGAATAGTTTTGTGTCATACTTCTGCGAATCGACCATCAATCAAGAACTGAATACAATTAGTTGTTCTTTTTGGAAAAATACCACACTTGCAAGAAATTTGAATACTGTTTTCGTGATTATTGCTTGTATTTGTTTTTTTTTTTTTTCTTTTCTAGTTTACATGGTCTCGGGACAAAAAGCGCTATATTTCTTATATTTTTTCTTGAAAGCAGAGGTTTTCCTACATAACATATCCCAAAATCGGAGTTGTGTTTTTTTTTCGTTTTTAGCTCATAATTTTTCAAAGTTAACCAATGCTTTAAAAAACCGTTTTCCACTTTTCCATAAATTTTTAGAAGCCAACTAGCTAGCCTTTTTCGAAAAAATATTACACTTGCGAAAAGATTGGATTCTAGTCGCATGATATTGAACAAAGACAGAGAACAAATGAACTTAAAAACGAAAATATACTTAACTCTGATTTTTGAATATGCTATGTAAAAAATCGCTCAGCCTTCAATAAAAAATATTTAAAAAATATATGGCCCTTGGTCCCAATATGATGTGAAATATAAAAAACAAAACAATAAGTAATAACGAAAACAAAATTAAAAATTTTGCCAAGTGTAGTATTTATCCAAAAAAGACCAGCTAATTTGGTTTAATTTGCGATATCGATAATCTGAATCGGTCGAGTATTTGAAAAATTATGAATTTTTGAAAAAAAATAATTTTCGAAAAAAAACCCTGAATCGATTTAGATGATCGACATATCGAATTGAAATCAATGAGCTAGCCTTTTATTAAAAAAACATTGAATTTTCAAAAAAAGTGAATTTTATTTTCGTAACTAGCTGACCCGGCAAACTTCGTCCCGTCCAAAATTCATTTTTCGTTATCACATCCGCGTTTTCTTACTAAGCACACGTTCATGGGTCCAATCGCAGAACTGTTCATTGATTGATCTTCTAATCTACCGTTTAAAATTATTTTTTCACCATAAATTTTCAGTACTTCTACCAAAACTCGACATTATAATATAAGATTATTTACAGGTACAATTCTCGTGCAACATTTTTCATCCACTTGCAAATAACATGTTTCTCCGTTACATAGAATAAATGTTTGATACAGTAAATATGATAAAATGAAGACAGCCCTAAATCGGACAATTTCTTTCTCGGGTTTTGCGCTTATCAACACATTCGGCGGTCAATTTTATTTATATAGATATAAAAAGATATATGAGTGCGTTTTATCACATTAAAATCCATTTCCACTTTCGAACGAAGACCAATTTCGTTACCGCAAACAACAAATGGACTAACAACGCTTGTCAATATGTAATTGTAGAACACATGCGAATTAATTTTTCCGTATATTCCCATTTTCCTTCAGAGTTTTTCGAAAATTTTCAATTGTCATGTTTGATTGGAATATGTTTGGTTGAAATATGTGCATTATTTTTATGGGACCCTCTCTCCTTTCCAGAGGCGTAAGGGGTGTCATACCATGATATAAACATTTCTCGTACCCAAATTTGGCTCCACTTGTTTGATTAGTTCTCGAGTTATGCAAACGTTTATGTTTCATTGTCTAACCACCATAGAAACATTCATTGCACCCTAAACCATGAAAATACAATGCAGAAATTTGTGATCCATTTGTATGACAGGGTGGAGTATATAACCACCATAGAAACATTCATTGCACCCTAAAACCGTCATATGCCTCATTTGGTTTCATTTACTTGATTAATTCTCGAGTTGTTTTCATGGTTTTCGACTAGAGGGCGCTCTATTTTTGTACATTTTTTCTTGGAAGCTGATAATTTTTTACATAACATATGTCGATATGAGAGATACTATTTTTTTCGTTTTTGAGATATGATTCTTCAAAGTTAACAAATGGTTCGAAAAATCCATTTTCCTCCTTTTTCCACTACAAAAATTAATAACTTTGAAACTCTTGGACCAATTCAGATGATCAACATACCAAATTGAAGCTTACGAGTTAGTGGAAAAAGATTTCTTTCTAGAAAGAATATTTAAAAAAATATAGTGCCCTCTAGTCCAAAGCCATGAAAACAACAAAAAAACGACTACAATCAATGATTACGAAAATAAAATCCATTTTTATCGCAAACTTAATACGTTTCAATAAAAGGTTAGTTCATTCGCTTCAATTTGATATGTCGAGCATCTAAATCGGTTCAGCGGCTCAAATTTTATAAAGTTTTTTTTTTATTAATTCGTTTATTTTTACAGGCTCAGTTACTTAAGTTTAAAGGAGCCGAATTCTTAAATATAATTTTAAAACTATATATATATATATATAAACAATTTTCTTAGATCTATGGTTAGCAAGGTGGAAAACCGATTAGTCGCGGTGTACTCGAGTTTAGGAGGGTGACATATTTTTAGAAGAAGGATGGGATATAAGGAAATTGTAACAATGTTGATGAACACTCATTTCTTAAATCTATTCGTATATCTATAGTGTATTTACATTTCAACTTATTCTACTATTTATAGCAAGGGGACGAATTACCCGCAAAGGAAGGAAAGGAGGGTATAAGGATGTAGGGACAATCACACACGAAGATCTATAGCTTTAAGGAAAACATATATATGGGACATGTAATCAAGGTCTAACCGAGCCAACACATCTCTCACCGGCACATTGGGCTGTATTCCTCGGGCCCGAAGGGAGTTTTCTAAATTCGATCTGGCGACCAGATACACCTCGCACGACCAAACAACGTGCTCGATGTCGTAATAACCTTGGCCATAAACGCAGAGATTGCTGCTGGCAAGATTGAAACGGAAGAGTAGTGCATCTAACGAACAGTGATTGGACATGAGTCGGGAGAAGGTGCGAATAAAGTCCCGACTCAAGTCTAGACGGACCAAAGAATAAATTTCTTCTTCTTCTTCTTCAATGGCACTAACGTTCCTAGAGGAACTTCGCCGTCTCAACGTAGTATTACTTGCGTCATTTTTATTAGTACTTAGTTGAGATTTCTATGCCAAATAACACGCCTTGAATGCATTCTGAGTGGCAAGCTCTAGAATACGCGTGATCACAGTGCAAGTCGGAGGAAATTTCGAAATGACGAAAAATTCCCCCGACCAGAACGGGAATCGAACCCGAACACCCGGCATGTTAGTTATGACGCTAACCACTCGGCCACGGGAGCACAAAAAAAAAAGAAAAAATTTCATTGAAGGCGATTTGACGCTGATAAATATCGCCTTCAATTGCACCTACCTTTGCTAATGAGTCAGCCCTCTCATTACCCGGAATGGAGCAATGTGAAGGGACCCAGATAAAGGTAATGACATAACAGCGTCTGAATAAAGCACTCAAAATTTCTCGTATTCTCTCAAGGAAGTACGGCGAGTGCTTTTCCGGCCTCACTGAACGGATAGCTTCGACAGAGCTAAGACTATCCGTTACAATGTAATAGTGTTCAACAGGTCGTGAGGCGTAGCTGTCCAGCGCCCAATGAATTACTGCCAATTCAGCAATATACACTGAGCAAGGATTCTGAAGACTGTGTGAGGTGCTAAAAAATTCGTTGAACACTCCAAATCCTGTGGACTCGTTTATAGTGGACCCATCAGTAAAGTACATATTATCACAATTGATACCCCCATACTTTTCATCGAAGATCGTTGGAGCGATCCTCGATCGTTGGTAATCTGAATATCCATGGATATCTTGCTTCATGGACAGATCAAAATGCACAGAGGAATTGATGTAGTCAGGGAAACAAACACGGTTGGGAATATACGAAGAAGGATCAACCTGCATGGAGATGAATTCATGATATGAACTCATGAATCCGGAGTGAAAATTTAGCTCGATCAGCTGCTCAAAATTTCCGATCACCAATGGGTTCATAACCTTACACCGGATGAAGAACCGAAGAGATAATAAATTGAAGCGATCTTTTAGTGGGAGTAGGCCTGCCAAAACCTCGAGACTCATGGTATGCGTTGAGGGCATACATCCCAACGCGATACGGAGACAAAGATACTGAATTCGCTCGAGTTTAATGAGGTGTGTTTTGGCAGCTGATTGAAAACGGAAACTGCCATACTCCATCACTGAGAGAATAGTTGTTCGATACAACATTATAAGATCTTCGGGATGGGCTCCCCACCAGGTGCCGGTAATTGTACGGAGAAAGTTTATTCTTTGTTGACATTTTTTACTCAGATACCTAATATGGGCCCCCCAAGTACATTTGGAGTCGAACCAGACCCCAAGATACTTGAATGACATAGCATGAGTGATCGGTTTACCCAAAAGTTGAAGCTTTGGTTTTGCTGGTCTATGCTTCCTAGAAAAAACCACCATCTCTGTTTTCTCCGTGGAGAATTCGATCCCTAGCCCAATGGCCCAAGTTGAAAAATTGTTCAAAGTATCTTGTAAGGGCCCTTGCAGGTCGGATTCGTTTGATCCTACGACAGACACCACTCCATCATCTGTAAGTTGTCTTAGGCTGCAATTTTGTGTAAGGCAATTGTCGATGTCGCTTACATAGAAGTTGTACAAAAGGGGGCTTGAACATAAGCCCTGGGGGAGGCCCATGTAAGAGACCCGACTTACTGCCGAATCTCCGTGAGAAAAGTTCAAATGTTTCTCACAAAGCAAGTTATATAACATATTATTCAATAGAGGCGGCAGACCCCGAGAGTGTAATTTGTCCGACAAAACCTCTATTGAAACAGAATCGAAAGCCCCCTTTTTGTCCAAGAATACTGAAGCCATTTGTTTTTTTTTGGCGTAAGCCATTTGAATTTCTGAAGAAAGCAACGCAAGACAATCATTCGTCCCCTTGCCCCTGCGGAACCCATATTGTGTATCTGAGAGTAGGCCATTCGCTTCAACCCATCGATCAAGGCGAAACAAGATCATTTTCTCCAACAATTTCCGTATACAAGACAGCATTGCTATTGGGCGGTACGAATTGAAGTCGGACGCGGGTTTTCCGGGTTTTTGAATAGCTATAACTCGTACTTGTCTCCAATCATCTGGAACAATATTATTCTCCAGAAACCGATTGAATAAATTCAACAAGCGATGTTTCGCTACATCAGGGAGGTTTTTCAGCAAGTTGAACTTAATTCTATCCGATCCCGGAGCAGAATTGTTCCGTGCAAAATTAAAAATCCATCGATGTGAATATTCTTCGCTTTCATTCGTTGAAGAGCGATTTCTCATGTTTCGAGCCACTTTCCATAATTTTTTCATTGACGTTTCTCGTGACAAAAAATTTCGCCAATAAGCACGTTTTTTCACGTTTTTTGATTAAGTTTTTAAATTGATCTTCAAGGGCTAAATACGTTTGAAAATTTTCAGGGGTTCCACGTTTCCGAAAAGCTTTAAATGCATTCGATTTTTCTACATAAAGCTACATAAAGAACACTGGCTATCCCACCATAGATTGGGAGGCCTTCGGCGAATAGTGGAACCTGGGATGGGTTTCGTTTGAGCGCGAACTGCGCTGTCATAGATCAAACGAGAAAGGAAGTTATACTCCTCCAATGGAGGTAAGCCATCTCTGGAATTGATGGCTAGAGCAATCGCGTCCGCATATTTTTTCCAGTCAATGTGTCTTGTGAGGTCATATGCCATGTTTATAGATTCAGAAGAATACGACCCAATGGTGATGGAAATTTTGATTGGCAAGTGATCACTACCGTTGGGGTCCTGGATTACATTCCACTTGCAATCTAACGATAGTGAATTCGAGCAAAGCGAGAGGTCAAGAGCACTTGGGTTAGCAGGAGGTTTAGGTACACGTGTGGTTCCCCCAGTATTCAAAACGGTCATATTGAAGCTGTTACAAAGGTCATAGATCAACGATGAACGATTGTCGTCGTACTGTTCCCCCCAGGCAGTTCCGTGAGAGTTGAAGTCTCCCAAGATCAATCGTGGCTCAGGAAGGAGTGAGCACATGTCAACAAGTTGCTTGCGGCTAACCGCAGCTCTCGGAGGCCAATACAAGCTGACAATACAGAGGTCTTTGCCTCTGATGTTTGCATGACAAGCAACAGCTTCGATCCCTCCAATAGGTGGAAGGTCAATTCGAAAAAATGAGTGGTACTTATTGATCCCCAATAGCACCCCTCCGTATCTGTCATCACGGTCCAAGCGTATAATATTAAAATCGTGGAAAGAGAGATCATCTCGCGAAGAAAGCCAAGTTTCGGACAGAGCAAAAACATCACAATTGGAGTTATGAATTAAAAATTTGAATGTATCCAATTTAGGGATAAGACTACGACAATTCCACTGTAAAACAGTGATATCTCCGACCTCTCTATTTGGATTAGACATCAAGAGAGATAATCATTGCAAGGAGGGGCCATGTTTGCATCAATTGTTGCAAAATTGTCTTTAATACTGGAAGCATTGAGATAACAATGGTTCTGATGGAGTCGGAAACATTAAAACACGTGAAGATTTGATCCACAAGGTCAGTCAACTTTATAAATCCCGATTGGGAAGTTGAGCTGGACGGAAAAACAGGGACAGTTGGGGTTTTTGATGTCCCCTCGAGTGCTGGGTCGTTCAAAGATGAACTATTCCCACGGAAGCCAGGACCTGATTTTGCTTGTCCGCTGCACTCGATTTTTTAGGCAAGCTAACAGGGGGTATCACCGGGGGGACTTGTTCTTGAATTTTGGGAGTGGTCACATTTTTGCGCTGGGGATTCCCTTTGAAAATAAGCGGTGTGCCCCCGCTAGCTGTGTCCGCTTCCATTTCATCAACTGGCAACGTAGAGAAAACATTGTGTGTGGAGATTGGTTGTTGTTGTTGCTGGGCCAGTGGAGAAGCGCCCTTTAAAATTTCCGCAAATGTGCGTTTCGAGCGTTCCTTTAAAGAGCGCTTCTGTTTCTCCCAGCGACTCTTGTGAGATTCACAAGCTGAGAGTACATGTGGAGCTCCTCCGCAATATGGACACTTATGCTCAGTCGCACTGCAGGATTCGCCCACCTGTTGCTCTTCGCAAGTGGCACAGTGCTCCTTGTTGGCACAATAAGCTGAAGTGTGGCCAACTGACTTGCATTTTTGGCATGTCATGGGCTTTGGTACGAAGAGTCAATTTATCCTCCATGACGTAGTCAGGGAGGGCGGAACCAGCAAAAGTTACTCGAAACGAGTCGGACGGCGTGAATTTAGTCTCTCCCCCTTCTTGGGAGACTTTCCCTAGTTGGCGGCAGTCCAAGATTTTAACACTCACCAAAGGGAGTTTTTTAAATTTTCCAAATCCTTCTTTTATCATTTTACACATCAGACCCGTTTAAGTTACCACCCCCGAGATTTCTACGTCATGGGACGGCACGTAGACACGATACTCTAGGGTGAACCTCTGGTCGATCACAATACCGTTTGCATGTTTCCGGTCACTCACGATAACACGCAGTTTGTTCGGTCTAACTTTTAAAACTTCGATCACGGAGGAGTAGTTGTCAGATCTTTCGTGATCTGAATAACATTCAGCGCTTTTCCGTTTGGTTTGGGCCGGAAGAAAACAACCCAGGGACCAGTTCCAGGTGCATCTTCTGGATAAACCTTGACACGGGGAGAGGATACAACAGAAGAGGAAGACGAGGACGAGGTTTGAACTGGCTCGGAAATATCAGAAGAAGGAAGTGAAATCGATGGTGGGAGAGGAGAAGTGGGAGTTTTGGGGAGTTCAGGGAGGAGGGAGGAGGCAATTTTTTCGAGGGGGGACTTGGTAGGATGAGCAGATTCGTCCCCAGACGAACTACATTCTGTAGGAGGGACTCGTTTTTTCGCATTTACTTTTTTTGAATTGGTTTCAGAGTCAGAGGTCTCCATTTCTGGAGATCCCTCATCATTCTCCATTATATTAAATGTTCTAACTATTTTTATAATCTTATATCTATATTTATTTTACATGTACCTCGTTGCACCAAATCGAACGCCAGACCACGTTGATACAGACGAGATGGTGTATCGGCCAATAATGCGATGAATCGGTATACCTCGGTGATAATACGGCAATGCAAGAAAAACAATGCCGATAATCCGACACCAGCAAAAGGTCACAGCGTCCGCTGTAGCAGCCTTTGTTCTCCGCTGATTGTGGCACTGGTATTCCGCTTCTCCACAGCACGGATCACACGCGACATTCACAAACCCGCTTGGGTGAAAACAAAAGCACTCCACCAGTCACGAAGCCAATAACGGTATTGTTGTAACGGTACAACAGACGCAAACAACTCTACGTCTGGATGCCTCGGCAGCTGGTTAACGAATGTTATAAAGTTTTGAAAAAAGTCATTTTTGGGAAGAAGTGGAAAAAGTTGATTTTTCGGACCACCCTAAAATGGAAATGGGCACCCTAATTAAAAAAATTAAAAATACGGGTCTAATGTTTTGCGATAAAGAACAAAACTACCACTTTTCATTGAAATCTGAGAACCACTATATCGGTTTGGTATGGAATGGCTGAATTTATACCAAGAGAGGAGGAGGAGCGTCTATTCCCCCATAGAAACGTTTCGTGCTTTCAAAATCCTTCGCAACTTCGCATTTGCTTGATTAGTTTTCGAGTTGTGCAGAAGTTTGTGTTTCATTTGTATGGCAGCCCACCTCCCTTAGAGAGGGGAAGAGGTCTCGAGCTACCATAACAACCTTCCTCGGCCCTCTAAAACCCCTACATACAAATTTTTACGTCGATCGGTTCAGTAATTTCCGAGTCCATAAGAATGAGAAAGACAGACAGAAATCCATTTATATATATATAAATAGATACAAATGCTATACCAGTATTTGAGAGTCATGAAATTTTCTTTTATTTTTAAGCTCATTCAAACATGTGCCAAAACACTAACATATCTTAACACTAGATTGCCCAAGCAAGTCATTCAATTTCAATTAGAAAAATAATGATGACACATTATGACACAATATTTAAAAAAAGTTGTGACTTTTTGTTAATACGTTTATTAATAAGTTGCACAAAAAGTCACAGCTTTTTATGAAATTGTGTCATAATGTGTCATTATTAGTTTTCTAACTGAAATTCAAAAGCAGTCAAAATGACTTACTTGGTGTTACTGAACTTTTTCGTTCGTTAATTATATTAATTATAGCTCATGGATTCAGGGTCGTTTCGGATGTGAGGCGTTCTTAATCACGACAACTGGTTTTTGCACTAAACTAACCTCAACAGTCATTGTTCACCTGAATTTTCTTTGAATTTTGGATCTACCCAAGCCACCACGCCTCGTCTCCTGCTGCTGCTGTTGTTGCTGGTCCCCGATTTCCTGGATGACTCCTCTTCAAAAACTGCCGGTATTCTGGCGGGAAAATCTCTGCTGTTACACAATGCTGCGCTTTATGCCGTTACTAAGTAAGTTCTCTCAAACAACTCTACAATTCTTGGGGGTAGATCGTGGCACTTCGAAAACTGTCACACGGCTTTCCGTTCACTTCCACGAACGTTTTCTGGGGGTTTTCCACAGGAATTTCGATCCCTATTTTCTCACTCGAGTTACACCGTTAATACGTGATATAATCACCGCCGAATTACTTCCACAAAACGTGTAGTTTCATGGCGTGTTGCCCTCGAGAGTGGCCGAACAGGACCTCTCCACGTCATCCGATGTCCTTTTATTATCTCTCCCATTTCTATCGACCAGACATTGCGGAACCGGATCGTTGGCTGTGGTGAACATGGCTTGGTAGCTTGGGTGACTGGTGGCTGGCTCGGGTGGCGGTTGGTTGAATTTTTACATCATATAAATGGTATTTTGAGTTTACAATTGTGTTTTAGAATAACGTACCGACTGTACTTTTACTATAAATAAAACAAAAATTCTATTTCAAACGAAAAACATTGGTTTGCTTGAAGCGTTACGAGTGATGAATACAATTATGATCTGAATTTATACACGGTAAATACTTTTGTTACCACTCACTGGTAACATTGTGCAATCTAGCGTTAAGCGTAACTCAAAGAGCTCAACACGAAATATCGGTTTGCTGAAAGATTGATGGTGATTGGTTTTTTATGGTTATAATAAATAGACCAAAATAAGCAGTTAGCATGTTGAATCAGGGTTGCCACATATACAGAATATTCTGTATTTAACAGATTTCTGGCCAAATTTCAGATACAGAATCTGTATGTACAGAATTACAGATTTTCAGCAAAGATACAGAATATACAGTTTTTTTTTAAATTCAATTTTAAATATTAAATTTATTACAGTGCATACATAGATACCTTGATTTATAAAAATGTTGAACGGAACGCAACGCGAAGGTTTTCTTTGGAGGCAGTTATTAAGCGAAATCTTGAGTGATTAAAGAGCGCAACACGTTAAGCGCCGATTTTTTATTGCTGTGCCTTCAAATCAGCGCGTATCAAAAGCGTTTGCACAATATCAGTGTCGGTCCCAGTTCCCAAAGATACTTATCATGTAAATAGAAAATAGTCAGCAATTTGACTAGAAAGTAGTCACATTTTGTAAGACATCCGAAAACCAACCGTATATATTTTTATTTTATTATTTTATAACTGTCAGTCCCAGTCAGTCACCACTTTCCTATCAAAAAACTTAACGTCGGCCCCTAGGTAACAACGCTGGGCTCAACTTGTTAAACTATTCTTTTCGTTCCAAGTTAAGTATGACCATAACCAATCCCGCAATCGTATATTGACTCATTTAAACGATCCTATGACTAAACCAAATATGCTGTTCCTAAAATTTGTGCTACCGCTTATCAATAACGTTAACTGCACTTTTCAATCAGAAAGTTCTCAATTTTGCGAAATTTATAATTGTAATGTTTCGGTTTACTTGATAAGTGAATAAATACACGTGATATCAGTTAGATGATCAAGTCTCAACAACTATCTTTATTCCACGCATCATCTCTTATCTTCGAGGCACTCATCTAATTCATGTGTTCATGCAAAATGTATATAAAATCGGTATCGGCTCGTAAGTCGATATCATTGACACTATAGTTCTTTCCCCTAAAGAGAATAGCTACACAATTCACGAATGAACTAAATTTTCTAATACTAATAATGTTTCTAAAATCAAGCATATACAATATAATATTCAATTCAATATTCGGATGAACAAGGTTCATCTGATATGACAGTGTACAATTCATGCGTATACAAAATCATGGTTTATTTTCAGCTTTTTGGTTCGAGAAGATCTTCGTAGCGTTGGGAGAGTAGTCGCTGGTTCTATCAATTGTTCCGTGTTTAGGTTTTCGTTGTTTTTCGATGTCGATGACGTTTGATTTTGTACAGATCTTGCGTAGTCATCATCTACCGTCACCACCCTTTTCCTCTTAGTTGAGGTAATTGGGACCATTATGTTCAAGGTAGGACTTCTAATCTTCGGGATCTTCAGTTGGTTTCGATGTGCATTTGTAGTCACGTTTCCAACTTACACCTGGAAAACATTAATGGAAAGTCGTCTCACGAATTTTGCTTCGATCCATCTTTCCACGATGTTCATGTGATTATTTTTCAACCACACCTTGTTTCCTGTCTTTAAACTATCAAATGGATCTTTTTGACTAGTGTTTCGTTTGATACTGTCACTATATTAGTTTGGTTTTCCCAACTAGCAGGACTTTTAACCAGTTGTCTTGAATAATGCTTTTTAGGGTTTATAAGATCTATTAACATATTTGGTTCAAATTTATAAATTTTCTCAGAAGGACGAATAACATCTTCCGTCACACAAGTATTTCGGTAGTTTATCAAAAAGTAAATAATCTGGTCTTCCTTCCCACTTTCGAATTTCTGGCTTTAGTAGATATTTTTTTAAAACATCTTTCACCAGCCTCACCATTCTCTCAGCCTGACCATTGCTGGATGGATTGTAAGACGGACTATTCAAAACTTTTATTCCTTGTCGCTCATGAAAGTTTATGAATGTTGTGGAATTGAATGGGGACCCTCCATCAGTAACTACCACGTCAGGTAAACCAAAATTAGCAAACAATTTGGTGAACCTTCGAATAACTTTTGAAGCATCAGTGCCATTCCTCATCCATTTAATTTCCAACCAATTAGAAAAACTATCTACGATGAGTAGGAAAACTTTTTGTTCAAAATAAAAGAAATCTGCGTGTAATCTACTAAATGGTCGCGTTGTTGGAATCCACTTTGTGGTTATGTTTAGTTTTGGTACAACAGACATTTTTGTACAGGTTTTGTAATTTATTACAAAGTCTTCAATGTCTTTATTCAAACCAGGCCAGTAGATAGTTCGTCTTGCCAGCTGCTTCATTTTTACAATCCCAGAATGGTTGACGTGCAGCATACGAAGTAATCTGTTTGTGAGGTTTGATGGAATAACAACACGATCCTGAAACATCAAACAATCTTCTACTATTTCAAAATCATGCTGATTCGCATGAATAAAGGGTGTGTCACATCAAATTGCATCACGGAAAAAACGCTGTAGAAATTCGCCCAGTAGACCGATCCTTTTGAAAATTTTAGACAGTAAAATAAAAACTATTAAACAACTTTTGGCATTTTCTTTTTATTCATACTTCGAGCCCAAGCCCGTATGCTCGCACCTTCCTCTTTACCCCGTCCATAAGGTTCTGTACAACGTCAGTTTGTAGTTTTTTTTGAACAGATATCCATTTTCTCTTGAAGTCCGCCTCCGATTAACTTTTGGGTTCTTCCGGAGGCCCTGCTTCATAATCGCCCAATATTTCTCTATTGGGCGAAGCTCCGGCGCGTTGGGCGGGTTCATTTCCTTTGGCACGAAGGTGACCCCGGTGGCTTCGTACCACTCCAACACGTCCTTTGAATAGTGGCACGGAGCGAGATCCGGCCAGAAGATGGTCGGGCCCTCGTGCTGCTTCAATAGTGGTAGTAAGCGCTTCTGTAGGCACTCCTTAAGGTAAACCTGCCGGTTTACCGTGCCGGTCATCACGAAGGGGGCGCTCCGCTTTCCGTAAGAGCAGATCGCTTGCCACACCATGTACTTTTTGGCAAACTTGGATAGTTTCTGCTTGCGAATCTCCTCCGGAACGCTGAATTAGTCTTCTGCGGAGAAGAACTACAGGCCCGGCAGCTAACGAAAGTCCGCTTTGACGTAGGTTTCGTCGTCCATTACCAGGCAATGCGGCTTCGTCAGCATTCCGGTGTACAGCTTCCGGGCTCGCGTTTTCCCCACCATGTTTTGCCTTTCGTCGCGGTTAGGAGCCTTCTGAACCTTGTATGTACGCAGGCCCTCCCGCTGCTTGGTCCGCTGGACGAATGAACTTGACAAATTCAGCTTATTGGCGACATCCCGGACCGAACTTCTCGGATCACGTCTAAACTGCTTAACTACGCGCTTGTGATCTTTTTCACTGACAGAGCATCCATTTTTGCCATTCTTCACCTTCCGGTCGATGGTTAGGTTCTCGAAGTATCGTTTTAGTAGGACGATAAACAATATCAAAGTTGTAAATCGATAGTTCCGAAATGTATCGCTGCAGTCGAGTAGCATAAATGGAATTTCCCCCTGTCTTACCAAAAATTCCCACTAACGGCTTGTGATCAGTATATACTGTGAATTTTTGGCCGTAAATAAACTTATGGAATTTTTTAATTGTACATACAAGTGCTAATGCCTCCAAATGCAATACTGGGTATTTCTTTTGGGATTCATTCAATGAAAAGGACGTGAAATAGATCGGTTTTTCTACTCCCTCGATCACATGAGCAAGAACCCCTCCTAATCCGTAATTACAAGCATCAGAAACTACGACTAACGGTTTTTTAGGGTCAAAATATTCTAAAAGGTTAGCGTTTATCAACTGATTTTTGCTAACCTCAAAAGCTTCTTGACAATCATTTGTCCATAAAAATCTCATATTTCTCCTCAGGAGGTTGTATAACGCACTATATTTCGCTGATAAATGTGGAAGGAATTTCCCATAATAGTTTACTAGTCCCAAATATGCTTTCAATTCAGACGCATTGGCAGGGACTTTAGCATCTTTGATTGTTGCTAGTTTATCTGGACTCGTTAATAACCCCCTATCTGTAATGATATGCCCTAAGTACGGTAGATTGAATACAACAAATTTGCATTTTTCCCAATTTACTTTAACATTTGCTGCGGATAATTTTTCCAAAACCATGTACAACTTCCGTCTACAGTCCTCTAAATTTTTCCCTGCAATCAATATATCATCTAAATATACCGATACGTTTTCGATACCTGTTAAAATTTGCTCCATAATTTGTTGGAAAATCGCTGCGCTAGAAGATGCTCCTTGGGGCAGACGATTATTTGTATATAGCCCTTTCATTGTATTTATGACCATAAAACGTTTAGATTTTTCTGATAACATAAGCTGAGTTTAGGCCCCTTCAAGGTCTAAAGCACAGAATACATCCAGACAATCGTGCAAACAAATCTTGCGCCACTGGCAAAGGGTACGTGCTCGGAATGATCAGTTTATTTATTGATACTTTACAGTCTACGACCAGTCCGATTTGATCATTTTTCTTTATCAACACAATTACAGGAGACGCCCACTCACTTGTTTTAATTGAAGTAATGACATTCTCTTTTTCTAGTTTGTTCAAGTATTCACAAACCCTATCTCTCAATCGAAACGGTACCTCATAGGCACGTTTAAAAATAGGTTAATCGTCTTTCAGTATCAATTCGGCCTCAAATCCCACTATCGGTGAGGAAAAATCTTTTTCAAAAACGTTAGCAAATTTCTTCTTAATATTGCTTAAACAAGAATTTTCGTCTCTAGAAGAGATATTTTAAACAATGGTTAGTTTGTGGAAGGTACTTCTCCACTCAGGAAAGGATACATCCAACCATTCTCTTCCTAATAATGGAGTAAATCGATGTCGATTGCTTTTAGATTTGTTAGATCTGTTGGCTATAACTATTAATAAAACTTTCTTTTCTAGGTTTCCAACAACTACAGTTACTTCAGTCTCACCAAAGACATTCAGATTTCCTCCATCCACAACGACCAATTTCCGGTTACTCTTGCGGCAAGGCACATTGAATAGTTCTATAAATGTTTCTACTTCCATTACAGAGACAGCAGATCCACAATCAATTTCCATTTCAACTGATTTACCCTCTATTGTTACATCTACTAGACAAGGTGCACTGATTCTATTAATAGACACCACATTCATACACATATGATCACCTGCAGAATCTTCTTCAGATTCGTCACTGAATTCCATTCTTAAACGATTCATTGCTTTGTTCAAATTCGATGCTGTGTTGTTAGATGGGACAATTACACTTTGAACTTTATTTGACCTTGAGTTGAAACCACCTCTTTTCCGGCATTGGCGTTTGACGTGACCCTCCAAACCACAATTGTTGCAGTAAAAGTTTGCGTATTGATTCCGATCCTTCTTCTTATCTTCGTTGTTGAAAGTCACTCTTCGTAGAATGCTAATGCTTCTGCTGCGGCTTCAAACCTCTCTGCGTATTCTGTGAATGAATTACCCACCACATAAGGTTCAATAACTCCGACCAGATTGGTGGTAGTCATTTCGATGTTTAGCGCGTCCAGTGCTTACCCTTACACCAGTTTAACTTAGTTAATATATCCAGGCTCTCACTAGTGTAGTTTTGCGATACTCTATCCTCTGCTCAAACACCAACAATTTACTATGTTTCTCAATCTCTTATAATTTTTTTTTCTTTAATGGCACACTCAACCAAATTGAATAGTGGTTCTCTCTTCCCAAACTGTTATACTACAACTTTGATAACTTAATCAGCACTCTTGCCTCTGGCTCAGCCGAAGATTGTCACAATCAATATAATTGGCTCTTCAAAATGACTATTTCGCTTTTCATAATATTCTATGCCACCACTTGAAAAATGTGGAATTACACTCACAATCACTCTAATTTTTATATTCTACTATTTCACACGCGTCGTGAAAAAAAATCCTTTTTCTCGTCGCCAGTTGTAATGTTTCGGTTTACTTGATAAGTGAATAAATACACGTGATATCAGTTAGATGATCAAGTCTCAACAACTATCTTTATTCCACGCATCATATCTTATCTTCGAGGCACTCATCTAATTCATGTGTTCATGCAAAATATATATAAAATCGGTCTCGGCTCGTAAGTCGATATCACTGACACTATAATAATGAGACAAGAATGTTATTGTTGATCGTGTTGGGTAACATTTGTTCGGTGAGTTATGTGCAACGATTCGCCGATGCTGACCTTGATGTGAAAGATATTGATGACTTTGTGAAGAAACGTGAGGCTTTGTTAAACCCTCAAGATATCGTCAAGCTACCAAACCTAATGATTTGATGCACCAATTTCCTCAACTCGTTGAAGCAGGTAAAATACAAGGCTTGGATAACGAATTCAGGCTACTCAAGTCGAATCTTATGGGGCAAAAATTGAGTGACTCGGATATAACATGGTCCCAGCTGTTGAATGTCAAAAGGCGTGATGGAAAATGTTTGCATCCTTTGCTAAGGTCGTGTATAAGTCGTTTTTTGATGACATTCATCAGCATGTGTTGAACTAAAATTTTTACTTTACAGTGCCAAAAAAGCAAAATCCGGAAATCGGTTGGTTCCCACAATTGTGGACTATATTTCGAAAGCGAATAACTATGTATCGGCGTAAAGGATGAAGTTGAAGGAAAATTTCAAGAGAAAGTTCAACAAAACCATGTAAAAACATCATATAATTCAGAGGCGAAAAACTTTTCAATGATTTATTTTGTTGTATTGACACGACATTAACAACCCATAAATAAAAAAATGAGCCCAAAGTGAATATTAACCTTTTTTTTCCCCTAACTTTTCGATACAGATTTTTTATACAGATTATTTGGCTAAAAATACAGATATACAGATTTTTTCAAAAAAAAGAAATACAGAAATAAATGTGGCAACCCTGTGTTGAATCCAGACCAAACAGGGGACAGACAATGAACTTCTAAATCACTTCGATTGAATGGCAGAATACAAAACTGCGTTCCGTTCGGATTAATCTGATTAGAGCGTGTTCTAGAAAATGGGAGTAAATCATTTCTTATTTTATATAACTCACTTATCGCAAGTGAAAATACACGACTATCCAAAACATGCCACGAATGATCATCATTATACCAGTACATTAAATGATAACATTTCGGCCTTTGCTATCTCTGAAATGATATGAAATAACTCAAAGCTCCAGCTATTGGGTAAATTCATTTCAATCCTATCGTATTCATAAGGGATAACCATATAATTACAACAGAAAACTGACCCCGTTTCGGTTCAAACTTCAGCCCCGGTTAGTGTAACATTGCATCACCATCTTCCCCCCAAAAATCCATTACCGCCCAACCGCATCGAGGGGCTCATTTTCTACAGCCATTAGGACACTGGACCACTGATGTGCCCATATCCAAATACCAATTGGATAAGCACCGCAGGCTGTGTAGTTGTGGAAGCCGTCTACGGTCATAACGTTACAATAGCCCCACCATTCGCTCGGTGGGAGTGCGCTCATAAAATCTGCCAGCTAGGATGAATATTATCCCTAGCTCCCAAATGGCTCTCTGAATGGAAACGCAAACCACCACCGCTCAGGGTGCTCAGCGCAATATTGAAAATCAGAACCATAATTGAATTGATATTTATAATAAATTAAATTACTTGCCTCTCGATTTGAACTATTCAGTGTGTGTGTGTGTGTGTGTGTGTGTGTGTAACCCGGTTGCCACTGATTGCATGATCCGACATCCTTCCAATGCCCATCCATGGATCAATTAGCGTCGCGGGTGTCAGGATACTATAACGATATATGAATTCCACTCAATCACCCACCGAGATTGACAAGCGTATGACACCCGCCATGATTTAGAACAATTATTCGTTTTGAAGTTTGTAATTATGGTGATTTATGGCCGATTTAGCGCATTACGCTGTCATAATTACGACGCGACACACAGTGAATTGAGGCTCGGTTGATGTCACGAGGACGCATCATTAAACGAAAGGCACGTGACAGAGGGCATGCACATGCGATCGCGCTGAATCGGTTAGCAAAACTATTACTCAAGTATGCTAAACACGTTCGAATGGTGTTACAAAAGGATTTAATGGCAACTTTTTTTCGTACTGTTCGCCTTCCTGCAGCTGTCCCAGTTATGGCGAAAGTTATGAAAAACTTTAACGGAGGGGAAGAAAAATAACAACCATGTCTGGCGCGTGGTGTGAAAATGGAAAAAGTTTTTTCCCGCACTCAGTCCTGCAGTATTATTTGTTTCTCTGGAAATTCGATGCTCAGAGATCAGAGTAATGCAATACTGTTCAATTTGTATTCCAGCTCAGCTGCAGAAGTTTCTGCTCTTCCGGTTCTTCCGCTCTGTGGTCAACCAGGAACATCCACCCTCAACCTTACGACGGCGGGAAGCACAACGTGTGAGATGGATTGAAACATCGGGAAAAAGTTGGGGATCAAGTTTGAATTTACTTTTGATTGGGACAAAATTGAATTATATTTTGGCACACGCCTTCGTAGTTTCGGTTGGTCCGCTCTCCGTGTATGTGCTAGAGGAAAATGGAAAATGGGGCCATAAATCAAATGTGACACCGGGTGGAAATAGAACTAATCAATTGTCGATAAATGCACTTACTGCCGGTGACAAATTTATCGTTTTGTCAAGCGAAGGAAATTGGTTTCGAAACAAGTTTCTCGTTTGTTTGGGCTGTCGTTTGACGGGACACGCGTTTATTGACTCGATAAATCACGAGGGCTCGTACATAAATCATATCGCATGTGTGTGAGAATCATGTTGCATGGATGCACATTGCACCCATTGGAATTCGTTAGGTTTCATTTCCTTAGATTTAATTGAAAGGTTATGAACTACTTTATAATTTTCTGACGGCGTTATTTTAAATCTTCATAACACTGGAGGCACTTCTTGTCGATCTTCTAAGATTTCAGGTATAAACACATAAAAGCGAAATTATAGCCACACAATATATTACTTATAAGGTTAAATGTAGGAAAAAGTATTGTATAAATACATAAAGTCTGTATTCATGTCTAAATGCCCATTATCTAAATACCAGTTTGCCTACCAATAAGGCAAATCCACAGTAACAGCGCTACACACGCTTGTAACAAAAATTGAAAAATCTCTCTTGTCAAAAGAAACCGCTCTATGTGCGTTTCTTGACATCGAAGGTGCCTTTGATAATGCTTCTTATCTATCAATGGCACAAGCGATGAGAAAAAATGGGTAGGTTATATCTATTACATAACCGCAAGGTTGACGTGGGACTACCTTAGCTTAGCAATCATTTGTTGGGATTGGTTTAATTTTTGATTGAATGAAACAATTTCTGAATTCAATTCACGTCAATATATTTGTTTTGTGAGTAAAAAGATTGTATAATGCCATGTAAGGTCAATTCATACATTGTGATATATTATGTTCTTCGTTACAAGTAAATTTAATGACAGTCCTTTTACGTTAGGTAACGGAAGAATTATCAAACGATTATTTTATTTTTACGTTTCCTTCTGAAATTTGCATTTCTCAAGTGTATGTACTTCTCGAACAGCGAATTTGCTTGATTTAATAAACTCAGTTTCAATTTTGACGTGTGCGTCGAACACATATTGTTTAATCAAGCAAATAGTTATCAACATTTTTCCTAATCATCAAATGGTATGCGTAGAAATTCAGTGAGCAGAAGATATGAAGCCATATCCTTCAATGCAATCTTGAATAACCGAGCCAAAGTGTTGTGTTCGTACCCGCTTTTGTAATCCATGTTTGGAAAACACTTTTCGGAGAGGAAAAAAGTACCCCGGCTTGCATGAATCAACAACTTATTTTTTGTTATATACTATAGAGGATTTATACTTGAAAGTTCATTCGCCTCTAGTGTCTGCACGATTTTCCCAGGTTCCTAAGTTTAGGAGACCGTGTTGAGGAAACATTTCCTAGTTTGCACAAAGGCAAGCGAGTACAAAAGTACTCGCAATTTGCATTTGTTTGCAAAGCCGATTTTCCCAGACATCTTGGTTCTGAAGTCTGTGTTGGGGAAACATATTTCAATCGAAACAAAATTACCCCCGACCTGCATGTATTTACAATGCCAATTTCCCTACGCTCCATGGATTCGAAGTCTGTGTTAGGGAAACACACTCAGTCAGAACAAAAATACCCGCAATGCCGATATCCCCAAGGCTGCTTAGTTTTGATGGCTGTGTCAGGGAAATCGTAAATCTGGCCAATCAAAACGAGGCAGTTAGGGCGTTTAGATAACGCTTAACATTTTACAATTATTCAATTATTTATCTAATAAAAAATAATATTTTATTAATTGCGTCAGAAGCGTAGAAATATTTCCTATCAATTGATGCAAACATCTTTCCGATAGTGGAGGCGATCTGGCGTAGTGGTTACATCCATGCCTCTCACGCTAAAGGTCACGAGTTCAATTCTCACTCCCGACATTCTTCCAAAAATGGAAGTAAAAGTGACGAACCAGCCAAATGAGTTGAAAGTCACTATAATACAGATTAAAAAAAAAAAAAAAATCTTTCCGATACAGTAAGAAATGTTCGAGTTATTAGGCTGTCAAAAAAGTCCTGCGGTATTTTTTTTTGAATTTTCATTTGTTCATAAAATTAGTGTCAATCATCTGTTTTAAGTCAAATATGCGCCGTTTTGTTTGATGACTTGTTCCCAACGAGATGCCAACTTCATAATACCCCTGTTATAGATGCTCGCTTCCTTATTGGCAAAAAAACTCGGATAGCCAATTTTCACAGGCCTCTTTTGTGGCTAACTTCTTCATGAGTGCTACCTTCAAGCGGTCCAGTTGTTGGCAGTACAGGTCCGAATTGAGCGTTTGGCCATAGGGAAGCAGCTCATAATAGATTATTCCTTGATAATCCCACCAAACACACAGCAGAACCTTCCTGGCCGTTAATGAGGGCTTGGCCACCGTCTGAGCCGCTTCAGCGGGATTCGACCACGACCGTTTGCGCTTCACGTTGTCGTAAGTGACCCACTTTTCATCGCCAGTCACCATCCGCTTCAGAAACGGGTCGATTTTGTTGCGATTCAGCAGCGATTCACATGCGTCGATACGATCAAAGATGTTTTTTTGCGTCAACGTGTGTGGCACCCATACATCGAGCTTCTTTGTGAATCCAAGCTTCTTCAAATGGTTAATAACGGTTTGATGACTTATCCCCAGCTCTTGGCCAATGCTACGGCTGCTACTATGCCGGTCTTTCTCGGCTAATTCAGCGATTTTGTCGAAATTTTCGACGACAGGCCTTCCGGAGCGTGGCGCATCTTCGACGACCTCTACACCAGAACGAAAACGTTGTAACCATCGTTGTGCGGTGGAAATGGAAACTGTATCGGGTCCATAAACTGCACAAATTTTATTGGCAACTTGAGATGCATTTTTGCCTTTGTCATAGTAGTACTGTAAAATATGTCGGATTTTCTCTTTATTTTGCTCCATATTTGCGACACTATAACTCACGAACGACTTAACCAAACAAAACACTGTCAAAGACTATATTATAGCGCGCAAAAATACCTTTCCAACAAGCTATAGTATGACTCGATACAATGAATACAACTAGAACTACGACACCTCGCGGAAATACCGCAGGACTTTTTTGACAGCCTAATGTAAGCATTCTGAATCTTTCATTTTTTCCTGCATGTTCTGTGTTTAGGTTTTCCTTTTACCCCCCATATACTCCGGTTAGACGTAGTCCCACGTCAAAAGACGCTTCCATAACTGCATTGTCAAATGGATCCAGGGCATGCTCACACATAGACGAATCACCTCGGAGCTGGGCGGGTCGTCAACATATGTGATTGCAACGGAGGGGTTTTATCACCCCTCCTTTGGTCACTTGTAGTTGACGACCTTCTGATAAGTTTAGAGGTAATAGGATTCGAAGTTGTGGGGCTTTGCCGATGATCTAGTCATAATGGCACGAGGCAAGTTTGACGACGTGTTATTGAGCAGAATGCAGATGGTCTTAAACTTTACACAACCTTGGTGTATCACAGAAGGTCTGAGCATAAATCCCTAAAAACAACAATTATTCCGTTCACCAAAAAGAAAAAAACTGCATCTGCAGTCTCTACATCTTGGGGGAGAGGAAATAGAAAGCAGCGCTTCAGTGAAATATCTAGGTGTAATCTTAGATGCTAAATTAAACTGGAACGCGCACTTAGATTCAATAATCAGCAAGGCCAACTCAGCTCTATGGGCATGCTCCAAAATGATAGGAAGAACATGGGGCCTTAAACCAAAAATGGTTATGTGGGTTTACACTGCAATTGTGCGGCCTAGGATAACCTATGTCTCACTTGTATGGTGGCCAAAGACTAAGGAGACTGTAGCTACAAAAAAGCTAAACAAACTCCAACGACTAGCATGCGTTGCAATTACTGGAGCAATGCGAAGTACACCCTCAAAGGCATTGGAGGCTATCCTTCACCTGGTACCTTTGAACCAGTATGTTCAGCTAGAGGCTAAAAAAAGCGCTCTAAAGCTTAAGAGATGGAAAAAAGTCACAGGAGGGTTGTGTCCAAGACACGACCGCATAGTTGACGTAGGATTTCGTTAGGCTATCTGTTGGTTTTGGATATGTTTGAAGAATTACATCGTTGAACTCTTTGATAATGATTTGGTGACCTCCTGGGAAGGGCTGTTTTGTTTGGTTGTTGGGTATTGTTTGTTCACTCCACCAGCGTCTACCGAGTGATGATGACAGACGGATGGTAAATAGTCATTGGATGGTGCGTATCAGATGAAAGATACCGAGGTGGAACGAGATATGATAAAAACCGCGCTCCTAAATGAGATGCCTCCTGTGTTATTTATGGTTGAAATAAAGACAAAAAAAACTCACCAATGTAATATAAGATAATTATCAATACCAAACACAATTATCAATTCTTCTCATCAGTAAAAACATGTTACTTTAATATAGAGAAAACATATTCAAATGGAAAAGGTTATTTTCTTTTATAATTTTTACTTTCTGAGTGTTTATTCAACTCAATGCGAATTTTAATTGGACTAACAACACCTATTACTATATGTAGAGCAATCTCTTTTTCTAATATTTCTTAACCTTTCCAATTTTTCTCACCGTATAAACTTTCCTTTGGTGGAAATGAACACAACAAAACAGACAACTTAAACCAAACGACCCGTTCTCGAGCGGGAACACACCTTGATTATTATCATTCACCTTACTTGCAATATAAAAATGCCCCCGACTTTCATATACTTGCAATGCCGATTTCCCCCGGGAACCTTGGTTTTGATGTTTCTGTTACGAAATACATTTCAGTAGGAACAAAAGTTCCTACCGAAATGTATTCATGTATTTGCAATGTTGATTTCCCCCAGGCAGCTTGGTTTTGATGTATCTGTTAGGGTATACATTTCGGAAGAAACAAAAGTTCCCCCTACTTTCATGTTTTTGCAATGTCGATTTCCCCCAGGCAGCTTGGTTTTGATGTCTCTGTTAGGGACCCGCCGCATGTGTCGTCAATTTCGGCCAATTAGAAGCCGGTATTTCCGTTAAGATAGGGGTTGAGATGTTTCAATTGTTCGCTAGTTAGTTTCTGGACATATATTATTTTCTTCAATATAAAAAATTGTTATGGAGTGCCGAAATCCATTGACGCAACAATTTCATCAATCCATCATGAAATGACTGAGTAATAAGCATTTGAAATTGGACAATTTTCACGATGTGCTCGATTTTCAATTTTCAATTTGTACCCCAATATGTTCCCGAAAGACGTAATCCTACGTCAAAATACTAGACGGGGACAAAACTGGTCACTTGAGCATCTTGAATCTTCTACCCATTGGACCAGCCTCAGAGATGAACAATGATTGGATGGAACCTAGGACCAATTATGACATTCCATACAGAGTGATCGAACATTCTCGCTCAGTATGGGATGAAGGTGGCCCCAACGTTCATAATGGTTCAATCATGTTCTACACTGATGGGTCGAAAATGGGAATCAGAACTGGTGCTGGAGTGTATGGTCCCAGAACAAAAATCTCTGTGGCTATGGGAAACTGGCCAACAGTTTTTCAGGCAGAAATAGCTGTAAAAATAGAATGTCTAAATGTCTGCCTCAAAAGAAAGTATAGACATGCTAACATCTGCATATTCTCTGACAGTCAAGCGGCACTTAAAGCTCTAAATGCATTCAAATGCTCTTCAAAAATTGTCTGGGAATGCATTTCTCTTTTACGGCAATTAAGTCAGATAAGTTCGGTACAATTGTACTGGATTCCTGGCCATTGCGGTATAGAGGGCAACGACCGAGCAGATGAACTTGCCAGGAACGGCTCAAACTCACCATTCACTGGTCCAGAACCATTCTGTGGACTCTCCGACTGTGTGTTGAAAAGTGAGCTGAAAAAATGGGAAGACCGGAACGTGACAGCCAATTGGATGGTTGCAAAACTTAAACAGGCGAAAAAATTTACTACGCCGAGTATAAAAATTACTCAACAGCTGCTGAGCCTTAATAAGAAAGTCTTAAGCACATTCACTGGTCTTGTAACAGGACACTGCCCGAGTAAATACCATCTTAAGAACATAGGTTTAGCACAAGATGATATTTGTCGCTTTTGTAATGTTGAAAGCGAAACCTCGGAACATTTGCTCTGTAACTGCGGAGCTCTAACTAGACGCAGACTTCAACACCTTGATAAAGCTATTCTGGAGCCCAAGGAAATTTGGTCTGCGTCGCCGTTCAGTATTATAAATTTTATCAAACAAATTATTACTGATTGGCACCTATCACGCTATAGCTTTCAGTCTACTCCTTCATCAATAAGTAGTAGATAAGCTTGAAGTGTAGTATAAAAAAGGGGTATACCACAATAGTTCAAAATAATGGACGCAGTGGTTCACACCCAACAGGGGAAGGTTAAATGTATCGACCGGAGTAAAATAACTTCTTTTGCATAAGTTTAGCTTATATTATGAGCTGAATATTTGAGGATTATCGGTAAAAACGATATTTTCGCTTCATACCTGTAATAACATTTAGTCAAGTTGTATCCGACATATTTTACTAATTTTTTTTCACTCCGTAAGCATGTTACTAGTGTCTTTCGCTTTGTCCTGACTCTGTTTGAGTTCTATAATGATCAATATATTCTTATCGCATATATCGGTCAGTTAGCCTCATGCCTTTCCATCACACGAGTAGTGTCAAATTAATCGGGCAAAAGTTATGGTTTTGCGTTACGTTGTTCCAAAATTTTAACAGAAATTTATATACATCGCAATAGAATGTATAGTTATAGCGAATTCGTGTTTGTTCAGTTTCAACCCCAGTGCCGCGCTAACTGCTGTCAAAACGGTTTTTTATTCACTCAGTTTCAACCAAGTGTCGCACTAGGTTCGCCCCGAAAGCTGTTAGTTTCGCTCTGAGATGTTTGACGGGTTGGCTCTCGGGTTCACCAATACAACTATACTGAACTGAAGATCCGAGTATTGTTTTAAAAAATCTAAAAATAAAAACTATGAAAATGGAAACCTGCTGCTTTTGCTTTTGTATTATTGGAATTGTAATACAATTCGGATTCTGATTTTAAAGAGTATATTCATGTAGACGGCATTAAGCAACGTGTGCTTTCATTGGGAGGCGAAAATAATTATGGATAATCAGGTGGAATTAACATGCCTTCAAAATTAAAATTATGAATGAAAAATTATGTGATGAAATAAGAGGTTTTTTGACGATATCGCAGAAAGATATTGAACGAAAACTGTGTCTAATGATGATTTTATATTGTAATAGTAATTATTTGTGGAAAGGAAATGCATCGACAAATGGTTAAGTGAGTGTCAGAACTACATGTGTTAGGTAATCAAACAATATGAAGTAAAAATTTTCATTCAAACTTTTATATTTTTACACTGCACTTAGCCCTTCAGATCTGATAGAGAATAACTTACCTCCCAAGCCCTAATATCGCCACCAGACGTCGACACTGTACATTTATCGTCGCAAATATAAACAAATCAGACTATATAACGCACACTAACACACCACCGCATTCGTGAAACTGAAAGCGTTTTTTTTTTGGCACTGACTCTGTTTTAAGAACGAATTTGCTTTTAGTTTGGTTTGTTGTGGAGAAGTTCTGTTGTTTGCAGTTCACGTAAAGCATCCGAAACAATCGGTCGCTCGTTTTGAACGTTCGTAAAGTGAAGTTACGCGGGTTAGCTGAGACCGTAGGCATTTCAAACGAACGAGTGGAATACATTTTGCACGACATTTTTGTCATGAAAAAGCTATCCGCGCGATGGGTGCTGCGTTTACTGACCGTCGATCAAAAACAGCGGCGCGTTGATGATTCAACCGCCGGTTTGGCGTTGTGGAAACGTAATCGAGTGGATTTCTTTCGACACTTTGTTATAATGGATGTAACGTGGATCCATTTCCACAATCCTGAGTCCAATAGGCAGTATGCAGAGTGGCACTGAGGCATATTTCAGAGACTTAGAACGAAACGTCAGAAAGGGAATTGAAATGTTGGAAACTCGCTATACCAAGTGTATAGCCATCGAAAGGAACTATATTAAGGAATGAATACAGCTTTGCCCAAAAAACGATGATTTTCATTCAAAATCCCAGGAAGTGATCTAAAGCAGGGGTTTTCAAATGGTGCTCCGCGGGAAATTTGTGCTCGGCGAAGTTATAGCAAATGCTCCCACTTGAAAACCCTCCTTGAGAAAAACATTCTTCAATTTAATTTCACTGGGCATATAGTCATTTATCTTGTTCACTCCGGGTCAGATGTCGTGTAACTGAGATGCGTAACCGAAATAGAGTTGTTTCCTGTTGGGTTATGGCAATGCAAATAAGATTTGTTTTATTGATTAAAAAGTGCAGGTGCTCCGTCAAATTTTTTTGCTATAAAAAGTGCTCTGCCATAAAAAAAATGAAAACCCCTGATCTAAAATATCCGCGAAAAAAGAAAAGGAGAAGAAAAAGAAGAAACGGTAACGGTATTGAATTAAAGAGACTTTAAACTCAGAAAGTTCATTCGTCTCTTGCCCTTGAGGGCGGGAAATTTAACTGAAGGAAAACTAAGAAAAACTATTGCAAAATTCGTTATTCTCGCTCGACTCAGTCCTAGTAACCGCTATGGATGTATGTCGTATCGCCGCACCCTACACGGCTCTGGGGCCAAAAACACAACCAAACAAATGGAGCAGGGAAAAAGCCCCTTTTAGTGTGCTTGAGGAGCTCGCTTCTAAAAAGGACGTAAAAAACCTGCTCATCTTTTGCTGAAATTAGAAGAGAAAACAAACGTAATTTTATCAGTATAGGTAGATTTAGTAATTTGACATTAGATCTGATCGAATAAACCTGTATCCTTTAGGAAATCGATGGTCCTTTTTTGCTCGACGGCGTCGTCCGATAGTGCTGTCCTTATGGTGTCTGCAACCTGAAACTTTATTCTTGAAGCATTAAATTTAGGGCATGTGATTAATATGTGTTCCACCGTGAGTCTTACATTGCACGACTCACATAGTGTTGGTTCCAATCTACGCATGATAAATTTGTGTGTTAAAAATGTATGCCCGATACGTAAACGTGTCAGACATACTTGAGTAGATCGGAGAATACTATCCTTCCAGGGAAGGGTAGTATTCTTGATCCTTCTTAAGAAGAGGTTACGGGAAAAAAACCAACTGTTCTCCCAGCTCAATCTGAAGGATTGCATGACCCATTTGATGGTGTCATTTGCTGGGTGGGAGGTGGTCCATAGTTCGGAGAGCCTACCCTCCTTGGCGATACGATCAGCCTGTTCATTACCCTGGATTCCGCAGTGCCCTGGGACCCAGCAGAAAGTGATGTCCTTCCCTGTAATTTTTTCCTCAATGCTTTGTATCCAAGGGTGTTTACTATCGTCGCTTTGTAGCGCCCGTAATGCACTATAGGAATCCGGGAAGATCACCACTTTACTGTCGTTATCACAGAGTGATGTCGCGACAAGGAGAGCGGCAATTTCGGCGGAGTATACCGAACATATGGAAGGCAGTTGGAATTTTAGCTCCGTGTTATTGGCAAAAACTCCAAACCCTGTTAGGTTTCCATCAAAAGACCCATCTGTGAAGATTTTGTGGTGGGTGTGATACTTGTTATGAAGGTGGTTATTAAAACAGGCCGTAACAATGCTGCTGGCTTCCCCAGCCCTGACAGCATTTTTGATTGACCAGTCTATCTTTGGCGGATGTGCGTGCCATGGGCGTTGACCCACTCTGCTTAATGGGGCAATAGTCGGGAGGGTGACTTGGCTAATATTTTGCAGCCAAATGTTGGCTCTGGAGTAAATGGATAGAAGATCCGGGTATTTCTCGGACGTCCGGATGGCTTTAGTGGCTAGGATATTTGTGAGGAAGTGTTCGAAAGGAACCACGCCGGCCTCCACAAGCAGAGCGTTTATTGGGCTGGTCTGAAAGACTCCTGATGCATATCTAATCACATTATGGTAGACAGGCTTTAAGTAATTCAAGTGAGCCCAAGAGGCACGGCTGAAAAGTTCGATGCCGTAACGAATTTTAGAGAAGATAATGCTTTTACCTATGTTGTAGATGGTTTTACGAGAACTCAAGCGGCATCGGCCACCTAGAGCTTTCACCAGCCGCAGGCGGCACTTCATACTAGCTTTAGCATTTCTGAGGTGTTGTCCGAAAGATAGTTTACTGTCAACTAGCACTCCGAGAATTCGGACAGAGCTGACTCTCTTAATAGGCCTGCCATTGATTAGACATGTTCTAAACCTTTTCCTATGACCTTTACATTTGCAGCAGTGCATTATATTAGACTTCTCTGCCGAAAACTTAAACCCGATGGAATTTGCCCAGTTACTAACCGCCGAGATTCCTTCCTGCAGTCTTCTGCGGGCCATTTCTGGGAAAGCATTTCTTGCCATCAGCAGTAGATCGTCTGCATAGGCCAGTACCTCGGTGTTTTTAGGGATAACCTCTAGAACCGACTGCATAGCAACGAGGAAGAGGGAAACTGATAGAACCGAACCTTGTGGTACTCCGTTTTCTAGGCAACGGTGATCCGAAAGTACTCCTCCGAAGTAAATTTGAAAACCTCGATTGGTGAGGAAACAGCGAAGAATGTTGAAGAGGGAGCCTTTAAAACCCCATCGGTGGAGTTGATCGATAATGTTATGACGCCATCTGGTATCGTAGGCTTTGGCTAGATCGAGTGAAGCGATTTCGCTATGTTGGCCATTTTCGATTGTTTCTTGAAGGAAATGATCGAGTTGACTGAAGTAGGTGCCCGTACCTTTACCTCGGCGGAAGCCATGCTGTCTTGGGTCTAATAGTTGGCATTCTTCAAGGGCCGTCCTAAGTCTTCGATTGACCATTCTTTCAAAGACTTTCCCTAAGCAGTTGAGGAGGGTTATGGGACGGAAGTTGTTCGCGGTCCGTTTACTCTCCTTCACCTTTGGGATAGGTGTTACCAAGCCCGTTTTCCATGTATCTGGGAAATAGCTGTTAGCCCAACATTCGTTGTATATCTGAAGGAGTAGAATTTTTGCATGAAGAGGTAGATGCTTGATCATCGGATATTCGATTCCGTCTGGGCCAGCTGATTTGCTTTTGGATATTTTTATTGCCCATAACAACTCGTCCAAAGAGAACTTATCGTTGTATTTGTGGACCTGTTCCGAAGCAGGAGGAAAAACTTTAAGTTCCGCCTTCGCCTTAATAGCCTTGAATTCGTTGGTGTAGTTGGAGGTGGCTGAAATAGTGGCAAAGTGTTCGGCTAGGTGGTCGGCTATGATGCCTGGATCTTCGGTGAAGGTGCCATTAATCTCGAAGGAATAGCAATTTGAAGCTTTCTTGCCACTAAGTAAGTTGACCTTGTTCCAAAGTTCAGATGTCGAAGTATTAGGGTTGATGCAAATCAAGAAATTCCATCCAACTGTTTTGCTTGGCTTCGGTTATTACCTTCCTGGCTAGAGCTCTAGCCGTTTGGAAGTTGGTTAGGGCAATCATTTTGCAAGCGCTTCCATCAGGAAGGCGTCGTAGGATACGGAGGGATTTTCTTCTCCTTTTGATGGCCTGTGCAACTGCATCGTTCCACCATGGGACAGCCTATCGGCCGGGTTTCCCACTGGTACGGTGGATATTTTGTTCAGCCGCCAAAACGATGGCGTGGGTAAATTCTTCCACGGAGCAGCTTTCATGTTCAGAAAGTAAGCTGTTGATTGTGGATTCGAAGCCTTCCCAGTCGGCCGACTGGTATATCCACTTCCTGCGCAAACGAATATTTGGGTTTCTTGACAGGGTTCGGATGTGGATGGGGAAATGATCACTACCTCTGAGGTCACTGTCCAGCTCAACCTGGGGGCGAGGTCCCAGGAAGCAATCGTGATGTCAATGGCCGATGATGATCCGTGATGGATATCTATCCTGGTATGACGGTGATCGTTAAGTATGATGAGGTTTAGTTTTTGGACGATTCCCAAAATTGTTTTACCTCTTTTGTCACATTTGTTTCCTCCCCATGAAGAGTGGGAGGCGTTAAAGTCACCCATCAGGACGAATGGGTGCGGTAACTGTTTGATGGCATCCGTAAGTTGAGTTTCAATGTCATTACTGTGCAATGGGGGAATATAAATGGAAGCAAGGGTTACCTGTAGAGGTCCCTTCAGTTGTATCGCACATATTTGTAATGATGATGTTATGGGGATGACGGTATGAGGAAGGTCACTCAGGACAGCGAGGCAGGCTCCAATAAGCCCCGAGGATGGCCCTTTCTTTAAAATACCAAGAAAATTTGCCGCTAAATTCCCGCTCTAAGAGCGATACATTGCTTTTTTTAGCTTCTTGAAAAGCCAGTACTAGTGGGAGATGTTGTTCCTCAGCTAACATTAGCTTAATTTCGTTCATGGAAGTGGATAGCCCACGCAAGTTCCATTGAATAGCAAGTTTTCGGTTGGGTGTTTGGTTACAGGACGAAGGGTTGCTGTTAATAGCTATAGGAGTGAATTTTAAAAAAGAGATAAAGGTAAGTGGACTGAGGTAAGTAAATGGGGGTTCGAAGATGGGAGAAGGGTATGAGATTAGGAATGGGTAGATTTGCCGGATTTGTTCTTCAGTCTAGGATCATTTTTGGAAATGTTGGCAATTGGTTTGTTGCCAAGTGGGGTGGGTTTGTTTGAATGGTTGGATTGGTTGGAGGTTTTAGTTTTGGATGCGGTGGTTGGTTGGAATGAAGTGGATGGTTGGGGGGAAGTGGATGGTTGGAGGGAAGTGGATGGTTTGGATTCGTTGGCTGGTTGGGTTGAGTTATATTTTTGGTTTTTGGATTTCTTCCTATTGGATTCTTTTCCTCTAAAAATTTCCTCTTCTGATGATTTGAATTCATCTGAGGTTGACCTTTTGTTTGTATTTTTCCTCTTGTTGGAGGGGGTAGTTTCAATTTCCATAGAAATATCTGGGTCGGATTCTGAATCTGACGAGGAGGTGCTGAGTTCCGATTCCTGTGGATTACTGGACGGGATTGGAACTGCTTTTACGGAAGAACTTGGCTTAGCCTGAGTGCAGTTGCACTTGCATTGAGAACAACCTGTATTTTGATTTTTGTCTAGTCTTTCTTGAAGCTTACTAGCAAAGGAAGGACCATTTTTATTCTCAAAAATGGATTTAGCTTCCTTATATGACACACCTTGGTCATTTCGGACTCTGGTAATGTTATCCTCTGCGATCCACGCTGGGCACTTCCTACTGGTTGAGGCGTGATTTCCCTTGCAGTTCACACAAGAGGCAGGTGCATTGCAGATAAATTTTTTAATTTTGTCTTTATCATTACTATTTGTGTTAAGTTCAGGGTGGGCTACACCGCAGTTACGACAAAGTTGGATTTTTTTGGCGCACTTTTTGGAAGTGTGGCCGAAAGCGAAGCATCCGAAGCATTGCATCGGGTTTGGATAAAAATTCCTGGTTGAAGCACGGAGGAATCCGAAGTTAATTGCTTCAGGGATAACTATTCCGTTAATGGTGAGGATCATTGTTGAAGTAGGAACTCTTTCCTTCAAGACTGGGTCAAATCGTAGAATTTTTTTAACACCGATCACATTTTGGTCGGCTAGTTCAGATAGGAGGACGTCTTCGTTTAAAAACATTACGTCACGACAGGACACAACGCATTTGCGTTGGTTCAAGGTGGGATGGTATAAAATTTCGATGGGTGTTTCGTCGATCAGCGACTTTGTACCCAGAAGCAGTTGAACAAGTTTTTCATCTCGTAGATGAAGCGCATATTGAAGGCGATTTTTATCGTCGCGTTGAGGTTTAGCGTCTTTAAATTCCTTACCGATCACTCCTTGGATCGATTTGGAAACAGTAAAAGGATTTGATGGGAGAAGATAACCTTCAGTGGATCTCAAAAGTAATATTTGTAAGTTGCCACCAAAAGGGTCAGCCCATCTGGGCAAGGTACGAGTGGTGGTAACACCGTTATAAATATTGGTTGGCCTTCCGGCGCCGGAGCTGCTTGAAGCCATGATCGGGGCCTGGCTATATCGAAAACAGCCAGGCGCGGAAAAATATTCACACACCGAGATAGACTATACGACGTGCGACGGGGGACGAAAACGGCGGAGGACAGTAACGGCGGGGGACAATGCCAACGCAGTTACAAGAACAAACACCGAAATCACTTGAGGAAAAGTTCACTGGCAGAAAAGCACTGTTTTAAAAACACTTGGAAAAATCACTTTTAAATGTCTGTTAAATTAAAATTAATTTGGGATATGTAGTAAAAATTTTCTAACCTATACCCTATGGGCGTCCTATTTCTCACTAGCTCCTGGTATTAAGAAAGGTTTGGTCACTCACCGATCGTATCGAAGAACCACTCCTAATACACCACCTAATGGTAGTGGGGTAGCGGGGAAGGGACCGGATACCGCCGACGGCAGGGCAATCGCCGCAGCGGTTCGAAGCGACGAAGCGAAGACGACCTCTTTTCACACCTCCTGAGTTGCTGGTGGTTGAAGCAGAAATTGCGCCAAAATCGCGCGTCACTGGCAGGAAAACGTTGCTGATGAGACGGGCGCAAACAGCGGGACACGCAAGGGGCAGTGAAAACTGCCGGTCAAAGTGGCCAATCCGACCGAACCAACTTCCTGAATGGCCGTTGGGGGCTTCTCGGCTGCTTCCTCCTTTCCTGGTATCCGGACAACTGTTGCTGAAAAAAACGCTATATTTAGGACCGAAATTAGCTTTGAAAAAAGCTTTGCATCCGGTTGTAGGAGAAAACTTCTATAGTTATTATTCTCTTTTAGAATGGCGCTAAAAACATAACCGTTCAGGTCGAGTGTCAGTAGCACCTTGAAAGAAGAAAGAATTTGCCTAGAGCATAAATATTGGATCTCGCTGAGGCAAACTTTCAGTATCGTAACACCATCAAAGACCTTGGCGTCATGTTGGACTCCAAGCTGACATTTCGTGCCCACATTTCCTACATCACGCCTAAGCATCCAAATCGCTCGGCTTCATTTTCCGCGTTTCAAAGCAGTTTAAAGATGTGCATTGCATAAAGGCACTCTACTGCGCACTGGTATGGTCAATTCTTGAGTACGCTTGTGTAGTATGGTCACCATACTACCAAAATAGCATAGCAGCGAATTGAATCAATTCAACGGAAATTTGTCCGATTCGCCTTGCGCAGTTTGCCGTGGAATGATCCTCTCAATCTTCCCAGCTCTGAGGACCGTTGTAGACTGATTGGGCTGGACTTATTACGTTCCCGAAGAGATGTTGCCAAGGCCCTATTTACGTCAGATTTGATTTAATCAAACATTGATTGTCCTGAACTTCTTCGGTTAATAAATTTCAACATTAGCCGACGTTATTTGCGTACCAATTATTTCTTGTTCCTCCCATTATCACGCACTAATTACAGTTATAATGAATCCGTTTCTAGTATGTGTCGTGTGTTTAACCGATGTAGTTCCTGTTTCGATTGTCATCTTTCTCGTTCGTCCCTTAAAGCTCTGTACTCTGTAGTCCTCACATAGATTTAGTTTACAAATAAGTTAGTTTTAAGAGGTATTTGTAGATTAGTTGTAAGTTTCGATCATTAGGGCACTCATGTAAAGCCTGTTGACGTTTTGTGAATTAATGTAAATGTAAATGTAAATATTAACAAATTATTCAAAATTGGACCGTATTTATTTTCCATGGATTGGTGAAACGCTATACTCCATGCGAAAACTGGTAAATATAGACCATCCGGATAACAGAAAAATTCTTGCTAACAATTTCATATCACATCTATGTGTATATTCGCATGCGCCAGACTTTTTTATTAGATGTTTTCTTCTTTACCGTTTGCCGTGTGGTCCTGATTTTTTTTGTCGTTAAAAGTTACATGCTGGCGGTTTTCCAATTTTCTTTAATGCTGCTATTCTTCGAAAACAAACTACTGTACCGCAAGCATTTACAAAACATAACATCTTTTATCGCATATACAATTAGCCCACATCAATCTAAAATATGTATTACACCTGATAAATTTTAAGAATAAGTAGGGGACATTCGCTGCATTGGCCCCTAAAACGCTTGCTTTCGGTATGATAATCGGTCAAATGAGTACATTCACGGGAAAATTATCGCTTGGCGATCCTTCTCTGTCTCATCCGCACACAAATCCGATCGATGAAGAGTGAATCATTGGTCGACAGAGCTGCTGTTCATTCTACTTACGAGACAGAATGAACTTGTCTACTACATGTTTGGATTCGCTAACTCACTGAGTGGTATGATGCGTATGATGCGAGACCAACACATTGATTAAGGAAGCTGTTTTGGTAATAGTAATAGTAATAGTAATAGTAATAGTAATAGTAATAGTAATAGTAATAGTAATAGTAATAGTAATAGTAATAGTAATAGTAATAGTAATAGTAATAGTAATAGTAATAGTAATAGTAATAGTAATAGTAATAGTAATAGTAATAGTAATAGTAATAGTAATAGTAATAGTAATAGTAATAGTAATAGTAATAGTAATAGTAATAGTAATAGTAATAGTAATAGTAATAGTAATAGTAATAGTAATAGTAATAGTAATAGTAATAGTAATAGTAATAGTAATAGTAATAGTAATAGTAATAGTAATAGTAATAGTAATAGTAATAGTAATAGTAATAGTAATAGTAATAGTAATAGTAATAGTAATAGTAATAGTAATAGTTTGTGTGAAGCGAAAGTTGTATTGGATTTTCGGATCAAATAAATAACATTCTAATGATATCATGTTAGAATTTTCATTCAAACTTTAACAACTTAAAAATGCCTTCGGGTTACGAACACGAATGTCGCTATCAGATGACACATTTTCGACTACCTTCCAATGAAATTCTTTTGACAAATATGTTCAAGGAACTCTGATTTCCAGTGAATGGAGCCTTTCCCTATCGCTCGTCAATCCAAATTAAGTTATAATTGTCCGGAAATAATATTATTCATGTCAATTATTTTGTCGATGGATTATGACTCAAGCGTGAATGGTAATTTAGTAAATAAAAGCAAATAGTTCGGTGGAACCGCGAATGCCATTCCGCGTTGGACGCGTTCCACAAAGCTACACCGTAGCAATTAACTCTTTCACTGATCGATTATACGAGAATATTACCACCGGAGAACGGCGGTGGAAGGCGCCTTTCGGTCATTGTCCCCGCCAAATCGGCATTAGCATTAATTCACGTTAAATAAAACACACTTGGAGCGCTATCAAAAATAATTAGCGTTAGCCCACGTGCGTGAGAGAGTGTGCCACCATTTGGAGCACCGCGTAGCCCGCGTAGAGGTGACATTAATGCGGGAAAAGCGTTCGGTGGAAGTTAGTAATGGGATCGAAATTAAATATGAATATGTCCTGATGTCCTAATTGCGATGCCACGTGATGTCGATTGGATATGACGCAGGTACGCTGCAGACACATTAAGCATGGCCCCCTCCTAATTTGCCGGCGTCTATTTTCGCTGCTCTGTACGGTGATTCGAAGAATAAATTGGTCGCAAGTCCGGTGCACGACATCTGGAGGTACGAGTTCGTTGGTAAATTGTCGAGAGTTAGTTATGGACTGTTCAATCCACCGGACCCCGGAAGATATATTTCGTGTAATAAAATTATTGCGTGCTTCGGATCATTTCTCAAAAAGCTTCTTGGGTGAAGCAATGGTAACAATCGCAAACTGAGTAAGCGGATTGAAATGTTACTCTGTGAAGCGAGATATCTGTGCATTCGACGAACGAAATCGATCTTCATTAATAATGCATCGCATTCAATAACTTTCTTCCAATGCACTGCGCTCTTTCATTGCTTGCAGTGGCCGAAAGTTTTGTGAAAGCAACCGAAAGTGGCCGAAAGTTTTTGGGGGTTGTGTACAATACACGACCACTCTGTTACCGTAGGACTACGCAATTGTTTGTTTCAATTCGCATTTCGAATATTATTTTAGAATGATTAGAAATTTTATGATTAACTTTTTAGTAGATCGTTTTGGCGCTCCGAAAAGTTTTGATGCCTGACCCGGATCCGTTCATAATCGTCACATTTCGGACACTTGTGTTTAGAACCTTGATGGCCTCCACCACTATTAGCACACTTGAATTTCTCGGCTTCGAATAGCGTACAGCTGGATGTAGCATATTTTTGAGCACATTTGGATCCTTAACATTGTGTTATTGTATGGCGACCAACGCGGCAAGGATCCCACTTTATAATGACTGAGATAAGAGGTCTGATTATTTGGAGCGAACTTAGCGTAGCTGTTTCTTTTTTAAAATGAAGAAGATAAGGGTTATTGTAGCGTGCGGGTGCTCACCATTTGAATTATTTCGCTCTACTCGCTCTGTCCGGAGTGCTATGGTGACGTAGCTAATAGGACGATGGGATCATCCAATCCGACAAGAAATTTCTCTGATACCAACATTTTCTTGGTGAAATGCATCGATTTGTCTTTCTTTTCTCTCTGTGAGCACTTTCCCCTTCGGCATTTTCCAGATTTATTGATCAAAACAACTAAAACAACGGAAAAATGTAACAGGTCCTATAAAAACTTGACACTTGGAAAATACAAAACCCTTGGTTTACGCTCAACGCTTGCACACACACATATGAAAATCATTGCAGTGTATGGCAGTCACCAATAGCTACACACTAGTATGTAAGTTGAAGCATTGTTTATTTATAATGGCACAAAGCATCAAGATCATCACAAAGCTGGTCTTATAGCAGTTGGACAGAGTGTATGTGTTGGTGTGGTGGAACAAGGGTTTCACTTCGCTCTTGGATGTTGTGTTGCGTACAACAAAACAACGATTTCATGCAACTTATGAATATCGTTGTGTGCAATGATCAACGGGAAAAAGTCTGTTTCATTTGTACGAGATCTCTATGTTTCAGAAGGAGCTCAGAAGGAGCTCAGAGGAGTTTCAGAAGGAGATCAAGAATTTTAAATCATTCACGGAACAACATTATAATTATATGAACAAAATTTGTAGAATAAATAAACATGTAATAAGTAAGTATATATGTACAACACTAGAACAAATACATAACACATAACAGAATATTTACAAGAAATGCCTAATACTAAATACAGGAATGTACACCTGTTACAATCTCTTTAAACACGTTTGTTCTTCATCGCAACGATTCATACGTAAACTGCGAGTTGTTCAACTTTTATAAAGTTCACTTGTGCCAACATTTGGAAGACCTCTCACTACCACTTTAACCCTTTATAATGCCGTGATAACTAGGTAAGAAATGGACTCAAACTTCGGAAAACATAATCCTTACATGAGGAAGAACAAATATTTAGATTTGATAAAAAAAACTATTGAAACAGTTGAAAAAATGGTGAATTTGAACTTTTCTTCAAATACATCATCCATTTTATTTAAATACTGCATGATCTTACACAGTAGATCCTAAATAGGATGCTTGCAGTGAAAAACTTATCACATTGCTCCATTCTCAACGAATTTAAACAGAATTTTCTGTCGGCGCTTTAAAATCGCGGGTTTTCTACATACAAATGATTCTCAAATTAATATCGTACATTTTTAGTAGCCTTAAAAATATTGAAGTATTGCCAGATACATTTAGAAGTCTTTGGTTAAGCAAAATATTGGAATAATATTCCAAGACCGATGGAATAAATAGTTTTTATTGGTGGCAATATAGTTGCCATGGCCTTATAAAGGGTTAAAAGGTTTTATACTAGGTATACCTTGACTGAAAAACACTGAAAGTGACGAACCAGCTAAAATGAGTTGAAAGTCACTATACAGATAAAAAAAAATTGACTGAAAAACTCCGCCATAATTTGAGAAAAAATGGACTACGAATGAGGTATGATGCATGACGAGTCGGTTGGCCAACTTCTCTCAGTTTCTCTTTAGCTACCGCGTGGAGCGGTCATGAAATATTGTTCGCTTGCGAATGAAAATGATTTCGCATACATTTGCGCAATTGACTAGGTGTTCCCGTAGCGCAGTCGTACCCAATCTATGCATCATACATACCAAGCGTGTAACAATCATGTTTTAGGGCACACAGCTGACTATTGTGTGCCCTAAAACATGACTGACTGACGTTAATACCCCTTTACCGGCTGAATAGAGTGGTATAATAATCACATCATTCGAAAGATAAAATGTCAAAGAGTTATATGATTGTCACTTATTGGTCCAAAAAATCGTTTCAATAGCTTAAAAATTGCTTTGAAAACAGACTATTGAAATCATAACAATCTAGCTCATTAATGATGATTGCTTTTGTGCTGTTCGGAATGTGTTCCCGAACACGGACGCAAAATCAAGGCACCTGGAGAAACCGTCATTGCGTATACATGCAGGTTGTGATTTCTTTTACTCGCTTGCAAATGCGCTCGAGCAAAGGAAGATTTGCGCATCCAGTTCCCGTGATGAAATCGTTTCCAAGAGCATCAGTTTCTATTCTGCTTCCGCGATGAGTGGTCATGAAAACCCTCGTGTATTATTCTCACGAGAACAAAAATAAAATTATGTATCGAACATCATCAGTTGCTTTTGCAAAACCACACAAACCCAACGGTTCTTTTCTGGACCACCAACAAGTTCGAAATAGTTGAATTTCATGTTAATAACAATGTCATATTAATACCCATCCACTCACACACTAACGAGGAATTTTTTCAGCGAACACAATAAATAATTATTCATTCATTCATTGAGAATTGATTCAGATGCAATTTCAAACAAATTATCACAGAGCCAGCGGTAGTCCCGGAGATTAAAGATCTTGGAGTGGTTCTAGATTCAAAATTGGAATTTAAGCAACACGTTTCACACATCGTTGGTAAGGCATCAAGAAATTTGGGTTTCATCTTTAGAGTCTCCAAAAGTTTCACCGATGTCTACTGTCTCAAATCGCTGTATTTGCGCTCTGGTTCGACCAACCCTCGAGTATGGAAGCGTCATCTGGAATCCGTGCTTTCAGAACGGGGCGACGCGAATCGAATCAGTGCAACGGCGGCTTGTCAGATACGCTCTCCGACTGTTGCCTTGGCGTGATCCGCTTCAGCTTCCAAGCTACGAGAGTCGCAGCTTACTGATCCATCTGGACTCTCTACATACCAGATGAGATCTAGCGAGGTCATTGTTTGTTGCTGATCTCATAACCGCATCGATTGCCCGCAACTCCTGGAAAAACTGAATTTCAATGTTCCTCCACGACGTCTGAGAAATACACCGTTCTTGCGAATGTTACCTCAGCGTCCGAACTACGGCATGCATTCCGGAATAACGGGACTACAGCGCACCTTCAATACGATTGCTCCCGTATTTGATCGCAATTCCTCCAGAAGCATGTTAAAGCAGCGATTCTTAAGTTTAATTAAGTTAAGTTGAAATCATTGAGGCCTTGGAGGTCTGTTGATATAAACAATAAACAATAAACAGTCCCACATCTACCTTGCGGTTATATCACAGATATGACCTGCTTCTAGTTTTTCATTCAGCCTAAAAATCAGTCATTTTCAGGGCCACTATGCTCCTTTCATGGAAGTAACTATAAGAATGTTTTCATCACGATTAATCTTCATTTCTTTTCAGTTATGAAACATTGTTTGGTCGGGCGCCTTGTCCACAAAACTACTTCGCATTTTTGCCTGGAAAGCTTAGTTCGACGCGCTATTCTTGTAAATCCAACCCTTTGTATTCGCTCTCTTATTGCCTTTATGAACCACACCAACTGATAATAAACAAACAAACAAAATTTGGAAGATTAGTGTCCAAAACAAGACCGCATTGTTGACGGAGGACAACTAAATTATTTGAATTCGCCTTTGGATATGGTTTTATTTTTGTTTTGACGTAGGACTACGTCTAACTGAAGGATATGGGGGAATAAAACTAAATTCCATTTCTCAATAGAACGCAAAAATGTTTGCATCAATTAATGGGAGATATTTCTACGCATCTTTGCCTTAGTATTTTTATGGATACATTAAGAATTTGGTTCCTGGATTTTCTCCAAACTAGTAAACCAATAAACTTATATAACAGTTATACCCGTTATTCACAACGGATTCTTGGAGATAGTTCAAGAACAAAATTTACTTTTGACGTGGAACTACGTCTAACCGGAGTATATGGGGGGTAAAATGAAAACCTAAACGCAGAACATGCAGGAACAAATGAAAGATTCCCAATGCTTATATCTCGAACATTTCTTACTGTATCGGAAAGACGTTTCCATCAATTGATAGGGAATATTTCTACGCTCCTATCGCAATGAATAAAATGTTATTTATCATTAGATAAACAATTGAACAACTGTAAAATGTTAAGCGTTATCTAAACGCCCTAACTACTTTGTTTTGATTGGCCCGATTTACAGTTTTCCCAACACAGCCATCATAACCAAGCAGCCTTGGGGAAATCGGCATTGCAAATACATGAAAGTATGGGGATTTTTGTTCTCACCGAAATATGTTTCCTAACACAGACTTCAAAACCAAGCAGTGTATTTTTGTTTCGACTGAAATGTGTTTCCTAACACAGACTTCAAATCCATTGAGCGTGGGGAAATTGGCATTGCAAATTCATTTATGTCGGGGGTATTTTTTGTTTCGACTGAAATGTGTTTCCCCAACACAGAGTTCTAATCCATGGAGCGTGGGGAAATTGGTATTGCAAATTCTGCAATTCGGGAGCATTTTTGTTTCGACTGAAATGTGTTTCTTCAACACAGACTTCAGAACCAAGGTGTCTGGGGGAAGTGGCATTGCAAATTCATGCAGGTCGGGGGTATTTTCGTTCTCAACTGAAATGTGTTTGCCTAACACATACTTCAAAACCAAGGTGTCTGGGGAAATCGGTTTTGCAAATAAATGCAAACTGCGAGTACTTTTTTACTCGCTTGTCTTTGTGCAGGCTAGAATATGTTTCATGAACATGGTATAAGTTAAAGTTGTTGATTCATGCAAGCCGAGGGTACTTCTTCACCCGCATGTTTGTTTTGCACTCCGAAAAGTGTTTCCCTAACACAGATTACAAAAACGGGTACGAGCACAACGCTTTGGCTCGGTTATTCAAGATTGCATTGAAGGATATGCTTTCATATCTTCTACTTACTGAATGTCTGGCACTGAGTACCTGAAGTTCATCAAATCAAACAAATTCGCGGTTCGAAAAGTACGTACACTTGAGAGATGCAAACTTCAGAGGGAAATGTAAATTAAAATAATCTTTGATAATTCTTCCGCTCACATATTTTGTTCTAGACATCGTATCAAACGAAAAAGGACTGTCATTAAATTTACTTGTAACGAAGAACATAATCTATCACAATGCATTAATTGACCTTACATAACATTTATTCAATCTGTTTACTCACAAAGCAAATATATTGAATTCGATTGAATTCGGAAATTGTTTTATTCAATCAAAAATTTAATCAATACAAACAAATGATTGCTAAGCTAACCTAGTCCCACGTCAACTTTGCGGTTATATCATAGATATAACCCACCCTTTTTTTTTTAGGACGATGTATCTCCTTATAAAACTCTAAAAAGCTCCGCTAAAATCAGTGAACCTTCTTCTTCTTAAATGTTACTAACGTTTCTCGAAGAACTTTGCCTCAGAGTGTCATGTTTGCAAAAAAGCGTGTACCAGTACATGTCAACTGTTGACATAGGGCTACGTCTTTCATTTCTATACTGGGATGTAAGTTCAAAGTTTCGAAAACGAAAGCATTACGCCGGAGAACGAGATTTTGAGCGTTAATAGCTCCAAAACAACTGAACGAAATGATATACACTTCATTCGAAAGATAAAACGTCTACGCGTTCTATGTTTGTTACTTTTTGATCCAAAAACCTGTTTGAATAGCCTTAAAATTGCTTTCAAAACAGGCTATTAAAATCACACCAATCGGTATGGGAGCGAGTGTCGCTCGGAAATCCACTCAGTTATGATTACGCAACGATGTATCATCGCTGGAATGAATGGATGTTTCCCTAACACAGACTTCCATGGAACCAGGGGAAACTGGCATGGCAAAATAGATTCAAGCAGCGGGTACTTTTGTACTCGTTTGCGCTTTTGCAAATCAGAATGTTTTCCTAACACAGACTTCAAAACCATAGAACCTGGGGAAACTGGCATTGCAAGTTAGATCCAGTCAACGAGTACTTTTGTACTCGTTTGCGTTTCTGCAAATCGGAATATATCCCTAACACGGATTTCAAAACCACTGAGCGTGAGAAATTGGCATTGCAAATGAGATGCAAGCTAAGCTACGTGTACTTTTGTACTAGCTTGCATTTTTGCAAACCGGAATGTGTTTTTCCAACATAGATTCCGAAACCAATAAGTTGGGAAAATCGGCATTGCAGATCTTGGCAGTACTTTTATACTCCCATGCATTTTTACACTCCGGAATTCGTTTTGCTAACACGGTCTACAAAAGCGGGTACAACTTTTACGCATACCATTTGATGATTAGGCAGAATGTTGATAACTATTTGCTGCGATAACCACTACCATAATGCATGAATTGACCTAAATTGGGATTTGTTTGCAATTGAATTCGTAAATTGTTTCATTCATTCACTAGTTTAATCAATACATACGAAAGATAGTTCTGTGCAGTAGCGATATCGTACCCAATGAGAAACATCCGAGGTGCGATTATTGCTAATTTAAAAAACACAAATGATTACTAAGTCAACGGCAGTCCTACGTCAACCTTGCGGTTATATCATAAGTATAATCCATCCATAGATTTTTTTAAAAAAATCCTTCAAACCAGAACGAGAATCGAAACAACAACTTCTTTTTGAAACACAACCAGTGAATCAATGTAATAATTGTAAAGTAGAGCCAACATGAAATAATCTATACAATCACTTTTGAATTACTTTTCCCTGTCATTGGATCATGCTCATTAGGTCTGCACGTACTAAATTTGCTCGTAGAACTCTATCAGGTGGATACGTCGCTTCTGATACTGCCATTGTAATGAATTAACAAGGCTTACAAGTCAATGACTAAACCAATCAGCAGCGTGACTATATTTCCTGTTGCGACTTGGCAAATAATATGTTACAAGTGACCCAAATACTAGCGATTTGTTCTAGATTTGATGATAATTATAATGATGTACTCGATATAGAATAACAGCGGCTGCCATTGCTATTCTACGATTTGTAGCAGAATATTTGCTATGAAAATACGTGCTTGTAATTCAAATATATGTGAATTACAAGCAAATATGTGCGAAGTCATTTCATTATCTGCTCGCGTGCGCTCTTTTTTGTCATAATAATGTCAATAACGATACACTCATTAACCCAACATGTGATCGATTGGGAATAACGGTGAATCAGTCAAATAAGGAACCGGAACCCATCTAGAGACATGGACATGGAGAAAGCCTCTGGATGAAAGAAAACATGCACTATTGGGTCATTTAAAATGTATCCACAGTTATTTGTCACTATATGCTGTTGATTGTTCATCCATCGTATCAACATCGTAATCAACTTTTGTTTTGATCTCTGCATAATTCTGTAGGTGAATGATAATATTTCGCTAATAAACCACACAAGCTTTACACGGATAAAATTATCATCCGAAAAATGGCGAAAGTTTATGGGTAGTAATTGTCAATAGATGCCTAATTGAAGATGATTTTTAAGAAAGAAAAATATCATTCATAACCAGAAAAAAAACCTCGGATAATTTTAAATCACCCAATATATGGCGAAAAAGTGTCCTGTTGCGATACATAATGATGTGTTGTTTTGACGTAAGACTATGTATTTCTTTAAGGGCACCCAATCAGAAAACATATAACATTTTAATGAAAAAATTAAAATCAGGATGTGAATCGAATCAGGGATTCAAAGATTTCTTTGATATGTTATATGCTACGGTTTCCAGAACCTTAATGGTTCAAATTGGCGAAAATTGAAATCAGTTCCATTTTCCCATCTGTTCTTCGCCCACCTTCTCGTGTTGCCACTAGCTAGCAACTGATGTAGCGGCGAGATACAATATTTAGAGTCGAATGAACTTTTAAATTTAGAGTTTCTATAAAATAAACGAAAGAAAGCACGTACAATGTTTATATGCCACTGTCAATCAGGCACGCATAAATTGCATGCTCGAAATGTAAAACAACGACAACGGTCGAGAAAAACTATATTGCAACTATATTGCAAACTTATTGGATATACAAGACGCCCAAATAGCATATACAGTAATATACCATATACCTCTAATTCGACATACCGAGGCACTACTCAGTGTCGCATTAGAAGTGACTGTGACCTGTAATTGGACATGGGTCTCAAACTCGATGTTTACAACAATATTCAATTAGAGAAGAAAATGTCCAATTATTTGTGTCCCATCACAGGTCTGTCCAATTAACTAGATGTCGAAGTAGAGGTAACTTTCTGTACATGCAAGATTATTAGGCAATACCTATTAATTCTGTTGTCATACGAATATATATTCAGTGGCATAAAAAATGGCGGAAAATATTAAAGTAAAATCTTCAGCCCGGGGAATCACCATTTTTGTATGTATAAATATTTATGTTTGTACAAATAGGAATTAATCAATTGACTTTTAGGAATATAAATGTTTGATACAAGTGGTGGCGATGGTTATATAATTGCTCCGATGGGATTTGAACTCCGAATGTCTGAATTATCAAGCCGCAGCTATCTCGCACGGCTATCTGAAATATGATATGAGGGCAGTTAAAGCTCTTACATATGGTACGAAAGAGTTGTAATCATATACGTCATTCTGATTGTCGATTGTGTTTTAGTGGAAATATCGCAAAATTTATATACAAATGGTTAAATAAAGTTCAGTTGAAACATGTAATACTAAATAACATGAAGTAAAAAATTTCATCCATATTTTAACAATTCAAAAATGCCTTCGGGCCTGCCCAGCATATGCCCAGCAAACATTAAATCGTAAAAAAATCTTAAATTGGACGTAATATACATACATCCAAGACACATTACGTGTATGATGTGTATGACTGGCATATGCATACGAAATTGGAGGCCATATACATGTATATGGGGTATATGATGTTATATAAACGATTATTATACGATTTAATTTTTGCTAGGATGTATGTACACTATGTAAAAAAATTATACACACCCCCTATTGACTGTTTTTAGTCTAGCTGGCATCTTTTGAATGGCAATGAATAAAACTCAAAAAACAGTATGAACTTACTCGTTTATTACTTGACGTTTATTCAGTAACATAAAAACATTTCAAACTTATCTCATACTTCAGAAGGTAAATGTTAGAAAAAATAACAAGAGAAATCAACACCAAAAAATTAAACACACCCTTAGATATTTGCGCATTCAAAATCGCGTGTGGCCTCCTTTTGCCTGGATTACGGCCTGGCATCGATCCGGTATGGATTCCACAAGCTTAAGGAAAACGAATGGCTGGATTTTGTTCCATTCATCAACGATGACCTGCTTTAGCTCCCCCAGATTCGTTGGGATTTGTTCTCGAACTTTTATCTTGAGAATGGACCATAGATGTTCGATAAGGTTAAGGTCTGGAGATTGAGGAACCCAATCCAGAACCTTTATTTTATTTTTCTCAAGCCATTGCGTTACTAGTTTCGAGGTGTGTTTAGGATCACCATCATGTTGAAAGATGAAATTCCGAGACATCTTCAACTTTCTGGCACTGGTGAGGAGGTTACGTTCCAGAATGTCCAAGTAAACTTCCTTTGTCATGATCTTGTCAATGAATTCCAACGTTCCGCAACCATTCCAGGACATAGAACCCCACACCATGTTTCCAGTCATCAATTGTCCAAGTTGCATGTTCTTTAGCCCATTTCAAGCGAAGTTTTATGTTTTTCTTCGACAACCATGGCTTTTTTACAGCTACATGCCCTCCAAAACCCAACAAAAGGATTTTCCTGAATCCTTCGTTTGATGAATCTGTCAATATTAGGTGTTGTTTTACGTTTTCGTCCTTGTCCCTTCTGGCGAGCAATTGTACCGAATCGTTTATACTTTTGGATGATCGACGCAATTGTATTTTTGATCAAATTGACCATTTGACTTATTGTTTGGCAACCATTTCCAGATTCATGGTGAGAAATTATCAATTGCTTGATATTCAAAGGAACTTCGCGTCTTTTCCCCATTATTGCCACACAAAATTGTCCAACACTTTGGCAAATCACAGAAAATGATCTAGACTTCCACTTTCAACTTGTTTATCGTTGGATGTTTACAAATCAAAACAAAGCTCTACCATCTAATGTCATTTTTCAAGGGGTGTGCATAATTTTTTGGCTTCATATGTAGGGATGGCCATGTTTATTTGCTGCGCCTGTAAATAAATACTACTACGAAAATTTATTTATTCTGCTCATTTTGCTTTACTCAAAAGGGACATCACTTACAGCTAAAAGAAAAATTGAATAATAGGAGTGTGTCAATATTTTCAACAAAAATGCTGATACTATTACGAGGGTGTCTATAATTTTTTTACATAGTGTATATTGCCTCCACATTTGCATGTATGGGCTAGCTAGACGAATTATATACATGCAATTTATATTAGTCATACTTGTATGTTTGTGAATATAAACCGAAAAATAAAATCATTACACTAAACTTTCGTTTCAAATTACTTACACAGTAACCAAATCACGCAATAAACATCAAGAATTACTGGAAATCTCTTATCAATATTTGTTCAAATTTAAAGATTTGCTAAACTCCTGTTTTGTTGACAACTTTTATGCATTCAATTAAATCGTACGATAATTCATATATAAACATAACCATTCCCACCCTTCAACCTTCATTAAACACCTCGTAGTAGAAATCTGTCAGTATGCATACACTCTCCTACGAAACATAGTGGAAAAAATATATTCGTCGATGTAAACAAGCGGTGAAAAAGGAGACACTTTTCGACGAGCGCTTTGTATGGAGTTCCACTGCCGTGGGAAAGGGCTTCTGTTGAGAAGAGCGCAAAACGGAGATAAGTGTGTGTATATTTAGTTGCTTCAAGCCATCGTATATGGATATTTGTATGCGTACGTGCGTGCTTCATATCCGTACGTAAAAATAGTGTATTTGTGTCTGCGTCTGGTGTTGACTTTCAATTTGGGGTAAGAATTTGGATGAAAATCAATGACTATCTTTGACGTTCTCCGAAATTGATAGACGAAGCTCAATGCCGTCAACGCGAATAGCAACCTCACAAGCGAAACATGAGCTTGAACATGACAGCTTATCTTAGAATGCAACTAGTAATCCCATTCTATTAATCGATAACAGAGTAGAAATTTATCATATTATGAAATTTTCTTTGTAGCCGTTGGTTTTTTATTGTCATTGTTGGTTTTGGCGTAGGACTACGTCTTTCATTTCTATACCGGGGTGTAAAATCAAAGTTTAGAAAACGAAAGCGTTACGCCGGAGACCGAGATTTTGAGCGTTAATAGCTCCTAAACAACTGAACGAAATGGTATGATAAACACTTCATTCGAAAGATAAAATGTCTACGCGTTCTATACTTGTTACTTTCTGATCCAAAAACTTGTTTCAATAGTCTTAAAACTGCTTTCAAAACAGGCTATTGAAATCACCAATCGGTATATAAGCGAGCGCCGCTCGGAAATCCACTCAGTTCAAATTGAACAGCGATTGGAGCATGTTGTCGCTGTTGTGGTGAAGCTCTTCGTTTATCATGAAAGCGCGGATGAACGGTGTCACCAAGAGCCTGTTTGTGCACCTTAGGCCAGAAGGGAATCCATCAGGAGGAGAGTGATGCCACAAACGGTTCCCCGGGAAGATCTCGAAGCAGCCGCTACACACACACACACATACACGCGCGGAATTCTTTCCGTTTGGATGCCATTCAGCATCGAGAAAGATCCGGAAAATAATCTGCCAGTTCCTCTGGGAATTTAAAAATACATTCATGTGAAAGAGTTTATTTAAATGTTTTCTATCCATGTAACACTGTGACCAAATATGTTTCAATCAAGTACTATTAACAGATGGTTATCGATTTAGCATTAACCACTGGTGGGCTTCCAGTATCGAGGAAAATGTGGAAATATCTAATCGTTACTGAAAATAATCTGCCAGTTCTTCTGGGAATTTATAATTACATTCATGTGAAAGAGTTTATTTTAATGTTTTCTATCCATGTAACACTGTGACCAAATACATTTGGTTTTGTGATTTTTCAATCAATCACAATTAACAGGATAGCTTCTGAAGATTATTCTTCCCCATCAGTAGGATATTTCCGTATCCAATATTGGATGCATAAAACCTTGTGCCTCCAACGTAACGCTCTCGTTTTCGAAGTCCCCCAAATATTCATTCATTCAGAATGAATTCAGATTCAACTTGAAACAAATGATCTCTAAATCAACGATAGTCCTACGTCACCCTTGCAGTTATACCATAGATATAACCCACTTCCTGTTTTTTGTTTTTTGTAATCAGTATGCGAATACTACAAATAAAAATAACTGACTACAAAAACCGATCATTAATTTCAACAATTATTGCGCAATCAATAATCGAAGCGTACCAAAAGTTTGCCTCGATTAATCTATTTAGAATTCAGAGAAAAAAAAACTCCTACGGCCACTGCACCGCGGTTTTTGAAGTCGATGAATAAACATTATAGGGGGTTGTGTTCAGGGTACGACCGCATTTTTGACATAGAATTGCGCTGTAGTTTAATAAAAAATGGCTTGTTTATAACTGCGGATATTATTTAATGATGTTACGATAGTCTTGAAATAACCATTCTACCAGTTTGGTCGCCCTGAATTTTTTTTATAGTAGAATCATTTGACGATACTCGTTTGATGATTCATTATTGTGCTCGCAGAACAATACATGCTCGAGATAAGCGCAGGTGTCATCCTTAGTGGAGAAAGTTTTGCTACTGGCAATCGAAACCAAATCACATACAACATTTCAGAACGACATTTACTTTCTTGGTGACTAAATAAACGAAATAAACTCTGTTAATCTCAACAACCTTGCAAATGCAATCATAGTTGAAAGCAGTTTTGCGACTGGCACGCGAGCCCAAATAAATAAATAACTTAATATAACTTATTGAATAACTTGGTATTCCCCAAATATTTTTTTGGTGCACAACCTTAACACCTGCTTCACCATAGCGTCAGCTCAATGCATTGATGACAGAAAACAAACAATGTTCACTACTTGGAAAAATGCTGAATATTTGCCTCAGCAGAGATTCATTATCAATACCCTAGCGTAAATATTTCCCTCCCGCTATCTCCCCTCCTTGTTTATATTTATCATTACGACTGAATAATTTGCAACACCGAACAATCATTTATCATAGCATAAAAAAATTAGGTGGTTGTTGCATCGATACAGGGCCAATGCACATCAAACATCAAATTTGCACACTTTTGACACCATATTGAAAGTCATCACCAGACGTCGACACTGTACCATTAACATCGCGAATACACATGAATGAACGAGTGTAATACCATAACCAGACATACAACTGTACCAACGTTGTACGTGTACAGTGTTGTACAGGTATCATCGTAGCAAGACAAACATACTTTGGTTGTACATTGTACCGCATGTCAAGCTGACGATCAGAGATTTGAATTTATTGCCTTTTTGCATTTAATGAATAAGGTTTATATTTAGCGTCTAAACTATCAAACAAAACAAACAAATTTCCACATCTTAGTTATTAGCTCAAAAGAAAGTCAATGAGAAGAATCCATTGATACAGATCAGAACTTTTGAAAGGTTTACCAAGTGTTTTGAACGACGCATCACACAAAATAATCCTAAGGATTGATATCGGGATTACTAGGGGGTTGAATTTTTTCTCCCGAAACTACGGAACATTTTCAGCAAATCATTTGTGTGTATTCTTGACGTTATGAGCAGTCTTGTTGGAAGATGAAATTACGGCCAGCAGCAACGTTCTTCATCTACGGGACAACAACATCCTGCAGAACATAGAATACATCGGCTGTTACATTTAGTCCTTGATCAAAGAAATAAGGAGGCATTACATCCCCCTGGCTGGAGACTACACCTAGAGTCATCATATGGGTCGGAAACTTCGTTGACATGACGATAGGTACCTGACAACGATATCGTGTAAGCCACCTGTTATTCTTTAGATTCGCCATTTGATCCTGATTAAAAAATGTTTCATCACAGAATTAATATGATGAGGATGCTTCAACCGACTCAGGAGTTGTTTAGCTTTCTCCCATCGTCGTGATTTGGTGGCAGCGTTCTTGAATTGACTTCTGCGTAGCGCACACGACTTAGGGTCCAAACACCCGATTACCTCGCTGGATTCTTTTTGATTATTTCTCCCACTTTTTTGACCCTGTTACGTTCAACGGTATAGGAACGGTACTTGTATTTCTTCTGGGTAGTTTTCCACTTTTCCAAGCCTTCCTTATATAACGGGTGTTAAATAAAAAATGAGAATTTTTTCAATACATTTTGGAAAATACTAATAAAGAGCGTAAAATTTTCTTTCTCCAAAAAAAATTGCTCTTTGGACTCCCTAAAAACAGTAGGCGTGTTTGGTTTTGCTATTTTGAATTTAGTCAAAGCAAAGATGGCGTCGAAACAGCACGTGCTCCGCGAACGCATTGTACGGTTCTACGAAACGCATTTCCAACAAGGAAAAAAGTTTACGGTGGCACGTTTTAAGGAAAAAAATGTACCTGTCAGCACGGTATATCGTATCCTGGGTTCCCTGAACGTAGAGCGGAAGGTCGGAAGTGGTCGTCCCGTGACGATAATGACGAAGCAGAGGAAGACATCGTTAAAGAAGCTGTTTGACAACAAGGACGCAACCAGCCTGCGTGACGCCGGTCGGAAATATGGCTGCTCCCACGTATTGATCCATCGAACCCTCAAGATGGAAGGAATCGTCTGCAGGAAGAAGACGAGGTCGCCGGAGTACACGGAGGAGCAGATTGAGACAGTTAAATCACAGTGTCGGTGGATGACCAAAAAATACCGCGGGACGTCTTTCGTTCTGGACGACGAAAGCTATTTTCCGCTGTCCAAAACACATCTTCCAGGAAATGATAATTACTACTCCAGCGACAAGTTATCCACATCGCCTGAAGTGAAATACAAGTTCAAGCACAAGTTTGAAAAAAGGTTATGTTGTACATCGCCATTTCCGACCGGGGCATTTCAAAGCCTTGGTTTAAGCCGAGCGGTTTGGCAATCAACCAACACATCTATCGAGAAGAGTGCCTCGATAAAATCCTGCTGCCGTTCCTGAACGAGCATCACGCGGATGGGAAGTACGTCTTCTGGTCGGACAAGGCGTCTTTCCATTACGCCAAGAAGACGCTGGCGTATCTTGAGGAGAAAAAGATTCCGTTCGTGCCGAAAGATCGTAACCCAACAAACTTGCCCCAGTGCCGCCCAATATAGGATTTCTTTGGCTCACTCAGTGCCCTAGTGTTTAAAAACAATTGGAGGGCCAAGGACACGAAGCAACTGACTACATGAATCCGGAATTGTATCCGGAAAATGGACGTAAGTGCCGTACAACGTTCTTGTGAGATCATCGCGACGAAGTTGCGTCGTACAGCAGACCACGGCCCTTGCTCAAACATTCACTGACATTTTTTTGAAGAAAATACATTATGTTATTGATAAAAAAAATACTGAAGTCGATGAAAAAAAAATGTTTTATATGTGATTGAAAAAAAAATTTTTCCACACTTTTTTTTCCGACACTTTTACCGACTGAACTATCTCCTTTCCGTTTCCTCCGGCGCGTAATAAAACTACGACGCCTGACCGATTACGGTTTTGTTTCGACATCTTTACGTTTACTCAACTTTACGTTTACTGTTTGCCTACATCTGATACCTAACAGAATTAGCTATCCAGTGCTGCCAGATATATCTTAATCTTGTTCCGCAAGCATGAGAAATTGCTATTTGAAATATACTGCAAAACTTCGTCACGCAACCAATTTCCATTAGTTATTCTCTAGCAGATGGAAAAATAGAGTAATTGTGAGTGATATGGTTCGCTTACCCCATCTTCGTGAAGATGACATCAAACGTAAATACAAAGAACAAAAAAAAAACAACGGGGGTCTTCGTAGCCACTTGGTTACGCGTTCGCTTACTAAGCGATCGATCGTGAGTTCAAACTCAGGGCCCTCAATTGACCATCTTTGTGTTATTATAGAATAACTACGTCCACGCAACCATCATCAGCGATGAAGATCGATTCACGGTCGAAATAAGATCAATTCATCCATACAACTGTTCTCCTCTGCAAGAAACATCGGGCTGCTGTTCTATAAATAACCCAACAATGATCAATATCAACTGTCTCCGCTGTCCGGTCTGCTGAACAATGGAAGAACAGATAGAATACCCTTACGCCTAAATGGCTACTACAGTATAATTTACCATAATGTAATGGAACAGAAAACCTAACGCCTAAATGGCTACTACGTCTACTGTGTAATTTACAATTTATAGAAACATTAACATATGTACATGTACACGATAAAACCCCAGCTCTGTTACAGATGAAATGCTAATGAGCCTAATAAATAAATAAATGGGATAAAAAAAAAACAATAAACCTAGCACATACAGAAACAGTTTGTTATAAACACAATATGCTTACATTACTAGGATCTCATACCATACGCCAGACGATTTCTTCTCCAAACACAATCCAATAGAGTGCATTTATCAGTTCATTCACTACTTCTGCTATCTTCTCCATACTGCTTGTATACAAATAAATCTTTAAATTTTCTGCTAAAATGTTGCACTATCTCACAAACAAGTTTTCCTATTCACTGTCTGTCAGCTGATAATATATGTATACCTGAATGTTTTTGTTACACGCTTTTCCTCTTTTTTTCTAGCTATTTTCACTCAATTTCCTACGAACCCCTGCTCCGAATCAATGTGTGATATGTGTGATGTGAATGTATCTGCTGGCCTCTTGATAACAACTCAAACCACCCACCTACCGCCCACCTACCAACAATAGCCGCCGCCTGTCGAAGGACCATTGAAACACCATTGAACCACTACCACCACCGCCACCGCTATCAAGAGTTTGGTTTCATCACTCCCCAAAAAGCGATCTTTGTTCATCACGCACCTTTCTATCTATCCTTCTCAATCTCTGTGTGTGTGAGTGCATCTCTCCTCACCTTAGAGCTACTGTTTAATCTGCAGAAAATAGAATCATCCACACCCGCAGCTCAGACACTGTTTGGCCGAATCTACAGCACCCTGCATGACCCGGGACTCCGCCAAACTAACAACAATTTTTCTTGACGCTCTTCTTTCTTCTTTCCGCGCAACGGAAAATCTTCTTTCTTGCAGAGATTTGCATCGAGACGGTGTTATTCAACCTGTTCTCTACACGGGATTCAACAGGTCCGTCAAAACTCGTGTGAGCAGACGTACATTTAGTCACGGTTCAGTCTACCAGTTGGGTTCAGCACATCACACCGGGAGATTCGAGAACAGTAACACCGCAATATCTCCATTGCCCAATTTTATACTGTGCACTGTCGGTTTTCGAAACCCCGCTGGGATGCTGGATGAACAACAGCGCCATGGTGGAAGCGAAATTATCGTGATATGGTGGAAGAACGCATCGTCAAAATATACATGTACGAGCTTTCCTAAATCCACACGCTGTTCGGGATCGAGTACTGGTGGCGCTACCCCAATCACATCGGTGAACCTGAGAGGTCGAGTAAACCGGAATCAAATTGCAGCCCAAACAGCCAGCGGAAAAAAGAGAGCTCACAGTGGCAATCCGACACCCGAAAGCAACAACCACCCAACAGGCACCCTATCAGATGAAGCCTAGTAGAAACCTTTCGCCGTCACAACCCACAGCACACATACACATTATTCCGCAAGGACCGGGAGGAGTTGAGTGAAAATATGCTAAGCTGATAAGAAAACTTAATTTTGAATCCAGAAGGTACGTAATACTAATCCCTGTCCCTAATGCAAATAGGTTTCTCATTCGTGCCGTGTCCCTCCACTGGCACAAAGTGACATGGGGCGCGGTGACATACCAATCGTTGATAGGATGATATCTTGCTTTGTTATTTTTGAATCGAGATTGCCTGAAATTACACTGCTGTATATTTTATCGTAATATGAAATTTTGTATATACAGTGTTATCCATCACTGTTCTAACATCTATCGAACTTGGTTGACTTCCAACTTGTGATTTGTTTAGTCTCAATTTTCTATTCTACAATACATCAAATCTACTATCAATTTTCACCCACTACCTAGAACTTTCCATTTTTTTTTATCTTTTCCCCATGATGGCAATCAAAAAGTTTAAGTTGAGAAGGCGAAGTTCTATTAGAAACTCTTGTACCATTAAAAAAGAAAAACAGTGATAGTTTTAGTTCGTGGTGGCAAATGAAACCAAATTAGGCATATTGAAGTTCTAGGGTGCAATAAATGTGTCTATGGTAGTTTAACTCTCTACTCCGCTTGTGTTGGTACTCCGCTTGCGCCAAGTACATAGCGCTGTATACTCTGTCAGCGGCGCAGGCAGCCCGGTATAAAGGGTGTGTCACATCAAATTGCATCACGGAAAAAACGCTGTATAAATTCGCCCAGTAGACCGATCCTTTTGAAAATTTTAGACAGTAAAATAAAAACTATTAAACAACTTTTGGCATTTTCTTTTTATTCATACTTCGAGCCCAAGCCCGTATGCTCGCACCTTCCTCTTTACCCCGTCCATAAGGTTCTGTACAACGTCAGGTTGTTTTTTTTTTTGAACAGAAATCCATTTTCTCTTGAAGTCCGCCTCCGATTTGACAACTTTTGGGTTCTTCCGGAGGGCCTGCTTCATAATCGCCCAATATTTCTCTATTGGGCGAAGCTCCGGCTCGTTGGGCGGGTTCATTTCCTTTGGCACGAAGGTGACCCCGTTGGCTTCGTACCACTCCAACACGTCCTTTGAATAGTGGCACGAAGCGAGATCTGGCCAGAAGATGGTCGGGCCCTCGTGCTGCTTCAATAGTGGTAGTAAGCGCTTCTGTAGGCACTCCTTAAGATAAACCTGCCCGTTTACCGTGCCGGTCATCACGAAGGGGCGTTCCGCTTTCCGCAAGAGCAGATCGTTTGCCACACCATGTACTTTTTGGCAAACTTGGATAGTTTCTGCTTGCGAATCTCCTCCGGAACGCTGAATTTGTCCTCTGCGGAGAAGAACAACAGGCCCGGCAGCTGACGAAAGTCCGCTTTGACGTAGGTTTCGTCGTCCATTACCAGGCAATGCGGCTTTCGATTCCCAGCATCTTACCGATGTCCCGATGTGACAACTCCGGATTCTCGAAATGAGTGCACTGGATTAATTCAAAACGCTCTTTTTCGTTCGACGACATTTTTCCAAATTTACGAAAAATTGACAGTGAAGCATGGCCAACGTGATCTATACACTCTTATCTGATTATAAGCGAAAGCTGAAGATATAATTCCTAAAAATTAAATTTCTACAGCGTTTTTTCCGTGTCACCCTTCTTTGCGTGGTAGTGATACTTCTCTCCAGTGTCGATTGAGGATGGTGCATTCCGACCTCTTTGAATGCTTTCCTCATCCTCCTCTCAAGGTCCTCTAGGTCAGTTTTGCTTCATTTGACTACACCAAAACTGAAGGTCAGCAGGGACACCGCGAATGTGTTGATCGCGCGTACCTTGTTCCCCGCGTTGAAAAAAGTCGTCAGAACTTGCTCTCACTCGACTCAAGAACTTGTCTCGCAGCTCCGTCTTGATGTCGGAGTGGCGAATCCCGGTAAGCTGTCGGAATCCAAGGTATTTGTAAGATTCACCATGAACCATGAACGCCGTCATAGACCTCGTAGCCTCCGGATTCGGTGAGTTATCCTTTCGGCAGATGGACACAGCGGCACTTGTAGAGGCCGAACTCCATGCAGATGTCCCTGCTTATATCTTCGACAACCTGGATAGTTACACCTAGACGCCTTATTTTATAGCCATGTTTCTATTGAGCGTTCTACTGAAGTGTGTACCAAAGCGAGCTGAAACAGTCAAAGGTCAGCTTCTTGTGCCAGAAGTTCTGAACACTATCGGGGCCCGGTGTTGCCCAGTTCCTCTGGTACCGCGAGGCTTCGCGGACATCGTTCTCTCCGACGATAATAGCAGGTATTTCTCCAATTTCACCACAACTCTCCTCCTCCCGTCTCAACCACATTTGCCCTTCGCGATGTTGTACTGGGGTCTCCCAAATATCAGCCCAGAAGTTCGTCACATCGCTAATATCTGGCAAACCTTCGCGGTAGTCGGGCTTCTCGTCGCTAATGTGGTCGTAGAACGTAATCATTTCGTGATCCATCCGTAACAGACGGAACGTGAAACACGAGAAAACTCGTGAGCGGTCCTTAATATGTTAACTTGTTCGCACTGTTCAGAGAAGTCTTCAGGACACAGATCACTTGAGTCAAGAACTTGTCTCACGAATTTGTGACGAATCCCAGATAGCTGTCGGAATACAAGATATTTACAATATTCGCCATGAATTATGTCTCATAAAAACTGAACTCATGGTCTCTAAATCCGATAAGTTATCCTTTCAGGAGATGGATGGAGCGGTACCTGTGTAGCAAGAGCTCCATGCCAATGTCCCCATTTATGTCTTTGACAACCTGGATAACTATGTCTAGCCACTGACGTGGAACGGCGTTAATCTCGAGATCATCCATGCAATAGTTCTGGGTCAAATCTTTGTGGGCACCGGAGCCATACTTTATTTTGGAGCCAAGACCGTTCCGCTTGAGCATCCTACTGAGAGGGTTCAGTACCAGACAAAAACAAAGCGGCAGTTTGTACAGACTCTATATGTACGTTACTGGTCTGTATTTTGATGGTCTTTTGTTGCTGTCCTTCAGAAGGAGAAAAGTTATGGGTAGCAAATTCAGGAATGTTGTGTGGGTCATGTGGTACTTTTTTGGAGCACTCAACTATCTTTTGGTGTACGACGATCCGCTTTTTGCGGATTAAGGTTCTAAACACCACCGGGCCCCGAAGCTAGCAATTTCCTCAGGAACCGAAATACCTCGCGGATATCGCTCTCTTCGACGGTGATTAATAGCTGACATCCCTTCAATTTCACCACAATTCTTCCCCTCCCGACGGCGACCGCCCATGTCGGTCTTCAAATTGGTACAACGGACAACTGTCCTCTGACAGGGACAGCATTTTTTTTGTTGATGTTTATTTCTGCTACTTTCGAGTGGCGATAACTCACGCCTTTTCCATGACCAGCTCCAATTCAGGGACCATCGGGTCTATACCAGACAATCCTCTGAGCGAAAGGATTCGATGAAGATAAAAAATTTTTTGTGAGAAGCAATTGTAGCAGAACAGAATGCAAAAAGCTTTTTTCCTATTCTAATCGCTTGTTCGTCACTTCGGAAGGTATTTTAGAATGTGTTTTAATTTTAAAATTACCTTTTTAGTATAATGTTGAAAAGGGCCGAAATAACACAAAACTCTTGTAACAATTTCAATCTACTTTTGGCAACCCATAAAAACAACAACAATGAGTACGTGTGATGCAAAAATACACAAGCACCCTCCACCAGGCTGCAAAAAAATCGACTCTGTATCATTTCTTTGAGTTTCACCTTGAATTTGAAGTTTACATTTACATTTGAATTTTACACTCGATGTTGACGTATTACGCGTGAAAACTTAATATTTGAAAAAAATTGTGAGTTGCCCCTGGTTTTACACCCCCTCTACCTTTTGTGTTGATTGTGTGTCGATGATCGGATGTCATCATCGGCGAGCGGCGAATGAGGGAAGAACTAGAATGGTAAATATTTGTTTCACATTGAAACGGTGTTGCTAGTAACACTATGCGGTCTACATGAGAACTAATTATGTAGCAAATGGGATACTGTTATGGGTGGTTCTATTGCCTGACACGCAGAAATAAATTTTGTGTGCGATATACCAACGCGTGTAAAGTTGACTTTTGTTAGTGTTTCCTAGCAACACACTATCAATGTCACTAATGGAGTTATTCGTTGGTTTTGTTCGCGTTTAGCTATCTTGTGTATACTTTCGGTGCCAGCGATATATAATTGATTCCGCTCTGAATACCATTGGGGAGGGGAATCGAGCTAAAAAGTAAGAAGAGTAGGAAAATGCAAGGGATAGAAGCGCTGAAAATAAAAATTTAAGCTGACCACCCTCCGCTGAGAATCTAACAAACTTCGTTCACTTTGTGTTACACTTGCTGACATTCCATGAGTATGGCTAAGTTGTGCTATTAATAATATTAATAGAGTATGAATCATTCTTCTTGCGTAGTTCGTATGTAGTGCGTTCTTTCTTCCTTTGTTAACAGAGACTTTTTTTTTCAAATCAAACATGTAGTGCCTTAACGATGCATAACTTGCTCCTTATCGACAGCACGGGTCGGTAAGTATACCTGACCTGTTTTCAGATTGGGCACCCTTACTGCAAAAAACACAGCCCTACGTCAAAAACAGCAGACGTCGGCTAAAAAGCATCAGCTAAGGCTTTCGCGGCAGATGACCTAACTATGTATCGAGAAGTTGTCCAAAGAACAGAGCAAAAGCTACCTGTTATCGATGACCTCCGACATCGCTTCGGTAGGCCAGGAAAAATTTCTCAGGACGTTGATGATGAGGGTGTGCGACGCTCACGCCCCGAAAGCCGACGGCATGTGATCGGGATCACATTTTGGAAGTAACTTTGAGGGATCTCATATGTCGAATCGGTTCAATGTTGAACAATGATGAACGAGCTGTCGACAGAGATGTCGACATAACTCCTTTTGAGAAGATCGAGAATCGTTATCCACATTTAAAGGGTTTTCCAGTGATGAGTCACGCCTTAGAGGAAGCACTAATTATGATCAGTCCAGACAACTTGTACGCTTCATTAGAAGCTCGCATGGGCAAGTTTCGTCAACCGATCCCAGTGTGGTCCATGTTAAGGAAAGTTACGTCAATGTTCATTCCATTGAACCGACCAGCAACGAGGATCTTCATGAGATACTTGGGACCCTGTATTAACTGAAAAACACCGATTCTTCTCATATCACAGTCCCGGAGTCACTTGACAAACTACAAGCACGGAAGATTGTCGAATAAAATTCAACAGAATGTACCCCAAAAGACTTCGCATTGCGGAGTGCATTGCGAAAATATGCCGCGTGGGGTATCTAAACGGACCTAAAAAGTCTAAAAGGACCGGACATGTTGGAGTTTCTACATATTGCAATCTTTACCTTTGGTAATCAACCAATTTTTCAAAATACGAATCACGTTTGTTGGAGGTATCCAAGAAATGTGAAATCGTGATTTCCATCGACGATGTGGTAGGCCTAGTGAATAATGAAACATATTCACTCCCGAGGAAGTTTCTGGACCCGAAAGTGAGTGTCCAACTCCAAGCGGTTGCTGGAGACCATGGGTGAACAGAAAGGTAGTGCTAATGTCCACTTCAGTGGGGACAAGAACACGAACACCGAGCGAGTTCTGGGTATCGTGTGGGACCCAGAAAAGGTTGGTTTTCTGTTCCCGGCTGCTGAACGGAAAGAGTGTAAACCGATTTTTCAAGAGGTCAAACAACCAATCGAGAGGTTCGTGCTGATCCTGGAGTTTTGCCATCTCCGTTTACCGTCTTTGGTCGCATGTTCCTTTAAGACCTGTGGAGGACTGGCTTCAACTGGGATGAAGACATCGATGAGAAGTCGTTACATAAGTGGGAGATATAATCAAGGGAAAATTTTTCGAAGTGAAGTTCGGTCCCTACGAAGATGAACAACGCATGATAGCTGACTAAGTGGACGAGAGATCCTGGAGTGAGTTTGAGAGCAGCTGGTTTACCGGACCTGAGTTTCCAGATCTACAGGAAGTAAAAGTAGTAAAAGCTGCCGCGTTCAGATTATTACTCCTATTGGAAGCGCACTTACTTATCCTCGATGCATACACCGCTGAATCAGGAAGAGTTCAAGCTGACTGATGCGGATGGCACAATTGAAAGCGTTAACCCGTTGAGTGCCACGGTTTTATAGCGATTCGATGGACACTTTTAAACGTATTAGGATCATTGTTTCCTATCGTGGCGGAAGGTATTTCTGTTCAAAAGGGAATGCTCATAAGCTTATATGCTTATATTATTAACCTTTTTTATCATGTATTACACTCTCAGTCACCGGTGACCGACGCGGCCTGAACGAAAACTTGGTGTCAGTCACCGGTGACTGACGTGGCGGTCAACGTGTTAAGCGATAACCTGAAGATTATTTTGGAAATTTCTATACTACTCAACTTTCGGATGGCGATAAAAAAAACTACAGAAGATAATTTAATGGGACAATTTTCCCAAAATACATAATTTTATTGACCATGTTACAAAAATCTTTCAGCGCCCTGTTGGATGGATTTTCGACAGTTGGCCGTAACTTTCGCCATTGCTGTCGAAAACATAGTTGTTGGCATGTTTTTCAGTTCTTTCTGAGCTATATTCATTAGTAACTCTACCGTTTTCGTCAAGAATTTTTTTTAGTAGACTCTTCGCAGAAATTCTCGATGGGACGCAGTTGGGAGACGTTCGGAGGATTGGCGGACTTTGGAACAACATCTTTCTCCAGCGGCTTCTTCGCGTAACAAGCGGAGGCCAGCTCCAGCCAAAACACCACATCCTCGTACGGATGTTATTTTTGGATGAATCAGACATCTTCCGGCAGGCACTTTTTGCTGTAAATCTCCGGAACCAGATTTGCTTCTTCTCCAGAAGTGTAGGGATGAGGCGGACTACACTTTCTTCGTAACGGGATGGGATAATTTTTCGTTTCATATCAAAATAATAAAGGATAAAAGATTGAACGAGGGTAACTCATAAACGACACTTAAATAAATGGTTGTAAAATATACAACTCCACAACATTCTGAAACACTTTCAAAGCAATCATTCAATTACACCCTCTAAGCCAGACAAAAATCTGTTTTCTCGAAACCAGACGCCCAGACTCATCATTACCTTCTTACTCCATCGTATTACGACCAGTTTCTCACAATCTTACGCGGGCCCAAGCCGAACACAATTTAAGTATAAAATGGAAACTTTTCCTGATTCTTTCTGAACCATCAAGCTATCATATTTATCCTGTGGCTGAGCTCCACCGAATGGTTGGGTTATAAAAAGTGGCTCAGACCTTTCCTACCATTTTTGTTGGGGGAAAGGCAGTGGCAGCTATGAAAGGCAGCAGAACGTTTAGATATACTATAATGTCTGATCCGCCGGCTGATAGAAAATGTTTACGATTCAACTAGGCACAAATTTAGAGTAACAAATTTAAAGCTAGCAACAGTGCGGTGCCGGATGTAATCTTTGGAAGCGACAACTTTATCACGGTAATATTGTTTCTGACATTTACTGGGAGGCTCTTATGCTAAATTTTGCCACTCAGTGATCTCTTTAATTGTGGTATTAAGTGCTTCATTATTCAGAATAAGAACAAAACGGAATGGTCGCATACAATTGAAATCTTGGCGTCGGGAAAAAACTTCCATAATTGCATCAATAGGATCTGCGCTTTCTTTCCAAAAAAAAGCGTCGTAATCTCTGTTAATCCTCGAAGAGAATGATCAGATTTTGGGTTCATTTTCATTTCCTCTTTGACTGTATATAAAATCACAAAACCGAGGCGTTTGATTCGCAAATCCTTGTCGTAAGACGACGTTATCCTATCGACAGTATCAAATTTATCCTGCAGCACATCGAGCGTAACGTGAGCTGAAAGGCATGTGGGTTTGCCTTGTTGGAAACATATCTTTTCGATGTCGGTGTTCACAAGCTGAAGCCACAGAGCTTCGAGTAGCATGGCTCAGAAGTAGTTCTTGCTGACAGTTATGGGGTTTCCCTTTTTGTCTCCGAGTCAATGATATCAAATAAAGCTTTCATTACACACGAAAAGGAGTGTTTCGGTAGGCGAAGGAATTCAACCAAATACTTGTCGGATGTTCTCGCACCAATAATATCAATTTTAATTAAAGAATCTTGAATTGAATATCTCCAAATCGCTTATGGTGACTCAGTTTTCTGGTGAATGAACACAGGATATTTGGACATAAGAAAGTTAAAAACTATATCATGAATTAGAAAATATTCACGTGGTTCAACAGAAATTTTCTCGTAGCAAATATACAATTTGTAGTTTATTAGTCGTTGGCTTTTATTGAATTGTTGTCTCGATAAAAGGATATTGGGACAGCGAATTTCTTTTCAATAATGAGACGCGAGAGAAACAGGTCTTCTGCGGCTCTCCTAAAATATCACCCATAATCTTCGACGATGAAAAAAGAATATCGACACTCAGTCACTTCGCTTCGACTAGCACTACTTCGGCAATCGCCGTCAACATGATTTGACTTGACTCGAAAATGAATTGAGGCGCGTTGGGAGCGAGAATGACTGATGAATTATTCTCAATGATTATTATATTATTACTAGCTGCTTCGTCCCGCCCAAAATTTGTTTTTTGTTATCAATACCTTCAAAGATTCACGTTTTTTGACGTAGAACTACGTCTTTCAGGAAGGGTGCCAAATCAGAAAACAGGTCACGTTTTTATGAAATAAAGTTAACGTTAATAACTATTTTCACTGTGAACGAATTCTCATGATTTGCATACCAGTCGAATCGGAAATTATTTAAGAATTGTTTGATATGCTATACATTACAGTTCGCTAATCTATAAACGGTTTAAACTCATGAAAACTGGAAGAACTTCCTACTGTCAAGTTTTGATTGGCCCGGTTTCCCCAACACAGACTTCAAAATCGATGTTCCTGTGGAAATCCGCTTTGTAAATATACGGGGGTATTTTTGTTCCCACTGAGCTGTGTTTCCCTAACACGGACTTCAAAATTAATGTGCCTGGGGGAATCCGCTTTGTCAAAACATGCAAGTCGGGGGTATTTTTTCCCACTGAGCTGGGTTTCCCTAACACGGACTTCAAAATTAATGTGCCTGGGGGAATCCACTTTGGAAATACATGCAAGTCGGGGGTATTTTTTGGTGTTGAGTGCTTTTGTATTAGCTCGTCGTTGTGCAGATATGTTTCCCTGAAACGTACTATTAAACTGAGAAGCCTGGGAAAATCTCCATTTCAGATACTAAAGAACTTTCGCAGTTCGAGAACTACGTAAACATGGCATGTGCAACAATTTCAAAGGAAAATGTAAAATACAATGATTGTTTGACAATTCTTCCGTTCACATATTTTGGTAGTCCTAGGCATCATATCAAACGTAAAAGGACGTTCATCAAATTTATTTGTAACGAAGAAAATAATCCATTACAAAATTTTCGATGCATTCTAAAATAATATTTGGTAAACAAGTGGATTGCATAATATAATTGCGTAGTTCTACGTCGAAAATATTCGGTCGTGTCCTAGATACAACCCTTTACATTTTTTTTACTATGAGCAAGTTTATGGGTCCAATCGCAAAACTGTTCATTGATTGATCTTCTAATCGACCTCGTTGAATTTATCTTTTACTATAAAATTCCTATTATTTGTAACAAAACTCATCATAATAATATCAGATTATTTTCAGACACAATTCTCTTGCAGATTTTTCAACCACTTGTAAATAACATGTTTCTCCGTTACATGGAATAAATGTTTTATACAGAAAATATATATATATATATTCTGCTCCTATCAACACATTCGGCGATACTTTTTTATTGGTATAGATAGAAGAAGATATAGGAGTTCGTTTCATCACATTAAAATCCATTTCCAGTTTAGAACAATGATCAATTTCGCTAGCGCAAACATCAAATGGACTAACAGCGCTTATCACTTTGTAATTGTAGAACATATGGGAATTAAATTTTCTGAATTTTCCCTTTCTACTTCAGAGTTTTCGAAAAATTTTCAATTGTCATGTTTGGTTTGATTATTTTTGGTTAAAATAGGAGGGAGGGAGGGAGGTGTGTCATACCATCAAATAAACATTTATCATACCCAAAAACCCACCCATCAGAAAGATGGGAGTAGTGTTGAACCACTTTAGAAATGTTTCTTGCCCCCTGAAACGTCCACATGCCAAATTTGGTTCAGTAGTTCTTGAATCATGCAGAAATGTATCATTTGTATGACAGTCCCCCCCCCCTCAGCGAGAGGGGTGGAGCGTTTATTCACCATGGAAATGTTTCGCGTCCCCTCAAACATTCGCATGCCAAATTTGGTTTCATTGAGTTGATTAATTCTCGAGTTATGCAGAAATTTGTGTTTCATTTGTATGGCAGCCCCTCCTTAGAGAGAGGGGGGGGAGTTTAACCACCATAGAAACATTTATTGCATCCTAAAACCTCCATATGCCAAATTTGGTTTCATTTGCTTGATTAATTCTCGAGTAATGCAGAAATTTTAGTTACATTTGTATGACAGACCACCCCCCCCCCCCCAGAGAGAGAGGGGTGGAGAGTCTAACCACCATAGAAACATTTATTGTACCCTAAAACCTTCATATCCCTAATTTGGTTTCATTTGCTTGATTAATTCTCGAATTATGCAGAAATTTGTGTTTCATTTGTATGGTAATCCCCACTTAGACAGGGGGGGGGGGCGTGGAGAGTCTAACCACCATAGAAACATTTATTGCATCCTAAAACCATCACATGCCAAATTCGGTTTCATTTTCTTGATTAATTCAGCCCCCCCTTAGAGTGGGGGGAGGGGTCTCAAACTGTCACGAAAATCTTCCCCGGCCCCAAAAAATCCCTACATACCAATTTTCATATTGATCGGTTCAGTAGTATCCGAATCCATAAGAATCAGACAGACAGACAGAAATCCATTTTTATATATATAGATCAACTGACTTCAACCCACACTTCTACTTCCCTCTGAAACGAATCTTATTTTTACGTCGAACGAAAAGCTAATTTCTGATGCAAAAAAGTAGTCGGTACTCGCGTTAGTATTAGTAAATAGCGTGCACAATAGTGTGCAGTTTAAGAGGAATTCTAAACCAATTTTAGTTCACAGTGGTTCTGAACAAAATACTGCAAGCTATTTTACATGTGTGAGTAATTTTCGTGTACGATACAACCCTTCGGGCCCTGTCCCTTTATATTTATTCATGAAAACCGATGTTTTTAATCATCATTTTTAGAGCGAAATGAAACATTTTTTTCAAGCTTTTTGACGTGGGACTACGTCTAACCGGAAGCAGGTATGAGAAAAGTTGCATCGAAATTCGTTCAACAACACTCATTCACAGATAAAACTTACCCTTCTATTCTCCGTTTATGCCTCACTTTATATGAGACAGAAAACATTCACCAGCGAGTGTCTCTGATATAGTTTTAATTAAATTCTCGTATAATTAAAAATATTCGTTATGACGTAGAACTACGTCAAAACGAATGATGCCAAATCAGAAAACAGGTCACGTTTTTATGAAATAAAGTTAACGTTAATAACTATTTTCACTGTGAACGAATTCTCATGATTTGGATACCATCCATCCTTAGAGAATCGGAAATTCTCTAAGATTTGTTTTATATGCTATACAATTCGCTAATCTCTAAACGGTTTAAATTCATGAAAACTGGAAGAACTTCCTTTTTTTCCCATACATTTATTCTGCCGATTTATGTGCTAACCCTACCCGTATTTCAAATGCTTATAACTCGAACATTTCCTAAAAGATCGGAAAGATGTTTGAAAGATGAAAGATCAATTGGTTGGAAATATTTCTATCATTATCTATCACAATTGATAAAATGTTTTTTTTTCATGAGATGAAGAATTGAATAACTGTAAAATGTCAAGCGTGATCTAAACGCCCTAACTGCCAAGTTTTGATTGGCCCGATTTACGGTTTCCCCAATACAGACTTCAAAATAGATGTACCTGTCGCAATCCGCTACATGCAAGTCGGGGGTATTTTTGTTCCCACCGAGCTGTGTTTCCATAACACGGACTTCAAAATCAATGTGCCTGGGGGAATCTGCTTTGTCAAAACATGCAAGGAACCACTATATCGGTTTGTCATGGAATGGCTGATACACAATGCTGATGAATACAAGGCTTGGATGCTAACAAGAAAGAGAGTAGAAGGAAAAATAAAATCATACATAGGAGAAAGTCGGGAAAGACGGACACGGTAGGAAAGACGGACGCCCCTGTATAATTGATAAATTGCATTTTTATTTTAAATTTCAACGATGGGCAAACTTGCAATACAGAGTATCAATACTTTTGACACTTACTGTGTACACCTAGCTGGATTTCAGTTAAAATTGTAAATAAAAATAAAAAAGTAATCTACAAATATGAGCTGGATGTAAATTTTCGTCTGCAGAAAATAAGGTTTTCATTGTTATCGAGTAATTTTTTGGAGTATTTTTCATTACGTGAATGTTTTACTATCACTTCTCTTCCAGATTATCGAATCAGGGGTGAAGTTTTCTCATTTTTACACCAGAAATATTGATGAAAATAATATACTAATCAAGTCGGGTAAGACGGAAACTCCACCGACAAAAGACAAACATTTAGTTTTGAAAACAGTTTGATTATCTCCTCTTTCTTTTATTAACAGATGCCCACTAACTACGTTTGCAAGTGCAACCACATATCATGGACGAATCAGCAGAGCGGATTCGAAATCCGAATTAGTCATTCCGAATTCCGGAAGCTATTTTAGACATAAAAAATGATAATTACAAGCTCTTCTAGGCTTTTTGGTAGATAATTTTTAGGGCATATTTGATGATCTCCAAAACTTATCGAGTACATAAACTTGAATTTTCAGTTAGTGTCCATCTTTCCCACCCCAGGTGTGCGTCTTTCCTGCCAAGTGTCCGACTTTCCCGACTCAATCTTATTTTTTCAAAGATGCCGGACCCATTCATTTTTCAATATTTCTACCTCAAAGACAAATTTTATCATAAAAAGAAACCTAGAGATTTTGATTCACTCGTTATTTTATTTCGTGCGATCCTTTCAAAGGAGTATTCATGCATCGAACGTTGTTTTCCACTCTTTGTTCTGTTATGTTCACTCTCAGTCTCGAATGAGGATGGTCGGAGAATGTGAAATGATCCATCGTGCAATCTCACGATTGCTTGCTGCATTCTCTTCGCCATGATTATTCCAAGCAGATACAAGAGTGATTCATAATTAGGTTCGCAAAAATGAGCGAATGAACTTTTCCATTCTTGACCGGAAGATACAGGAGATATATATATAATCTAGACACCGAACATGTGGGAAAAAATGAATGATTTCGAGCGCTTATAGCTCGAGCATTTCTCAATAGATCGCAAAGATGTTAACATAAATTGATAGGAAATATTTCTACGCATCTATCACAATGAGTAACATTTCATTTTTCTTGAGATAAATAATAGAATAATCGTTAAATGTCAAACATTGTCTACACGCACTATGTGCCTTGTTTTGATTGGTCCAATTTGTGGTACTCAAATGGTCCAATGTCCAATGTTCGAAAATTTCTGATGGAATTTTTGTTTGCGTGCATATGCATCTTCTTGCTTCGTCGATACTGCACGAATACATGTTTCTTTCAATATCACTTTATTGTTGAATGACAGCTCTATTTCAGTAAAATGAAACAGGAAATTTTCAATTGAATAACTACAAACGTCCTGTCGCATACACAATGAAACACTCTGACGATGATGATGAATATAATCCATTCGAGATGTTTCAATCGTTAATGAGAGTTTCAACTTTCCAAATTGCGAGGAATACTAATGCAGAAGTTGAAAAAACAGATGAATCTATGTGTAGAGCATATTCCGATTTGATTCCACCCCGATAAACTGAAATGACCCTGGCTCAAGTGAAAGGAACAAGTAAAAATTTTATTCTCATTTCTTGGTTTCCAAGATGACAAACTATCCACTTTTATTACGCATAGTGCCACCCTATGTTCGGGTAAAGACTTAGAACTCACGAATGGCTCGATTTTGAAACATCTGTGCTATAGATTGTTTGTAAGTAAAAACAAGTCGACCCGAAACGAGCGGGGAGTGTATTTTTGAAAACAACACAACATGCTTAATTTGATGATGCAGCCGTCGTATATTGTACACATCCTTACATACAATTCAATTTGAACAGACGAACTATCAGCCGATTTGTCACTATCGAATGATCACCATAGATAACTTAGAAGGATGTGCTTCAATCTTATCTTAATTAATTCTCCTGTCGGAAAGCTATCCCGGGCTTGGCCCTCCCATCTCAATGCGTATTCATCATCATTTAATGACTGCTCTCCGGCAGAGCAAGTTCAGAATATGCCCATCAAGCTGTACTTTAGGTCCCCCGAAGGAAGCTTCTCTCCTTCCCTTCGAATCGAAAAATGTAATCTAAACAAATTAATACACCACAAGGTAGCAGGTGAGAAAAGCAGGGATGGTGAAAAACGTTACCGATGTTCCTCCCCGGGTAAGGATTATAGCCTCCTCTCGCACCATTGATTGGTATTTATGGGTGGGCAATTCATACCGACCGAAACCGGCCTTACCGTTTGCCACAGAGGTGAACGGAGCGATAAGAGAAATCACTTTCCGAGCGACGGCAGGAGGGACCTATTACTTTGTGAGTGTCGAATGATGGACGTTAAAGTGGCTTGGCCCACAATTCATTGAAATATCATGCTTCATGACCAAGCACTTTAGGCCCGGCTTAAAAATTTGAATATTATCATTAAAATCTTTTCCTATCCTTTCCTATCATAGGACGTTAATTAGAAAGTGACAATCTCGATCTTTACTAGTATGTTGACATTATTCCAAATGTATGTAATGTTTTCTACTCGATTTGCATCTCAGGATTGCCAATTATTTATGACAGCTTACAGTTCACAGTTTACAGTTTACAGTTTACAGTTTACAGTTTACAGTTTACAGTTTACAGTTTACAGTTTACAGTTTACAGTTTACAGTTTACAGTTTACAGTTTACAGTTTACAGTTTACAGTTTACAGTTTACAGTTTACAGTTTACAGTTTACAGTTTACAGTTTACAGTTTACAGTTTACAGTTTACAGTTTACAGTTTACAGTTTACAGTTTACAGTTTACAGTTTACAGTTTACAGTTTACAGTTTACAGTTTACAGTTTACAGTTTACAGTTTACAGTTTACAGTTTACAGTTTACAGTTTACAGTTTACAGTTTACAGTTTACAGTTTACAGTTTACAGTTTACAGTTTACAGTTTACAGTTTACAGTTTACAGTTTACAGTTTACAGTTTACAGTTTACAGTTTACAGTTTACAGTTTACAGTTTACAGTTTACAGTTTACAGTTTACAGTTTACAGTTTACAGTTTACAGTTTACAGTTTACAGTTTACAGTTTACAGTTTACAGTTTACAGTTTACAGTTTACAGTTTACAGTTTACAGTTTACAGTTTACAGTTTACAGTTTACAGTTTACAGTTTACAGTTTACAGTTTACAGTTTACAGTTTACAGTTTACAGTTTACAGTTTACAGTTTACAGTTTACAGTTTACAGTTTACAGTTTACAGTTTACAGTTTTCAGTTTACAGTTTACAGTTTGCAGTTTACAGTTTACAGTTTACAGTTTTCAGTTTACAGTTTACAGTTTACAGTTTACAGTTTACAGTTTACAGTTTACAGTTTACAGTTTACAGTTTACAGTTTACAGTTTACAGTTTACAGTTTACAGTTTACAGTTTACAGTTTACAGTTTACAGTTTACAGTTTACAGTTTGCAGTTTACAGTTTGCAGTTTACAGTTTGCAGTTTACAGTTTACAGTTTACAGTTTACAGTTTACAGTTTACAGTTTACAGTTTACAGTTTACAGTTTACAGTTTACAGTTTACGGTTTACAGTTTACAGTTTATAGTTTATAGTTTACAGTTTACGGTTTACAGTTTACAGTTTACAGTTTACAGTTTACAGTTTACAGTTTACAGTTTACAGTTTACAATTTACAGTTTACAGTTTATGGTTTACAGTTACCCCCTGAATAGAAATTAACACATGAAGGACCGCAAGAAATCTGTAAGACATACGCCTAGGACCGCACGTTTTGGGGCAAACTTGTACGTTTCATTTGATCTGATTCGACGAATGAGATCGTTTTCTTCGGTGTGAATGAGACCAAGGTGAGCCATCGGTAGGCCTTGTTAGATTCTTGGCAGACCAAGGATTTAACCATCAAGTGTAGAAAAACGGGTTATTTCGTGATCCACTCGTAATAGACGGAACGCGAAACACGAGAAAACTCGTGAGCGATACTTAATGTGTTAAAGACGTTAAAGACGTATGTGTTAAAGACGTATTACTTCTCATTGCTGGTTGATAATTTTAAATACACTAACAAGAAATGAGTAATCAAATTCTCCATAATGAGCAATCATTTTCGATGTAAATAACTCTCCGGGGCAAAATCATCCACTCATTTATATCCATCAATGATTGCTCCCAATCAACGTTATAGCTGAACACGGTTTCAACGCCAACGTAATCCCTACAAATATATTAATAGAGATTACTACAAATCAGCCGAAAATATCGACAAACTTTGCCCGAGGGCAAAATTCTCTGGAATGAATCGAATTTTCTCTTTCTTCCTCCCGAGAGTTTCCTCTGTGCTGGTAGAGACTGGCGGAATTCATTCACCACACAGGCCAGCCAAATATTTCAATCGACCAGTGGGGGCAATGAAGACATTCATCCTACGATCTGGGACGAATTAATTTCCGAAAGTTTGTCCGTGCTGTTTACCACCCTGGAGCCCTTCTAGGCAACCCTTGTGCTACGCCGTTTTCTTCCGTCGCTTGATCTTGGAGGAGTTGGATTTCATTAAACTTCAGCAAACCACACATACCTACACAAACACACGCACTTATGATTCCTCGGGCGAATTGAGCTATTCTATGAACTTCAGACTGCACCGTGGGCCACAAATCCAACCCTGGCTGAAGTCTTATCGTTCGTCCCAATCCGAATGACTCTCCTCCACTTTGTGCACTTGCTGGATTTGGAGCTCGTTTTGTAGTTTCCAATGAAATGTGTGTTTGTGTTGGGATTGAACAGAAAGCAATGAATGTAAGTAACGACACAACGACGCAGGACTAATTGGTTGTGTTCACGATCAGTTTGACCAGAAGGGCTTCATCGTGCGTTACGTTAACTAAAATATTGTTTGACTATATTCATGGCATTCTGGTTATGAAGCTGCGACTCTAATGCCTCTGAAAACAAATTTACATAAATTAACCGAATTTTCATCCACCGAACACAAACCGTGCGCAGTACTTATATGATTTATAAGCTGAAAAAAGTTTCCAAATAAACACGGTCTACTCGAAAGATCCACATAACACTCATCCCACATATACGTATGGAAGGGCACACCACTTTCTGCAGTCTTCGGTGGCCCCAGCTGCCTTCGCAAGACGCACAGGCAAGAGGTAATATAAATTATCACTCAAGCAAAACATCAACCCTGAATTACCATTCCCACCATCCGATTATAATGGCATCAGCAACGAATTTATTTCGGCATCCCGACAAGTTCAGCAGGTAAAATTTATTCCATCTCAGGTTTAGCCGCAAGCTGCTATATAGCTCTAGAACCGTTCTCAGCGGACCCGACAGAGCTAAACTTTCTCGTTCGGTCCGACAGTCCTATCTGACCCCGATACAACGCCGCCGCCCTATATCAGCAGCGGTACAGAGGAGATTGGCGTGTGGTCTACTCCTGCGGAACGAACGAACGGAGCCGTGTTGTGTCTATAATCGTTATATTATCTGTTCATTTTTATTCATCTGTAGCAATTTGCAGGTAAGTGTGCCTTCCCGCCGCTCTGGCTTTATCAGTATTTGAATAGGCTTGCGGGAGAATGGCTTCGGGGCTTTGTCGATGGTATGTTTATGGAAAAATTCTAAGCTCGTTGACTTTTCTATGGCGATGCCAACTTCTCGGTTAAGATTAGGTAAAAGTTTTGGGCTTCTCCGAAAACTTCGTATTTGTAGTATGGCTTCTCTAACAACACCCATAAAATGAATATTTCTGTGTTGATATCATTTACACCAGGGGTTCTCAAACTATTTTGGGCAGAGACCCCTTTTCCATAATGGAGTCATATCTCAGACCCCCATAGCCAAATTTCTTTGAGAATCCTGTCTTTAGTGTTTTCTTCTTACTGAATAATTATCGATTTAAAAACCAAGTTCTGAATGAAAAATCGAGATCATTATTTTTATTGGCACTTAAAACCATATGTTTCGTCTCGTACTTCGAAAAAAACCAAGTCTCAGAGTGTCGATTTTTGATAATTTTTTTTTCGAGATAACACTATATCTCGACGTTTCATGCAGTTTTAAGACAGTTGCTTTCTTGAAATATAACAAATATCGTGGCGTAAAACTACCTCAACTTTACGGACGTGTCTCGGTCACAACAAGATGTGTACCCATCGGAAACTACATGCAAGAAGTTTTTGTAACGTCGAAAAATCGTGAGAACTTTTTTCAATGTCAATATCATTTCCAATCTCAAGCAGCCAGAAATGGTTTCAGAAACCCGTGGCTATAAACGCAGAATAACAAGATAAGCAGTTGTTCGGAAGCAAATCTGAATATAGATAAATTTTCATTCGCTCCTTCCAGAGCCATTATATCGAACGATAAAACTGGTAATTGGATTTAAAATCCTAAACCAAAATTCTATCTGCGGATCGAAGAAGTTTACGCAATTCTCGGATTTCCACAACCTTTCCACTTCAGGAGCAATTCTCGGCGTATTCAAATGCTAAATCGATATATGAATTATTCGTTCACGAAATTCAATCACCACTCGCGCTCTGGGCTGACGGAGCAGCACTCAAAAACAGCCAACGAGTTTCCCATCCGAGAGCAAACATCGTTCCATCGTTCTGTCAACACTACATTTGCAATTATATGGCAGTCAAATTTATTTGTTGTTCAATGGGGGATCAACGGATGAAGCGATTCATGTTTAGGGGGAGTGGGGGAAAAAAGTGTTCTCCTTAAGTTGAACGCGCTTTAATCGCAATATCTCCAATTTTCCCCACATGAAATAAAGCGTGTTTTCTGTGGTTTTCACGCTTCGCTCGGAAGTTGGTGGCGGCTTTGTTCTGTTTCGCTGGTTGAAGCGTTCTCGTAAAAGATTGATTTATACCGTATGCCTGTCTGATTGGCTTTATAACCCTTGTAATTTCAGCCACAACGCCAACAAACCGAGCTTCTCAGGTGTGAAACTAAAATAACACCGCAAACACGAACGTGTCTTCTTGTGGTAACAATCGCGATGTGGTTTCGCTTGCCGGCTCGGCAATATCCACTTACTGTATGTTCTAACCGAATGGAAATTGATAATCAAATTCAGGCCCACCAAATTGTGGGCTTACGAAAGTTATAAATCTAAACCGACTCTCCTTAAGCCTCAAGCTCCTGAACGTAGATGATACTTTGGCAGAGTATAATCGTTCATGATAGACCTGCGATGCGAAATGTGAGAGTAAGTAGCAGTTAGCAGTTATCACTCCTCTCCTTCATTAGTCTAGGGCATTGATAAGGCTGAAATAAAAACGTGGGACATATCATGAAGTCGTTAATTGTAGATAATGGAAATCCAACGTGCCCCACGATTTTATTTTAGTAGTTATCAATGCCCTAGACTAATGAAGGTGTGGTTAAAATGGTGGGTTAAAGGTGGAGGTTAAAATGACTGCAGAGATAATGGTGTTTTATAAATTCGGTCAGTTCCTATTAGTCAAATTTCTATTGATACGGGACAACCCTACATACATGCAAACATACATACGAACAGTTCAAGCTAAATAAAACCGTTTAATAAAGTAATTTGCTATTTTATGATTGCGGCCATCTTGGATTTGGTTTTTGCATGATCTACTGTGACCTTCTGTTCAAGCCCGTTCATTTGATACTCATATTAATCAGGTTTTGAGAAAATATGTAGTCCGCCATTTTGTAGTGGCAGCCATCTTGGATTTGCATGTTTCATAAATAACCGTATTCTACTAGACAAGCCCTTTCATTTGATACCCATATTAACGGGGTTTTGACAAAATATGTAGTCCGCCATTTGATAGTGGCAGCCATCTTGGATTTGCAGTTTTCATAAAAAAACCGTATTCTACTAGTCAAGCTCCTTTATTTGATACCCATATCAACGGGGGTTTGACAAAATATGTAGTCCACCATTTTGTAGTGGCAGCCATTTTGGATTTGCATTTTCATAAATAACTGTGTTTTACTAGTCAAGCCCATCAATTGATACCCATATTGATGGAGTTTTGAAAAAATATATATATGACGCCATTTTGTGGTAGCGGCCATTTTGGATTTGTATTTCTCATTAAAAAAAAATTTTTTCTACTAGTCGAGCCCTTTCATTTGATGCCCATATTGATGGGGTTTTGGAAAACCCATATCGATGAGGTTTTGAGAAAATATGTGATCCGCCATTTTGTATCGGCCGCCATCTTGGATTTTCAAGATCATGGAATACACAGTTTTATAATGACTACAGAGATAAAGGTGTGTTCCAAATTTCAGATCAATCGGTCAACAGAAAGGGGGTCAAATTTCTATTAATGTGGGTCAGCGCTACAGACAAACATACAAACATACAAACATACAAACATACAAACATACAAACATACAAACATACAAACATACAAACATACAAACATACAAACATACAAACATACAAACATACAAACATACAAACATACAAACATACAAACATACAAACATACAAACATACAAACATACAAACATACAAACATACAAACATACAAACATACAAATATACAAACATACAAACAAAAACATAACCTTCTGCAGCCCGTCGTTAGCATCGAACATAAACTGGAGAGTGTGCGAGGATTATACCAACAGTGATCACCAAGCGATTCGCTACACCGTCAGTACTCAGTCGCCATTAACAAGGAGAGGGACGAGAACAAAGTGTAAGAAGTGGAAGCTGAAGGAGTTTGACAAGAACCTCTTCATCGAAGCACTCCAGGTGGATCGAACAACTTCTACTTTAAATGCAGTCGAACTGACAGAGGTTGTAACGAGAGCATGTGACGTCACCATGACGCGGAAATCAACGCCAAAAAACGAACGCCGTCCAGTATATTGGTGGAACGAGACAATTAACACACTGCGGATAAGCTGTCTCCGAGCCAGACGGAGAATGCAAAGGGCTAGGATTGACACCGAAAGAACAGAGTGCAGGGAAGTGTTCAGAGCGGCGAGAGCCGCGCTCAAGAGCGAAATAAGAATCAGCAGAAAGAACTGCTTCAAAGAACTGTGCCGCGACGTTGATGCGAATCCTTGGAGCAATGCCTATAGAGTGGTGATGTCAAAACTTAAAGGTCCCTCGACGCCCCAAGAGACCTGCCCGGACAAGCTGAACAGTATTATTGAAGGGCTTTTCCCGCAGCATGATCCTATGAGCTGGCCACCTATACCATACGACCATAACGAAGATTCTGTCGAGAGAGTTACTACAGAGGAGCTGATAGCGGCAGTTAAAAAATTAAAAATTAAAAAAGCGCCAGGCCCAGACGGAATCCCCAACGTGGCTGTCAAAGCTGCGGTTCAAGCGTACCCGGATATATTTAGGGCAACGCTGCAGAAATGCCTCGATGATGGATACTTTCCGGATACCTGGAAAAGACAAAGACTGGTACTGCTACCAAAACCAGGGAAACCTCCAGGGGATCCATCGTCGTACCGTCCCATCTGCCTTCTGGACACACTCGGGAAGCTGCTGGAAAAGATCATTCTCAACAGATTGATGAAGTGCACAGAACGTGAAGGTGAATACGGACTCTCTAAAATGCAGTTTGGGTTCCGGAAAAATAGATCGACAATGGATGCTATCATGTCAGTAACCGAGACAGCCGGCAAAGCATTGAAGCAAAAAAGACGCGGAAATCGTTATTGTGCCGTAATCACGATCGATGTGAAAAACGCATTCAACAGTGCCAGTTGGGAAGCTATCGCGATAGCGCTACATAGGTTACTAGTCCCGGACTACGTATGTAAAATTCTGAAAAGCTACTTCCAGAACCGAGTCTTAGTTTATGATACAGTGACAGGGCAGAAATCGTATAAAATTACAGCGGGAGTTCCACAAGGCTCCATTCTGGGCCCAACACTGTGGAACGCGATGTACGATGGTGTGTTGTTGTTGAAGCTTCCCAGGGGCGTACAAATCACTGGTTTTGCTGATGATGCTTTATTGACGGTGATCGGAGAATCCCGAGAAGAAGTCGAAATGTTGGGTACAGAGGCAATCAAAACCGTTGAAGAATGGATGAACGACTCTAAACTGCAGATAGCACACCAGAAAACCGAGATGGTGTTGGTCAGCAACTGCAAAGTTGTGGAGCAAGCGAAAATCACCGTTGGGGAACACAGTATCTGTTCCAAACGGGAACTGAAGTACCTGGGTGTTATCCTTGACGATCGACTCAATTTCAAGAGCCACGTGAGATATGCATGTGAGAAAGCAGCAAAGGTCGCAACAGGGATGGCTAGAATTATGCCGAACAACGCAGGGTCATGTAGTAGCAAGAGGCGCCTTCTGGCCAGCGTATCCACATCGATACTCCGTTACGGTGGTCCGGTCTGGGTGGCAGCGCTCGAAGTAAGACAAAATCGGACGCTGCTAAACAGAACGCTCAGAGTAATGGCGATGAGAGTATCGAGTGCATATCGAACAATATCTGCAGAAGCGGTATGCGTGATAGCGGGAATGATTCCCATCGACATTATCCTGGTTGAAGACAGCGTACGCTACGAGGAAAAAACAACGGACGTGCAAAATAACAGAGAACTGCGAAAAAGATCACGACTAGAGTCAATACGGAAGTGGCAACAGGTGTGAAACAACACACCTAACGGTCGATGGACCCACCGACTAATTCCGAATATCACGAAGTGGATTGGGCGCAAGCATGGAGAAGTAAATTTCCACTTGACCCAATTTCTGTCTGGTCATGGATGTTTTAGGCGGTACTTGAACAGGTTCGGACACGCGAACTCACCATCCTGTCCTGAGTGTGGTCAAGTAGAAGAAACAGCGGAACACGTGGTCTTCGAATGTCCTCGATTTGTCCAGCAGAGAAGAGAGTTGATCGCTGCATGCGGACTCAATTTGAATGCCGATAACATCGTACACGAAATGTGTAAAAGCGAGAACTCGTGGAACGCAGTGAATTGTGTCATAGTCACAATAATGACGGAACTCCAACGAAAATGGAGAGCAGACCAAAGAATGAGCGTAGGAAACACAGAGCAATGAGTGCATAAGCACAGCCTCCTCCCGAAGTAATACCAAACGGTGGTTCCGGGAGAGAAACGGCATGAAGAAGGAGGTGGTTTTTGGTGAGTAGGAATCTCACACTATCCGGTCAACATGGCGACTGGGTGTCTATGCAAGATTTCCACCTTCTACAAAAAAAAAAAAAAAAAAAAAAAAAAAAACAAACATACACATACACATACTTTGGTTCTCAAATGGGGATCAACATAGGGTAGGAGCCTGCCTGTTGGTCTCAAATGTTCCTATCTCACGCCTCCACGAAGATCATATGACGACATTTTTAGATCGGGCGTGAACTGGAAACACACACCTGGTCTTGGCTCCGAGAACGGGTGTCGAAAGTGGCTAAGTGAGGGGGTGCGAGCGAGTCAGAGCGCTATATCTCTCCCGGGGAAGGCCTCCCGGGTCATGGAGGCCTTGCCAACCCGCTGTCTCCCGGGCAAAGGAGATACACCCAATAAAATGGAGCTACGATCACGAAGAATAATTAGAATGCGATCACCCGAGGAGGGTCCCCGAACTGGAGCTGGTCCTGGAACGGGCGTAAGAGCGAGCGGCCAGCGGCTGGAGGGCGATGTGCAAGAGCGGGCCACCAGCCGGGTTCAACCCGAAGAGCTACCGCCACACGGAAACAGCAGCCATCGACATCACCCAAGAAACGCTGCGCCTACGAGACGTGTTGTGACTGCCAGACGACAGTCGTCCACACTTGTGGGTACCACTAGGCGCCGGATCATGTGGACACACGAAATGAATGAATTCGTGATCCGCGCCTATTACATCTGCACTGCTTTGGAGACGGACATGAGCGGTCGCCCTCGAATACTAAGGTGTTGAACATGGAGAAGGAATTGGCCGGCATCCAAAAGTCGGTCATCCTTAGCACCTGCGCGATTGTCCGACAATTTCTCGGTCAGGACTGAAACAGCACGAGCATGCAGATACGTGCATTCCGCAGAGCCTAGTCCCCCTTTGGCATTCAGAAGCCCGGGGGCAGGTGAAAATTCTGGCTAGGTTCGCCTAGTTAAGAAGTGAGATAAGTCTGCCACAAACACACAAACATACACAAACACAAACATACAAACATACAAACATACAAACATACAAACATACAAACATACAAACATACAAACATACAAACATACAAACATACAAACATACAAACATACAAACATACAAACATACAAACATACAAACATACAAACATACAAACATACAAACATACAAACATACAAACATACAAACATACAAACATACAAACATACAAACATACAAACATACAAACATACAAACATACAAACATACAAACATACAAACATACAAACATACAAACATACAAACATACAAACATACAAACATACAAACATACAAACATACAAACATACAAACATACAAACATACAAACATACAAACATACAAACATACAAACATACAAACATACAAACATACAAACATACAAACATACAAACATACAAACATACAAACATGGGCCGTGGAGCTGCCGGCCTAGAATAGCACTTCGGGTCTTGGTCCCTGTCCCTGTCGTAGAAGGCGACTAATCGGGTGACAACGCGAGTAAGGGCGCGGTAAAGCCTATGGAGATTGCACGGGGGAAATACCGTGTACAGGAGCAACGTAGGGAGTGCCGAGCACATCAGGGTTGACGCCAGTAAGATCCTGATTACGACATACTGGTACGACACGGAAAACGGACATGTTAAGGATGAGAACTACTTTCGACGCTAAAGGCTGACAATCGTGCTATCCTGTTCCCTGAGTAAGGAAGGGTGACACCTTCCTGAAACGGCGTGTGGGCTAATAGCGCGGTTGCCCCCGTCCCGGTAATAACTTGGCAAGTCTTCGGGTACGTTCGATGCTCGTCTAGGCTTAGGCACTAGGTACTAGGCGTCAGATGTCACATTCCTGACTTGCGCTGATCTGGCTCTGAACACGGTCCCCATGAAGGACCGTGTCAACCCCCTGCATGGCCTCACTGCTTGCATAGATAACCATGGGATCACTGATAGCGACTATGTGCAACGAGCGGAGATAGCGGCCCGGAGTTGGGACCCAACAACAAAAATGAGTTTCCAAACAAATTCAATAGAAATCGAGAGCGAAATCGAAGAGGTAGGCATCTTTGCCAGAAGGGGACAGGTGATGAGATCTCCGCCGCTGAGCCAACCACCAGCACCAAAACAACACAAGCGATAAATACATCGGAGAGCAGCCAAACCTGCAACACGAGAAAACTAAGCTGGGTGAGGCCAAAAGGGCATCTGATGAACTCTACGAGTACATTAAGCCTCGCAGTAACGTTCACGCCGTCATAAGGACCTTGACGATTAAAATCAAATCGGTGCTTGCAGCAGCCGAACGCGCAGAGTAAGCCGATAGAAGCGATCTCGACACCAATGAGTGACAGTACCCCGTTAACCGCGAAAAGGAAAAGACTAACTCCTGAAGAGAAAAGGGCAGCAAAGAAACAGAAAGATGGTAGCGAAGTGGCTAATGGTGAAAGCAAACAGAACAACGAAGAGATAAATGAGTGGAAAAAGATCGAAAGAAAGAAAAAAGAAGAGAAGAAGAAAGAAAAATTAAAGCCTAGGCTGGAGAGGCCAAAGCCGGACGCTCTGATTGTGGCTACAGCGGGCGCTGCAACATATGCTGAGATCTTGCGGAAAGTAAAAGAGGATCCGTCCCTGAAAAATCTCGGAGAAAACGTGGCCAAAGTAAGGCGAACTCAAAATGGACAATTGCTGTTCGAATTAAAGAAGGACCCAACGATTAAAAGCTCAACTTATAAAGAGCTTGTCGAGAAATCGTTGGGCGAAACAGCGAAAGTGAAAGCTCTGTCCCAAGAAACAGTGGTAGAATGTAGAAACCTGGATGAGATCACTACAGATACCGAATTGAAAGAAGCCCTGAATGAACAGTTTAAGCTGGGAGAAGTCCCCATATCAATCAGGTTGAGGAAAGCATTTGGAAATACCCAAATAGCAACCTTAAGACTGCCAAGAACCGCAGCCAGCAAGCTGTTGGAGGCTGGTAAGATGAAAGTCGGATGGACGGTGTGCTCCCTGAGAGCTATCCAGCAAGTATCTAGGTGTTTCAAATGCATGGACTTTGGCCACCAAGCAAAGTACTGTAAAGGACCTGACAGATCGGAGCTCTGTATAAGATGCGGCGACAAGGGGCATTTGGCAAAGAATTGTACGAAGCCCCCAAGGTGCTTGCTCTGCACGACTGAGGAAGAGAAGGACCACGCTACAGGGGGACCGAGATGCCCGGTCTTTAAAAGGGCGATGGCAGCAATAACCAAATGGAGGTAACCCAGATAAACCTGAATCACTGCGACACGGCGCAACAATTGCTATGGCAAGCCGCATCAGAAACCAAATGCGATGTAGCGATCATAGCAGAGCCGTATCAAGTACCTCCAGATAACGGAAACTGGGTGACCGACAAAGCTAGAATAGCTGCAGTGAAGACAACGGGAAGATACCCCATCCAGGAAGTGGTATCCAACGCATATGAAGGGTTCGTGATAGCCAAAATAAATGGAATCTTCGTATGTAGCTGCTATGCCCCCCCGAGATGGACGATAGAGCAGTTTGATCAGATGCTCCACAATCTAACCGAAGATCTCGTAGGAAGGAGCCCTATAGTCATCGGCGGAGACTTCAATGCCTGGGCAGTGGAATGGGGTAGCAGATTTACCAACACGAGGGGCTTTAGTCTGCTGGAAGCTCTGGCAAAGCTGAATGTGAGACTGGCCAATGAAGGTTGCACCAGCACCTTCCATAGAGATGGTCGAGAATCAATTATTGATGTCACATTTTGCAGTCCGACACTGGCATCAAACATTAATTGGAGAGTGTGTGATGATTATACTCACAGCGACCACCAAGCAATTCGCTATACCGTCGGCAGCCAGAACTTAGTAAAAAGACGAATAATGGGAACAGAGGGTCGAAGATGGAAGTCGAAGGAATTCGACAAAAATCTCTTCCTGGAAGCACTCCGAGAGGAACGATCAGTCAATAACACGAGCGCCAGTGAATTGACAAGTATAATGGTGAGAGCATGTGACGTCGCCATGCCGAGAAAAAGAACACCGAAAAACGAACGCTGCCCAGTTTATTGGTGGAACGAGGTGATTAAATCCCTTCGCTCGGACTGTCTCCGAGCGAGAAGGAGAATGCAGAGGGCTAGAACTACTAGCGAAAGAATAGAGCGTAGAGAATTATTCAAAACGGCAAAAGCCGCCCTTAAGCACGAAATCAGATCCAGCAAGAGAAACTGCTTCAAAGAGTTATGTCGCGATGCCGATGCGAACCCTTGGGGCACAGCATATAGGGTAGTGATGGTCAAAATCAGAGGCCCATCGATGCCCCGTGAAAGCTGTCCGGATAAGCTGAAGAAAATCGTAGAAGGGCTCTTCCCGAAGCATGATCCGATTACCTGGCCAGCAACGCCATATGGCGATGATGAAGAACGCGTCGAGAGAGTGTCAACAGAGGAGCTGATTACGGCAGCAAGAAAATTAAAAGTCAACAAAACACCTGGCCCCGACGGAATCCCAAATGTGGCGGTTAAAGCCGCAATACAAGCGAACTCTGACATTTTCAGGGCAACGCTGCAAAAGTGCCTGGATGAGGGGTACTTTCCAGACATGTGGAAGAAGCAGAGACTGGTGCTACTGCCAAAACCAGGGAAGCCACCAGGGGATCCATCCTCGTATAGACCGATTTGCCTCCTTGATACCCTTGGGAAACTGTTAGAGAAGATCATCCTCAACAGGCTGTCGAGATGCACAGAAAGTGAACACGGACTCTCGAGGATGCAGTTCGGATTTCGGAAAAATAAATCTACGGTGGATGCCATCTTGTCAGTTGTCGAAGCAGCTGAAAAAGTGTTGAAGCAGAAAAAACGTGGAAATCGATTTTGCGCAGTAATTACGGTCGACGTAAAAAATGCGTTCAACAGTGCCAGCTGGGAAGCTATCGCCGAAGCGTTGCACAGACTGGCGGTACCAAACTATGTTTGTAAGATCCTGAAAAGCTATTTCGAGAACCGAGTTTTGATTTATGACACAGACATGGGACAGGAGTCATTTAACATAACAGCGGGTGTCCCACAGGGTTCCATCTTGGGTTCAACACTATGGAATGGAATGTACGATGAAGTGCTGAGGTTGAAGCTTCCGCAGGGTGTAGTGATTACCGGCTTCGCCGACGATATATCCTTGACGGTAACAGGCAAGTCCCGAGAGGAAGTAGAAATGTTGGCTACTGAGGCAATACAAACTGTTGAAGATTGGATGAACGATGCTAAACTGAGGATCGCACACCACAAAACAGAAATGGTGATAATCAGCAACCACAGAGCAGTACAGCAGGCAGAAATAACAGTTGGGGCGCATACTATCGTCTCCAAACGCGAACTTAAATACCTGGGTGTTATAATAGACGACCGACTCAATTTTAAGAGCCACGTGAAATACGCGTGTGAAAAAGCGGCTAAAGTTTCCACGGCGTTTGCTAGGATAATGCCCAATAATGCAGGGCCAAGCAGTAGTAAGAGGCGCCTTCTGGCCAGTGTAGCCACTTCGATATTGCGATACGGTGGTCCGGCTTGGACAGCAGCGCTTAAATTACAACAAAACCGTAGACTGTTGAACAGAACTTACCGGATGACGGCGATGAGAGTAGCCAGTGCCTATAAAACGATATCTGCGGAGGCGGTATGTGTCATAGCCGGATTGGTTCCTATCGAAATCACTCTGAGCGAAGATAGTGTGTGCTACAATCTGAGAACGACAAGCACACAGAGCAATAGAGAAGCTCGAGTAACAGCAAGAGCCGACTCCATGAGGAAGTGGCAGCAGGAGTGGAACAGCACCCCTAACGGTAGATGGACCCACAGACTGATCCCAAATATAATCAATTGGGTACAAAGAAAGCACGGTGAAGTCAATTTCCACTTGACGCAATTCTTATCCGGACATGGTTGCTTTAGACGGTACTTGCACAGATTCGGCCATGCAAGTTCACCGTTTTGCCCTGAGTGTGATGGAATAGAGGAAACGCCGGAGCACGTGGTTTTCTACTGTCCTCGCTTTGTCCAAGAAAGAGAACAAATGTACCGGGAGATCAGCCCAGATGTGAACGCTGGAAACGTTGTTCAACGAATGTGCGAAAAAGAGAGCACGTGGAATGCGGTTAATTCTGCTATTACCAAAATACTCACGATGCTCCAACGAAGATGGAGAGAAGAACAAAGAAGTAGCAATTCATAGAGATGAGTGCATGAGCACAGCCTCCTCCCGAAGTAATACCAAACGGTGGTTCCGGGGGGGGAAAGGCAAGGCGCATAGGAGGTGGTTTTAGTGAGTAAGAATCTCACACTACCCAGTCAACATGGCGACTGGGTGTCTATGAAGATCTCCACCTTCTTCACCAAAAAAAAAAAAAAAAAAAACAAACATACAAACATACAAACATACAAACATACAAACATACAAACATACAAACATACAAACATACAAACATACAAACATACAAACATACAAACATACAAACATACAAACATACAAACATACAAACATACAAACATACAAACATACAAACATACAAACATACAAACATACAAACATACAAACATACAAACATACAAACATACAAACATACAAACATACAAACATACAAACATACAAACATACAAACATACAAACAGATTACAGGGCAAGCTAAATAAAACCGTTTAATAACAACCATTCAACCGGTGATCTACGGGAACTACCAGGCAGACACAAAATATGATCATTATGATCATTGACAAATTCCTTAAACTCCTGCAATTTGTTCTCTATTTTTGAAAATATTTGAACCTAATGCATCGTAACTGGCATGGATTCTCACTGAACTAAATGCTTTCATCATTCTAAACAGGAAGTACCGTTCTGAATCATATTTCGGACGCTCGAGGCATATGATGCAGAAAACAGATCTAAACTTTCTGCACAGGTATTATTTGGCACATATGTATATAAATAAAAATGTAAGGCAAAATCTGTTGGTAAGCGGAAAACCCGAAGAAGGGATGGTCAGATTTTAGCCTTCTTTATTTTGTTGTATTCGTCTCTTCCCGTAGATCAATATAGTGGAGAGAACAATCGGAAAATTTTCGGAAAACTTCGAAGGAAGGTCGGAAAATTCGGAAAATTTAATTCCCACATGTTCGAAAATTACATCATAATAAGCGTTGTTAGTCCATTCGATGTTTGCGCTATCGAAATTGATCTTTGTTCGTAAGTGGAAATAACGCATTTCCATATCTTATATCTACACCCAAAGTTAATATTTAGCACATTTTCTGGCATCCCGATTTATTACATTAAATGAGCTGAAAGATAACATAAAATGTTCTACTCCCCAATACATGTATATTATTTGTATAATATATATGCTAGAGCCAATATTAGGGAGCGAAACAAGAGACACATTTAAATGAAAGCTTTTCGTATAGTTTGCCAAATACACGGCCCAGACAGAGAAAGATATATTCTCGTTCATGTTCTTCTTTATCGGCTTAGAAAACACCGTGTAAAGTAACTTCGCATTCCAGCCGACCTTGGTTCGATCCCCATTGACGTCGTATGGACTTTTTTTTTGCACAATCCCAAATGAAAAGAGAAAAGAAAACAGAAAGAGATGTCTGCTCGCATACATACAAACCATTTTTAAGCTTCAAAATAGCTCATTATTTGCGCATTTGACTATCATGACCAGGAAATGGCATCTTTTCTGCCAAAGATGGCATGTTTTCTGCCAACGCTAGTTTGGGTGTATAAATAAAAATGGAAGGCCAAATGTGTTGGTTAGCGCAATACCCGAGGAAGGAATAGTTCAATTTGAGTTATCTTTATTTCGTTGTATTCGTCTCTTCCCGTAGATCAATATAGTGGAGAGAAAAATCGGAAAATTCGGAAAATTGAATTCCCATATGTTCTACAATTAGCTAAGCGTTGTTAGTCCATTTGATGTTGGCTCTAACGAAATTGATTTTATTCGAAAGTGGAAAAGGATTTGCAGACGGAATAACGCATTCCTATATCTTCTATCTATATAAACAAAAATGGAAGGCCAAATGTGTTGGTGTGCCCAAAACCCGAGGAAGGAATGGTCATGTTTGAGCTGTCTCTATTTTGTAATATTCTCTGTATCAAACATGTATTCCATGCAACGGAGAAACATGTTATTTCCAAATGCTTGAAGAATCTTGAACGAGAATTGTGTCTGAAAATACTCTGATACTATAATGATGAGTTTTGTTAGAAATACTAGGAATTTTATAGTAAAAGATAAATTCAACGAGGTCGATAAGAAGATCAATCAATGAAAAGTTCTGCGATTGCACCCATGAACTTGCTCATAGTAAGCAAACGTGGATGTTTGAAGGTATTGATAACAAAACACAAATTTTGGGCGGGGTGAAGTTTGCCGGGTCAGCTAGTATCTATATAAATAAAAATGTAGGGCAAAATCTGTTGGTAAGCGGAAAACCCGAAGAAGGGATGGTCCGATTTCCGAATTTCCCGACCTAAAGAATAAAGAAGGCTTATTTTGTTGTATTCATCTCTTCCCGTAGATCAATGTAGTGGAGAGAAAAATCGGAAAACTCTGAAGGAAGGTCGGAAAATTCGGAAAATTGAATTCCCACATGTTCGAAAATTACATCATAATAAACGTTGTTAGTCCATTCGATGTTTGCGCTATCGAAATTGATCTTTGTGCGTAAGTGGAAATAGATTTTCAGGCGAAATAACGAAATAATTTCCATATCTTATATCTATAAATAAAAATGGAAGGCCAAATGTGTTGGTAAGCGCAAAACCCGAGGAAGGAATAGTTCAATTTGAGTCATCTACATTTCGTTGTATTCGTCTCTTCCCGTTAATCAATATAGTGGAGAGAAAAATCGAAAAATTCGGAAAATTGAATTCCCATATGTTCTACAATTAGCTAAGTGTTGTTAGTCCATTTGATGTTGGCGCTAACGAAATAACGAAATTTTTTTCGAAAGTGGAAAAGGATTTTCCGACGGAATAACGCATTCCTATATCTTCTATCTATATAAACAAAAATGGAAGGCCAAATGTGTTGGTGTGCCCAAAACCCGAGGAAGGAGTGGTCCGATTTGAGCTGTCTTTATTTTGTAATATTCTCTGTATCTAACATGTATTCCATACAACGGAGAAACATGTTATTTCCAAATGCTTGAAGAATCTTGAACGAGAATTGTGTCTGAAAATAATTTTACATTATAAGGACGAATTTTTGTAGAAGTACTAGACAATTTATAGTAAAAGGAAATTGTAAAGGATCAAAGGGTAATCAATCAATGAAGAGTTCAGTGATTGGACTCACTAACGTTCACTTAGTAAGAAAACGTGGATGTTTGGAAGTATTCAAATCAAAAATCTATTTTGGGCGGGGCGAAGTTCGTCGGGTCAGCTAGTTTTGAATAAATTAGTTCAATATGCTTTTAAGCTTTCTACTTTGGTACCTATTTGGCTGAAAACATAAAAAAATCATCGAATAAAATGCTTCTCAAATAAGGCGCATAAGAATCAAACTTCGGACACTATTTATAAAAAAAAGTCACAGAAGGGTTGTGTCCGAGACACGACCGCATAGTTGACGTAGGATTCCGTTAGTCTATCTGTTGATTTTGGATATGTTTGAAAAATTACATCGTTCAACTCTTTGATAATGATATGGTGGCGTCCTGAAAAGGGCCGTTTTGTTTGGTTGTTGGGTATTGTTTGTTCACTCCACCAGTGTTTACCGAGTTATGATGACAGAAGGACGGTAAACACTCGTTGGATTTTGCGTATCAGATAAAAGATACCGAAGTGGAACGAGATTTGATGAAAACCACCCTCTGTGATCCTAGACGAGATGCCTTTTGTGTTATGTATGATGAAATAAAGAAGAAAAAACTCACCAATGTAATATAAGATAATTACCAATACCGAACACAATTATCAATTTTTCTCATCAGTAAAAACATGTTACTTTAATATAGAGAAAACATATTTGAAATGGAAAACCCAATTCGGATCTAAATTGGACTAACAACACCTAATACTATATGTAGAGCAATAACTTTTTTTAAATATTTCTTCACTTTTCCAATTTTTCCCCCCCGTATAGACTTTCCTTGGATGAAAATGAACACAACGAAACAGACATGCTACCATATGCCATTTTACACTTACACTTGTGCTAAATTTTTCACAATACACGATCGGTCATTGATATGAAATTTCACGAAGCAACCAACATTAAAGCTCCGAATTTAAATTTTATTTGCTAGAATTAATCGTATCACTCGCCTTACTTGCAACAGAAAAATGCCCCCGACTTTCATGTATTTGCAATGTCGCATGATTTTGATGTCTCTGTTAGGGAATACATTTCGGTAGGAAAAAAAATTCCCCATACTTCCTATATTTGCAATGTCGATTTCCCCAAGGCAGCTTGGTTTTGATGTCTCTGTTAGGGAATACATTTCGGTATAAACAAAAGCTCCCTTTACTTTCATGTACTTGCAATGCCGATTTCCCCCAGGCAGCTTGGTTTTGATGTCTCTGTTAGGGATCCGCCGCATGCGTCATCAATTTCGTCCAATCAGAAGTGGGTATTTCCACTATGATGAGGGGTTGAGATTTTTCACTTGTTCGATAGTTAGTTTCATGACAAATATTATTTTCTTCAATATAAAAAATTGTTATGGAGTGCCGAAATTGATTGACGCAAAAATTTCTTTAATTCATCATGAAATGACTGAGCAATAAGCGTTTGAAATTGGACAATTTTCACGATGTGCTCGTTTTTGACTTTCAATTTGTACCCCAATATGTTCCCGAAAGACGTAATCCTATGTCAAAAATCAAATTTCGTACAGATTGAATTCAAATTTCGGACACTTCATTTTGTATTACATTACACTTGATTATATTTTATATTCAACTGCGAAACACTTACCAAGCAATCACAGTAAACTGTTAACGATGATGAGAACTGATGAAACACGGGAGAAATTTAAATACCGTTCTGAATCATATTTCGGACGCTTAATGCATTTGATGCAGAAAACAGATCTAAACTTTATGCACAGGTATTATTGGTTGATATTTTTAATAAATAAGTGCATGAACTCATAGCCTCTGAGTCTGAGAACCTCAATTTTTGCAATACGAACTAAATTTCTAGTTAGTTTCCGTGGAAAAGTATTCTATAAAAAAATGTTTTAGGATCAATAGTTTTACTCCGTGCATGGAAGGAAACGAAGAGCCATGAATACTGCGACAACGGATGGTATGCTTTGTACATGATGTGCAGGAATTATAAACATCATGTTTGTTTAGGATATGAGAAACGCGTGTCATCTCTACATGTTTATGTTTGTGTATCATTGGGCGTGTTTGGGATAAACATTGAACACTAGCGAAACGCATGTTCGTGTACAACAAAAAACATGGGATATGAACATCGCGTACACAAGTGTTTTTCGGGAGACTGGTGCCCATAGAGAACAACCGGACGAATTAGGGATTTGTACATGGTACACTTCTCACGGGGTCAGAGTTTATTGGATGTGTTCTTCCGATTATGTCCACGTCATCGAAGAAGCGGATCAATTGACTAGACTTTTGGATAATCGTGCCCCGCATGTTGAAGCCCGCTCTCCGTATAACACCTTTCAACGCCACGTTGAAGAGCAGACAGGAGTGTCCATCACCTTGTCGAAGTCCCCTGTGAGTATCAAACAATTCCGACAGATCTCCTGAGATATTGTCAGCTTTCGGGGGAAGCCGTGTTCGTCCATGGTTCTCCATAGCTGATTTAGGACGATTGTATCATATGCGGCCTTGAATTCGACGAAGATGTGGTGCGTAGGCACCTGATACTCGCGGCACTTCTGGAGGATCTGCCGCAGTGTGAAAATCTGGTCCGTCGTCGATCAACCAGGCATGAATCCGGCCTGATAACTTTCCACAAATATACTTACTATTGGCGATAGACGGCGAAAGAGGATTTGAGACACAATTTTGTTGACACCTTTAAGGATCGTGATTGCATGGTAGTTTCCACAATCCAGCTTCTCGCCTTTTTTATAAATAGGGCAGATTACCCAGTTCTTGCACTCCTCCGGTAGCTGTTCTGTGTTCCAGATCCTGACTATCAACCGGTGCATACACTCTACAAGTTTCCCCGGACCTCCTCTGAAGAGCTCCGCTGCGAGGCCATCCTTACCAGCTGCTTTGTTGTTCTTTAGCTGATTAATGGCCTCCTCTACTTCATCCATCGTTGGGGGTGGTACGTCGTCGTAGTTCACGGCACCGGTGTAGTCCTCATCAACGCCGTTTTGGTCTCCTGTCTGCACTGCAGTGTTCATCATAGTGCTGCCAGCACCTTTCGATCACCTCGCGTTCGTTCGTCAAGATGCCTCCTTCCTTGTTCCTGCATTGCAAACAATTAAGGCAAACAGGCAGGCAGGTTGAAAAGTTAAAATAAAATCAAATCATTACCTCCAACTTCCGTAGCGGATACATCGTCAACAAGGTCAATAAATGTTTTAAAGGTCTGGTAAAATGCGACCATAACGGGTGTTAAATAAAAAATGATTTTTTTCAATCACATATAATTTTTTTTTTTTTTTTTCATCGATTTCAGTATTTTTTATTAATAACACATAATGTAATTTCTTCAAAAAAATGTCAGTGAATGTTTGAGTAAGGACCGTGGTCTGCTGTTCGACGCAACTTTGTCGCGATGCTCTCACAAGAACGTTGTACGGCACTTACGTCCATTTTCCGGATACAATTCCGGATTCTTGTAGTCCACATTTTATATATCATTCGTTCGAGAACTCGCGAGCTGATCGGACAAGTTTGAGAATCGATCCGATAACGGTGTTTTTTTTCACGCAGATCTATATTGTGCTTTTTTTCATCAGTGCTTGCGAGTGAAGCGAGCTCAATAAAAAGTGGTGCACGATCGAGACGCTGAGGATCCAGTTCAGATCAACACACATTCATCACACGCTACACAGCAGCGGCAAGTAGAAGTTTATTTTTCTATTGTTCCATATATCATTCCTTCAACCTCCTGTGTACGATTTACACCATTGTCCAACATTGTATTTACCAAATCGGCAAGCGTTGGCATTAGGGGTGTACATCTTTCTTACATTACCGTTGAACTTTTGTTGAAACTTTTTTTCATTTTTGAATTTTATACAATAAAAAATTTAAATAAATATAATTTATATATACCTTGAATACAAATATAATTTATTTACTCATTTATTTTTTTCTATTTTTTATTATTATTCTACACTGTTCACATCGAACAGGTGACTAATTCATTATTATGGCTGAGGGTGGGGAGGATCCCCCATCCACGTCATTGAATGTTTCTGATGCTGACCCACCTCCTGAAGAGCAGGAGGATGAAGCAGACGTTGAGGAGGAAAATTCTGTGTATGAAGTAGAAAGTTCTGAAGATGAGGAAATTGATGAAAAACATGATTTTCGTCTAAAGGAATACCCGGAGGGATTCAAAGGTCCATTCATTGTATACTTTAGACGAAAATCAAAACCTCTTAATGTCATTCGCATCTCAAAAGAACTAACGCAGAAATTTTCCAAAGTTACTGAAATTACTCGGATGGGGCCAGATAAATTACGAGTTGTCGTCTCTTGCAGGACCCAAGCGAATGCAATAACGCGCTGTGATCTCTTTGCGATTGAGTATCGCGTATACGTACCCTGTTGCAACGTTGAAATAGACGGTGTTATAAACGAAAAGGGTTTGACTCGAAAAGAGATACTCGATGGTGTCGGTCGCTTCAAGAATTCCTCACTTAAAAGTGTGAAGGTTCTTGAATGCGATCGACTGAAGTCTGTGTCACTTAAAAATGACAAACGAGTTCTCAATCGGACAAACTCTTTTCGAGTGACATTTGAGGGTTCCGCTCTTTCCAACTACGTTGCAATAGGTGCTCTTCGTTTACCTGTTCGGTTGTTTGTACCCCGGGTAATGAAATGCAACAAATGTATGCAACTCGGTCACACGGCCGCCTATTGTTGCAATAAACAACGTTGCGCAGATTGTGGAGAGAGTCATGATGGGACTTCTTGCGCAAAAGAGCGCAAGTGTCTTCATTGCGACGGGGCCCCCCATGATATTTCTCAATGCCCGGTGTACATACAACGAGGGGAAAAACTCAAGCGTTCCTTAAAGGAACGTTCTAAGCGGACTTATGCAGAAATGCTTAAGAGTTCCGCCTCAACGACTCAGGACAATCCCTACTCCATTCTGCAGAACGACGAGCCTGTTGCAGACGCTCCCAATGCAGGAAGTTCCGGTACATCACAGGGTGCCATTAGGAAAAGAAAAATTACTTCTTTTCCATCACTCCCCAGAAAGAAGACCGAAACTTCCCAAGTTGGAATGAAACCTTGTATCAAACGTGCTGAGAATAGACCGAAGCAAGTACCTCCTGGTTTAAGCGGTTCTTCTACGCACCAGGGGTCCTCAGCAATTCCCGGAGCAGAGCCCAACACGTCTGTTCCTTTTTCGCGGTCAAGGCAACAGCCACAATCTGGCTTGCTTGCGCTTTCTGACCTGGTGGACAATATTTTAAATGCTTTAAATATAAATGACCCTCTTAAAAGCATAGTATCATGTTTGCTTCCGATTGTGAGAACATTTTTGAAAGAAAAATGTGGTTTTTTAGCAGCGTTCATTACCCTCGATGCCTGATTCAGTGCAAGAGGTCAAGGATTTGACCACTGTAATACAGTGGAATTGCAGAAGCATCATCCCTAAACTAGATCAATTTAAATTTTTAATTCATAGTTCTAACTGTGATGTATTTTCCCTCTGTGAAACATGGCTTTCTTCAGCCGACGAACTGAATTTCCACGATTTCAACATTATTCGCCTCGATCGAAATGACTCGTTTGGTGGCGTACTATTGGGGATCAAAAAATGCCACTCCTTCTATAGAGTCACTCTCCCATCGATGACAGGCATTGAAGTTGTCGCTTGCCAGACACAAATCAATGGCAAAGACCTCTGCATTGCCTCGATATATATTCCTCCAAGAACTATGGTTGGCCGCCATCAGTTTTTTGATATCATCGAGGCACTGCCGGAGCCGCGGCTAATCTTAGGGGACCTCAACTCCCATGGAACAGCATGGGGTTCACTCTACGATGACAACCGTGCCACTTTGATTTATGATCTGTGTGACAACTTCAAATTGACAGTTTTGAATACTGGGGAAGCAACTAGAATAGCCAACCCTCCTGCACGGGCAGCATGCTAGACATATCACTTTGCTCTTCTTCGTTATCCCTGGATTGCACGTGGAAGGTAATCCAAGATCCCCACGGTAGTGACCACCTGCCAATAATTTTATCGATCGCCAATGAATCAAGCTCTCGTGAGTCAGTCGATATTGCGTATGACCTCACGAAAAATATTGACTGGAGAAAATTTGCAGAAATAATATCTGAAGCACTTGTTTCAATGCATGAACTTCCTCCACTCGAAGAGTATAATTTTATATCGAGTTTGATTTACGAAAGCGCACTTCAAGCTCAAAAGAAACGTGTTCCTGCTACCACTTTACGACGTCGTCCTCCTTCACTTTGGTGGGACAAGGAGTGTTCAAAGGTCTACCTTGAAAAATCATCCGCTTTCAAAAAATTCCGGAAAACTGGACTAGTGGAATAGTTTCGAAAGCACCAAGCTCTAGAAGCCAAACTAAAAGGTCTGATTAAAGCAAAAAAGCGTGGATATTGGCGAAAGTTCGTCAATGGTTTGTCAAGGGAGACCGCTATGAGCACTCTTTGGAATACGGCTAGGAGAATGCGTGGCTGGAACCATACAAATGAAAGTGAGGAATACTCTGACCGTTGGATTTTCAAATTTGCAAGAAAGGTTTGTCCCGATTCCGTTCCTGCACAAAGCGTCGTACGCGACATTCCACTCCAATGCGACTATGAGAATTTTTCGATGGTGGAATTCTCAATTGCCCTCCTCTCATGTAACAATTCAGCTCCGGGGTCGGACAAGATTAAATTCAACTTGTTGAAGAATCTTCCCGACTTGGCAAAACAGCGTTTGCTGAACTTGTTCAACAAGTTTCTGGAGCTGAATATTGTCCCGCATGACTGGAGACAAGTGAGAGTGATAGCCATACGAAAACCCAACAAGCCGGCTTGCGATCACAACTCGTATAGGCCGATTGCAATGTTATCCTGTATTCGTAAATTGTTAGAGAAAATGATTCTACTTCGTTTGGACAAGTGGGTTGAAGCGAACAATTTGCTGTCAAATACGCAGTTTGGCTTCCGCCGAGGTCAAGGGATAAATGATTGTCTCGCGCTGCTATCTTCTGAAATCCAAATCGCATTTGCTCGCAAAGAACAAATGGCTTCCGTTTTTCTCGATATCAAAGGGGCATTTGATTCAGTTTCCATGGAAATTCTCTCAGAGAAACTTCATAATCGTGGACTTTCACCAATTCTGAATAATTTCCAGTACAATTTACTGTCAGAAAAGCACATGTTTTTCAATCATGGCAGCTTGAAATCTTCTCGATACAGTTTTATGGGCCTACCACAAGGCTCCTGCCTAAGCCCCCTCTTGTACAGTTTTTACGTCAATGATATAGATGATTGTCTAACTAGAGACTGCACGCTGAGACAACTTGCAGACGATGGAGTTATTTCCATCACGGGTACTAATCCCGCCGTTCTGCAAAAATCCTTGCAAGATACCCTGAATAATCTGTTCACGTGGGCTCTCAAGCTGGGTATCGAATTCTCTACGGAGAAAAACGAAATGGTCGTTTTTTCTAGGAAGCACGAACCCGCCCAATCGATATCCAGCTTCACCTATCCGGCAAAACGATCAGGCACTCGATGTTTTTCAAATACCTTGGAGTATATTTTGACTCTAAATGTACCTGGGGAATACACATTGCGTATTTGAAACAGAAATGCCAGCAAAGAATCAATTTTCTCCAAACAATAACCGGAACATGGTGGGGTGCCCATCCAGGAGACCTCATTCAGTTATACAAAACAACGATATTATCAGTGTTAGAATATGGCAGTTTTTGCTTCCGATCAGCTGCCAGGATTCATATTCTCAAGCTGGAGAGAATACAATATCGTTGCTTGCGTATAGCCATGGGGTGTTTGCATTCGACACATACGATGAGTCTCGAAGTTTTGGCAGGAGTACCCCCGCTTACTCTTCGGTTCACAGAATTATCCTACAGATTTCTCATCCGTTGCAAGATCATGAATCCATTGGTGATTGATAACTTCGAAAATCTACTCCAACTGATTCCTCAGTCAAGTTTTATGTCTTTATACCATGAGTACCTTACCCACGACGTGCACCCTTCACCAGGCATCTCCAACCAAGTTTGCTTCCCATACTTCTGCAATTCCTCTATCATTTTTGATCTGTCCATGCGACAAAAAATCCATGGAATACCAGATCACCTACGCTCCAATGTTATTCCGTCGATATTTTCGGAAAAATATGGGAAAGTTGGATCTGATAAAATGTTCTTTACTGACGGTTCATACATAAACGGGTCCACTGCCTTCGGCATCTTCAATGAAAATTCCAGTGCCTCTTTCATACTCAAAGATCCTTGTTCCGTGTATGTCGCTGAACTGGGTGCGATATACTACGCACTGGGGATCATTGAAACATTGCCCATCGACCACTATTTTATTTTTTCAGACAGTCTCAGCTCAATAGAGGCAATCCGCTCAATGACGGTTGATAAACGCTCATCTTATTTCCTAACTAGAATAAGACAACTATTGAGTGTTTTGGTCGAAAAATTATTCAAGATTACCTTAGCATGGGTTCCCTCTCATTGCTCGATTCCGGGGAATGAGAAAGCGGACTCGCTAGCTAAGGTGGGCGCTTTAGAAGGCACTCTTTTTGAAAGGCAAATTGCTTATAATGAATTTTTCCACATTCCTCGTCAGTATACGCGCGTAAGTTGGCAGCGCATGTGGAGTGGAGATGAGTTCGGTCGTTGGTTACACACGATTATCCCTAAGGTCTCGACGAGGGCATGGTTCAAGGGATTGAATATAGGTCGTGATTTCATTCGCGTGATATCTCGGCTTATGTCCAATCACTACAACCTAAACGCGCATCTCTATCGCATTGGGCTCGCAGCAAACAATCTTTGTGATTGTGGCGATGGCTACCACGACATCGAGCATGTTGTCAGGTCGTGTATCCGGTTCCATGCTGCTCGCTCTCAGCTCTCTAGAGCACTAAGAGCACAAGGCAGACAATCGGATATCCCCGTCCGAGATATCTTAGGTAGCCGTGATCCTGATCTTCTGCTTCATCTATACCTGTTCCTCAGAAACGCCGATGTCAACGTTTAATGATGTTTCCTTCGTTGTGTCCCCGTTTCATATCCCTCCTATCCGATCGATAAACTTTTACTTAGTCGCGGCAATACATACACACACTCTTTACAGACACACGGGCCAAAGGTTGTGCAGTCCACTGATCATTCAACAAGAGCCAAAGGTTGTACCGCTCATGACAACTCTACACGAACTGATGATTGCGCCGGCTAGTGACCATTCTATCCTGGATTCCTCGAGTCGAGAAAGACGCACCACGCTAGATATGAGGTACAGACTAGGGGGCGTTGCTGATTAATGGTCAGCTGCATCCCAATAGGAAGTATCCCGTGTCGGGCACACGTACAGAGCATTGGAGACAGCAACATCCCAATAACGAAAACACTTGTAATACTAACCTCGAGCCAACCGCGAGTAATCGGTTACATATTACTAACATAGATAATAAGAAAAATTGTATTGAACTCCCGGCCCCGTGAGGCTAACGCCATATGAGCCTTTATAAAAATATATATTTTGGAAAAAAAAACCATTTTCATGGTTTATTAGCACTTTTGTGTACTGCCGTTCTACGCATAATTGCCCCACGGTTCATAGGGATTACATAGAACATAGTACAGTTATGCGTAGAATGGCAGTGTATCGGATTTAGTATCACTGAGTAGGGTACCGGAAAAAGCACTCCGAAGGGTGCAAGCCCACATCACACTTCAAGCAAATATACGTCGTACATCGGTTGCAATACACACACCTTCGTTGGGTACCAGTTGGATTCGTATTAATGAAATGATTTATTCCGTCAAACCTAACTTCCGATGACTTCGAGTGTTTAGGCTTGATCTGCATGAACTCGATCCTTGCTGGATTTATGTCACTCATCCGAATTTAAGGTCATTTTTCCCAGTGTCTGGCTCTCCGCTTCTTGCTGCTGCCCGAGGAGCATTCTTGTGATTGGCCTTGTTCAATGTTGCTCTCGACATTCACTTGCTTGCCAAAACCGGCCGTCCTCCGAGTCACTATCTCCAGCATCCACAACGCTGTCTCCACCGCTTGGGAGCACGATGACAAAGTCAATATCATTTGATGACACTAGATTTTCGAAAGCGTCTTCGTCCAAATCAATCAGATAATTGTACAGTTCCTCCGGATTATCGGGAAGCTGATATATCCTATTGAGAAAAAAGTACACCGTAGTTGCACATCGTATAAAATTTCATACGCTCAAAAGTAAAGTAGTAGTGTTGTGTCACAGATTTGAGCAATTTAGAATCCTTTAAGAGGTAAAATTTTGATAAATTTATGTTTACTTTTGCGACTCCATTAAACTTGAACTTTGCAAGCTTCAATACACAACAAAACAACAAAAATGACAGATAAAATGACACTGACACAAAAAACACTCTTAAATTGTCATGTGGTATCATTTGAAATGTGCTTAATACTTTAGTTTCATCAAAAACAGTTTTTCAAAAACGGGTATTTTGCGTATTAAATTTCATACGCTGGGCACTAATGGGTTCACGAGACTGGTTACCGAAAAAGCGTTATATTTTAAAAATTACGGTACAACGATATGATCCCCTTCAATATACTTCCCTTGGCTCTTCACACACCTTTCCATACGTTTTTTTTCCATTGTTCGAAGCAGTGCTGAAACTCTTCTTTTGTGATGGCGTTCAAAAGCCGCGTCGCCTTTTCCTTCGCCTCTTCTACGGACTGAAATCGGTCGCATGGGGCTAGATCTGGCGAGTACGGGGCATGTTCGAGCACTGGAATGCCCTTATCGGCTAAAAATTGCTCCACCGACAGCGGGTTATGGGCAGGTGCGTTGTTGTTCGTGTTTTTCGTCACACATGATTTCCGACGCGCACTACAAATCACCTTCCATTCAAACCACTGCTGCTGGCAAACTACTATAGTGACAAAAACGTGTTTTCGTACGTTTATAGCAGACACTTCAAGCTACCGAACGCACTATTCGTTTGAGTCAAGATACTGTAGAAGTTGTGGCTCGTGAATCAACTCGTTATAAATGACTAATATTTTAGTGGAAAGTATTATTGTTGAAACTTGTATTAATAAGTATCAATTACACTTGATATTTTCAGAATTTTATGTCTAGAAAATGATATTAAATTTACTCACTTGCCAACCACACAGTTTTTTGGGGGTTGATAGTATCATTTCATTCTGCTCTAGACGAATATTCCCCTTCGTTTTTCTTTTCTTCTTCGTTTCTTTGTTCACGGAGACTTTAAATCATTCCCCTTCGTTGATCGCCGATAAGTTGCTCGTTATTGACGGCATGGGTAGGGAAGCTCACAAATGAACAGAAAAATGGAAAAGCTTCTAATTTTCACCAATTTAAACTGTTTACACAACAGGGAATTGAAATTTATAGCATAAAAACAAATCTTGTGAAATTTCCGATTCGTTTGGTATGTAAATCGCCAAAATCCGTTCGCGGCAATAGTTATAAACGTTAACTTTATTTCATAAAAACGTGACCTGTTTTCTGATTTGGCACCCTTAATGAAAGACGTAGTTCTACGTCAAAAGAAGGGACAATAAAAAATGGTCTAAAAACGGTACGTTTGGTCAATCTACCCTAACGTAATCCACACAGTTGTACTTAAGGCAACAAACCCCTTCTCTTCCACAACAATGCTCGCTCGCCCGATATTTTCTCAACGCGAAAATATTCTTTACAATCAAATAATTTGTTTTCCAATTTTGGAATTCAACGAATAAATCGTATCTTGAACAACAGTAAGTGTTCATGGGCGGAATTATATTTGGCCCTAAAATTGAAAAATATTTTCGAAAATCCTAGGAAATAAAATCAAATTACGACGATTCAAGAAATCTTGTGCTCCAAAGCTGGTTTACACCTCTCGAGTATCTGAAAATATTACGAAAGTTTTATGGGATGAATTAATGAATCGAACTCCCTTATATTGCGGCCGTAATTCTTTTGGAAACATACGAAGAGGTGTGATCCTTTTCCATAATGGAATGTTACTAATTGACTTTTGCTGTCATATTCATCAGTATGAGGCTAAATTACTCTCCAATGGCTTCATTGTGACGTTGAGAAATCAGCTTCTTTTCGTTCACCGAAATACAAGCGCACTACCGTAAATAACACGTAAAAAGCCACCGCAAACACAACATGAATGGAATATCTTGTTCGGCGTAAATCAGCTTGTGCTGCGACGTCATTGTGAAACCATGTTTTCAAATTACACCCAAAGGATGTTAATCCAGTTGTAATACATCTCTGTAATCCACAGTGTGAGCATTCATCAGTAAATCAACAAGCTATAAATATGAGCAAGTTCGCTTTGCTGGATTCCGCAGTGGATGTCATACAAGGGCAATAATAAATTTGTTTCCTTGTATGCCCTTTCTCCGCTCTCGTTTCTTGTGAACGTGGGTGAAAAAAAAAGTTCGATTCCCTTCTGAACGATCGGCCATTCGGGGTATACATTTTTCATACAGCATGCGACTGTCTAGTGGCGGCACTTCAGCTCCTCGAACCTCGATTCAGGAGTCGCACCAACGAAGGGCAACGTGCCCATACAGACTTCCTGTCTGAAACTCCTTCCAAGACAAAGGAACAAAAATATTAACTTTCGTTGAATCGGGGCCAATCCATCACACGCAAAGCTTTCCAACCCGTTGTAGAGAGGAGTGGAAAAGAAAGGAATATAAAATGATACAATAAATTTCCCAGCACTTGACTGCGTCACGCTACTTGCTTTTGTGGAAGGACGCCGAACTGAACGAAATGGTGTACGAAAGCATAAGGGGGTTTACTGAATTTTGAGATATTTTTTTAAAGTAAGGGAGAGAGAGGTATAACATGCACTACAGAAAAGAGCGTAAGAGTTTTGATGCGAGCTGAGACAAGCCCTGCCAATTGGTTCCTTACTCTATATTTTGCTTCTTCTTCGACCAATTTCAAACCACAGGAATCCCGACCCACGCGATATGTCAAGGCTTCCAAATATCATGAGATTTCTGAAGATTTTTTTTTTTTACATCCGTAAAGCCGGGTGTATACCGTGCGAGTAAGCATACGAGTCGGTCTAGTCGAATAAAACCCTCATAGTTTCTAAACGAAATCGTGTTTTTTTGCACGCTGGCGTGGCACGCTTTCTTTTTGAGATAATTTTCTTGAAAACAAGAATATAAGCCATCCATGAGTGAAGACATCAGAAAATAATTCATATGCTGTGCGAGGATGTATGAGAAAGATACCTGGCACCCCTAATCGAAGATGGAATACAGTAAGTTACATTTAATGTAACGTTTAACTAATTCGACAGACCTGTAATGTGACACGTTTAATTGAACATTTTTACTTCTGATTGGACACTTTTGTAAACATCGAGTTCGGGGCCCAAATTATGGCCCTACATTGAAAGTCGCCACCAGACGTCGACACTGTACCACTCTCTTCGCCAATGTTCAAATTTCAATTTCCCGATGCGACATGCATCACTCAGTGTCGCATTGGAGGCAATTTTGACCTGTAATTGGACATTGGTGATGAGACTGGTACAGTGTCGACGTCTGGTGGCAACTTTTAATGTGGGGCAATAATTTGGGCCCCGAGCTCGATGTTTACAAAAATGTCCAATTAGAGGTAAAAATGTCCAATTAAACGTGTCGCGTTACATGTCTGTCGAATTAGCTAAATGTCGCATTAAATGTAAATAACTGTAACACAAAATCATTATAAGACACAATTTTAATTTAAAACTCACAACATAAAAAAAAGGATTGTTCTAAAAAATAGAATACATATTTGATTTGAAAAAGTCCATTTTCATTCATTATTTTAATTTTTGACGTATATTTATTCCACCTTTAAATCTACTATCATTTTCATTTCACAAATTGGTACACGAAGCTGCTGTCAAGGAATAAAGAAAATTTAAAACAATCCTCCAGGTTGCCATTTATAGCATCACATACTTCCAGAATTATCTTAGCTATGGATGCATTCGAGATTCTAAAAAACATCGACAATAATCTGAACAATATTCCAGAAGAAAGTCACACCAAAGTCATTTCGAATTTCACTCTTGCAGGTATAGCATCCCTCATTAGTGTTTCTTGGTGTTGTATTTTCGGAGCAATTAAATCAAACAGTGTTTCCACTTGTTCAACACTGCTCTGTAATCTCGGGGATGATCGTAGATGTTGTGACCTCCGAAAAATAGTGCTCATTCCAATTTCCGACGCGTACCAGATTTCCGGGGTGAATAAATCGCGCTCTCCCTTTGTTTGTTGCGTAGGCTGCTTTCTTTGGTATAAAGCATCTAAGGGTGGGTTTAGACTAGTGATATATTCATGTGAAGAAATATGATGAGATTTATAGAAATCGCATCAACCGTTTACACTAGCGTGAACTTCTATAATGAATATATTCATATTTTCGGTGAATTTATTCACCTGAAGTAGAACTGCATCCAACTTTAGTGATTTCTCACCAGTGAGAAATTCACAAGCGTTTACATATGCTGAATTTATTCAAGTTATATATAACTCGAATAAATGTATCATATTTATTCTCACCCGTTTACACCTATTTCACATGAATATATCCATCTATAGCTATCTCCCTAATGTGAACCCGCCAAAAGAAAGCTTCTTTCTATTCAAGCTTTATTATTGCACGCGATCACATACTAATTATAGTACAACATTTAAAACTTTATTACTCGTTATAAAGGGTGTGTCACATCAAATTGCATCACGAAAAAAAACGCTGTAGAAATTTAATTTTTAGGAATTATATCTTCAGCTTTCGCTTATAATCAGATAAGAGTGTATAGCTCACGTTGGCCATGCTTCACTGTCAATTTTTCGTAAATTTGGAAAAATGTCGTCGAACGAAAAAGAGCGTCGTGAATTAATCCTGTGCACTCATTTCGAGAATCCGGAGTTGTCACATCGAGACATCGGTAAGATGCTGGGAATCGTCCAATCCACGGTCAGCAAAGTACTAAAACGATACTTCGAGAACCTAACCATCGACTGGAAGGTGAAGAACGGCAAAAATGGATGCTCCGTCAGTGAAAAAGATCACAAGCGCGTAGTTAAGCAGTTTAGACGTGATCCGAGAAGTTCGGTCCGGGATGTCGCCAATAAGCTGAATTTGTCAAGTTCATTCGTCCAGCGGACCAAGCAGCGGGAGGGCCTGCGTACATACAAGGTTCAGAAGGCTCCTAACCGCGACGAAAGGCAAAACATGGTGGGGAAAACGCGAGCCCGGAAGCTGTACACCGAAATGCTGACGAAGCCGCATTGCCTGGTAATGGACGACGAAACCTACGTCAAAGCGGACTTTCGTCAGCTGCCGGGCCTGTAGTTCTTCTCCGCAGAGGACAAATTGAGCGTTCCGGAGGAGATTCGCAAGCAGAAACTATCCAAGCCAAAGGAAATGAACCCGCCCAACGCGCCGGAGCTTCGCCCAATAGAGAAATATTGGGCGATTATGAAGCAGGCCCTCCGGAAGAACTCAAAAGTTGTCAAATCGGAGGCGGACTTCAAGAGAAAATGGATTTCTGTTAAAAAAAACTACAACCTGACGTTGTACAGAACCTTATGGACGGGGTAAAGAGGAAGGTGCGAGCATACGGGCTTGGGCTCGAAGTATGAATAAAAAGAAAATGCCAAAAGTCGGTTTAATAGTTTTTATTTTACTGTTTAAAATTTTCAAAAGGATCGGTCTACTGGGCAAATTTCTACAGCGTTGTTTCCGTGATGCAATTTGATGTGACACACCCTTTATTTACATAAAACGATCTCTTTTATTTGGCATTAACACTACATTTCTTCTAAAGGGTGTGTCACATCAAATTGCATCACGGAAAAAACGCTGTAGAAATTCGCCCAGTAGACCGATCCTTTTGAAAATTTTAGACAGTAAAATATAAACTATTAAGCAACTTTTGGCATTTTCTTTTTATTCATACTTCGAGCCCAAGCCCGTATGCTCGCACCTTCCTCTTTACCTCGTCCATAAGGTTCTGTACAACGTCAGGTTGTAGTTTTTTTTTGAACAGAAATCCATTTTCTCTTGAAGTCCGCCTCCGATTTGACAACTTTTGGGTTCTTCCGGAGGTCCTGCTTCATAATCGCCCAATATTTCTCTATTGGGCGAAGCTCCGACGCGTTGGGCGGGTTTATTTCCTTTGGCACGAAGGTGACCCCGTTGGCTTCGTACCACTCCAACACGTCCTTTGAATAGTGGCACGAAGCGAGATCCGGCCAGAAGATGGTCGGGCCCTCGTGCTGCTTCAATAGTGGTAGTAAGCACTTCTGTAGGCACTCCTTAAGGTAAACCTGCCCGTTTACCGTGCCGGTCATCACGAAAGGGGCGCTCCGCTTTCCGCAAGAGCAGATCGCTTGCCACACCATGTACTTTTTGGCAAACTTGGATAGTTTCTGCTTGCGAATCTCCTCCGGAACGCTCAATTTGTCCTCTGCGGAGAAGAACAACAGGCCCGGCAGCTGACGAAAGTCCGCTTTGACGTAGGTTTCGTCGTCCATTACCAGGCAATGCGGCTTCGTCAGCATTTCGGTGTACAGCTTCCGGGCTCGCGTCTTCCCCACCATGTTTTGCCTTTCGTCGCGGTTAGGAGCCTTCTGAACCTTGTATGTACGCAGGCCCTCCCGCTGCTTGGTCCGCTGGACGAATGAACTTGACAAATTCAACTTATTGGCGACATCCCGGACCGAACTTCTCGGATCACGTCTAAACTGCTTAACTACGCGCTTGTGATCTTTTTCACTGACAGAGCATCCATTTTTGCCGTTCTTCACCTTCCGGTCGATGGTTAGGTTCTCGAAGTATCGTTTTAGTACTCTGCTGACCGTGGATTGGACGATTCCCAGCATCTTACCGATGTCCCGATATGACAACTCCGGATTCTCGAAATGAGTGCACAGGATTAATTCACGACGCTCTTTTTCGTTCGACGACATTTTTCCAAATTTACGAAAAATTAACAGTGAAGCATGGCCAACGTGATCTATACACTCTTATCTGATTTTAAAGCAAAAGCTGAAGATATAATTCCTAAAAATTAAATTTCTACAGCGTTTTTTCCGTGATGCAATTTGATGTGACACACCCTTTACTCAACTACTTTTGATTCTAACATTCAAATGATGGCCGGCCGTGCACCAATTGTTAATTGGACATTCAAAAACTGAGAGAGTTCTGAATCATATTTCGGACGCTTAAGGCATATGATGCAGAAAACAGATCTAAACTTTATGCACAGCTATTATTTGGTTGATATTTTAAATAAATTAGTTCAATATGCTTTTAAGCTTCCTACTTTGGTACCTATTTGATTGAACACATAAAAAGAATCATCGAATAAAATGCTTTTCAAATAAAGCGAATAAAAATCAAACTTCGGACACTAAATCAAATTTCGGACAGATTGAATTCAAATTTCGGACACTTCATTTTGTAATTTTTTGGACGAAAATTACATTACACTTGATTATATTTTATAGTCAACTGCGAAACACTTACCAAGCAATCACAGTAAACTGTTAACGATTATGAGAACTGATGAAACACGGGAGAAATTTAAATATTGGTGAACGGGTAAATTCTACGTGCTCACGCTAAGGAAACGTCAAACACAAACGATAATGAGTAGTGTTGTACGATTTCTGCCGATTATGTTATAATATAAATGTAGTTCTCATGTGAAATGATAATGAAACCAAGGGATTTCCTAAAGAAGCAATTGTGATATTAATTTGATAGTTATATCATCAGTGCATTGAGCATTTCAAGATATTAGAACAAAGTGTCCGAAATATGATGTTGTACGAAATATGATTCAGAACGGTATCATGGATGCCGCGCCTTTTTATATTGTAACAATGTTACGACAATAGAGTAATTTCGTACTGCTCGAAATTATCGGCACCTATCGGAAAATAGTGCAGCCGTGTATTCGCTACAGTGGAGCTTTTTCGACTACGACTACGGTTGAGCATTTCAGACTACCTACTACACAACTGATATGACTACTATAGTATTTTTCGTATCATACATAGCCGGCCACTTAAATTTGACAACTCAAATCTACAAAAACAAAAGGCATGACATGAACGGAGCAACAATGTTACCGAGGAATGCCATTTTTGATCAAATTACTATCTAATTTTCTCCATTTTTAGCTATCTGTTCGGTTCGGTGTCATAAGGAAGTGGAAAAATTCGCGAAATAGGACGCTTGTAGGTTCCACTGGCAGTTCTCAGTTCTCAACTCGAAACGGACGATTTTCCGTCTTCCTGGACTAGAACCGTTTGCCCGAAGTGAGGTTTTCTCCCGCTGATGGTTCAATTCGGTCAGATATTCCCTCCTCCATCGGTCCCTGCGTTGTTGGATGAGTTTCTGCAGCTGCTGATAGTGATTGAGTCGGTTGGTTGGTACGTGGGTGTAGTTCGGATCCGGCAGGCTGATAAGCGGCGACCCGATGAGAAAGTGCCCGGGAGTGAGGACATCCAGCTTCGTTAGATCGCTTGATAGGGACGTCAGAGGTCGACTGTTCATATTCGCTTCGATCTGGGCCAGCATAGTTGCGTATTCTTCGAAGGAAAGCTGGGTGTTGCCTACCGTTTTCATCAATGATGTCTTCGCAGTTTTCACAGCAGCCTACCATAGGCCACCAAAGGACGGTTCTCTCGGCGGGATAAAGTGCCACTGGTTCCGATGTTTGCTGCATTCGCTGACAATTGCTTCCCGGGTACGTTTGTTCTCAAAGAGAGGTACAGTTCGGCGAGTGTGTTGCTTGCCTCTTGGAAATTCGTACCGTTGTCCGAGTGAATCTCAGTTGGCATTCCGTGATGAGCGATGAAGCGACGTAGAGCTGCGATGAAGGCTTCCGTGGACAGATCTCAGACCAGCTCGGGATGTACAGCCTTGGATGCGAAGTAGACAAACACGGCGATGTATGCTTTTCGGGGTGCTTCTCGTCGGTGCGCTGGTTTCATGTATACGGGTCCACAGTAGTCTACTCCGACCACAGTGAAGGCTCTGCTAGGTGCTGTACGAGGCTGCGGTAGTTGACCAACGGGTTGCGAAACAGGGACAGGGTTTTGGCGGAAGCATTGCGGACACTTGCGGCACACAAGATTGACGATGGCTTTACCGTTTGCCGGCCAGCATTCTTGCCTCATCCTGTCTAGAGTCATGCGGGGACCAGAGTACATGCAAAGTTCGTGATAGTGTTTGGTGATGAGGCGTGTGAGGTCTGATAGTTCTCTGAACAGTGTTGAAGTCTGCCACTGAGTTGGATGATACCTTTGTCGTCGAGAAATGGACCAAGTAACCTCAACGATGATTTGTTGGAAACGGATTAAGTTTTGACGAGCTCCTACAACTCTTCAGCGAACATCTCCTGCTGTGCAATCTACGTGAGCGTTTCTTTGGCGTGCTCTAGCTCCCCTACTGATGCGAGTTGGTGAGAATAGGGATTAGGTTTGCGACGAAAACGATGTATAAAACGAAGAACCAAAGCGACGATCCGAACCAAATGCCAAAAGGATGAGTATCGGTGAAATAAGAAAGAATGCTCCGGTGGTTGATGTATCACATGTACCGTTTTTCGTTTGCTCTCAACGATGGCATACACGTTGAGACCCGTACCGTTATTATTGCGCATTCTATTGAACTGCCAATAAGACAGCGAAAGCACAATAAACTGGAAGCGCTTGTAGGAAGCGTCGGTCTCAACTCCCAAAGATGTTTATTTGAAATAAGACGATAGTCTTATATCGACTATAAAGTAGTCACAGATCAAGTCGTAACAATTTTGTGATTTATTGTTCGCCCTATCTAATATTATAGCAAATAATAGCGAATTCGTTTTTGAAACTGAGTTAGTTCCAAAATGACTCTGTAATAAAAAACGTTTTTGGGTTTTTGAATGAGGCGGTTTGTTGGTGTGCGTTATATAGTTCGATTTGTTTATATTTGCGATGACAAATGTACAGTGTCGACATCTGGTGGCGATATTAGGGCTTGGGAGGTTAAATTGTTCTCTATCAGATCAGAAGGACCATGTGCAGTGTGAAATTATAAAAGTTTGAATGAAAATTTCTACTTCATGTTGTTTGATTACCTAACACATGTAGTCCTGACACTCACTTAACCATTCATCGATAAATTACCTGTTTGTTCCACAAATAATTACCATTATAATATAAAATCATCATCAGACATAGTTTTCGTACAATATGTTTTTGCAATTTCGGAAAAAAAACTCTTATTTCATCACATAAAATACATATTCGATACGTAAAAGTGAATTTTCATTCATTATTTTTATTTTCAAAACATGTTTATTCCACCTGAAAACCCATAATTATTTTCGCCTCCCAATGAAAGCACACGAAACTTAGTGCTGTCTACGCGAATTCAAAACATTCTTCAAAATCAGAATCCGAATTGGATTACGATTCCAATAATACAAGAGCAAAAGCGGCAGGTTTTCCATTTTCATAGTCTTTATTTTTAGGCTTTTCAAAACAATACTCGGAACTTGACAGTTCAGTATAGTTTTATTGGTGGACTCGAGTGCGAACCCGTGAAACATCTCAGTGCGAACCCAACAGCTTTCGGGTTGAACCTAGTGCGAAACTGAGTGAATAAAACAACATTTTGACAGCAGTTAGGTTGGAACTGGGGTTGAAACTGAACAAAAATGAATTCGTTTGTTGTTTCCATAAATTTGATTTTTCATTTGAAATTATTGGAGGGGTGACATCCTAAAAACCCGCCCCGGGTGTCATCCGGTCACGCTACGTCACTGATTTCAAGACTTCTGGAAGAGATGACATCAACCAATCCAGAGTCACCGTTGCGAAATGGCCCGAAGCTAGATCCGGCCAGAACACAATATCTTCATTCTTGTGGTGCTTTATTTTAGACTAGATTGGGATATTTTTATATTGTCCAAGTGACTTGCGCTGCGTTGATTTCTTCATGCTGAAAAAAATGCATATTCAACGCAGATCTTCATGCAGAAGATTGTGTTTTTAAACATTAGTTTTCAAGAACCTGAATATCAACAGTAGAGTGCCTCTAAATATCAGTTTTATGTTTTATTGCTTGATGCCCACGTTGCACTGTAACCGTCGTTTTAATTCATTGATTTGTTGATATCAACAGAGCAGTATTTACTGAACACAGGTAAAATTACCTTCATCGTTTCATTCCCAATCTCGATAACAAAATGGCAATAAATGGGAGCACAAGCATTCATTTCTCTTGTTACCCCCACAGCATAGAATGTCAACGCTTCCCACGCTATGTGTGGCCAGTTTTCTCCTCTGCCAGTCAAAGAAAAGGACCGCAGAGTTCCAGACCGTAGCGTGTATTCCACAACCATACATTCTCCGTGCATACGTCCAATGTGCAAGGAGGGAGCTCACAATTTTCCGAATGACATCACAAACCGTTCTGGTTCGGTTGAGTGAAACTTATTCAATTACGTGTTCCGTTTTTCGCTTTCCCTCATTCGGCGAATGTGCGAGATGAAGTCGTCGTTCCGACTTCCCGGGATGTCCTCCCAACAAATCTGATCAAATGAAGGCAACGAAATTGGTGGCAACACATTAATTCGATGATGATCGTTTATTCCAGCGGGAATTCGCAACTTTCCTTCCCGCAGGGATTGTTGAACTTGTGCTAATGGAGCACATAGGATTCACGAGTAGAAAATTACACGGGAATTCAAACAACATAACATAATATTATATTCGGTACAAAACTCCATGAATTGCGACACAATCGCAAGGTGGGAATTGGACCATGTTTGAAGTGCCACAAAACTAATTTTTGGAACCAGAAATTCTTAATTTTGGAGTTGGTCAGACCAGCAAGAAGCAGCGGCTCCAACTTCCCGTACAACCCAATACACTCTGTCCAACTTCTATAAAAACGCCCTGATTCTATTTCGTTGCAACACAAACAGTTATAATTTGAACAAGATACATTCATACATTGTTGAATGCTTAGAATAAAGTATATTTAACGTTAATTTCGTTCAAAAGAGTTGTTTGTTTATTTATTGTACTTAAATATGATAGTTTCAGCTGTCCAGTTTCTATAAGACCACTTCAAAATTCATTAGTATTATCAATGAAAAATTCAAAACGATCGGCTGATTTACATGTCAATAATTGGCAACCTTGCCATTTCGACTTGACCTTGAAAAATTTGTGATGGAATACTGTTTACCAAATTCTGCTGAACGTATTTCTCGATATTTTTCCATTTTTCGGAAAATGCTAATCATCAATCGTGGTGTACCTTTTTCCCTCAGTGTAGATTCTGCGTACAAGGATCCCCCCTAAGATTTCGAACAGGATTCAATTCTGGAGAGCGAGCCGGCCAGTCCAAAAAATGTAGTTTTTGGTCCTTAATCTATTGCTTAATTTACTTCCTGGTATGAATGGTAGCATTGTTTGGCTGGAATGTGATTTTTTTGTGACGATATCCACGCAAAAACGGTAGGAGAGAAGATTCCAGAATATGTGTGTAATCCTTGTATGGTGTGAAAGCAATATTGAGCATTCCGGTTGCAAATAATCCCGCCCAAACCATGCACGAGCCTCCACCAAAATTCAGGGTTGACAAATACTGTTCCTTTCTCCGTAAATCACGCCATTACCCGTTGAAACCATGAAGACCATCCAAATTGAACTTTTTTTCGTCAGTGAATATAGCCTATACATTGAAAAACTTTTTGTTATGGTATATATTATGGTGGTATATAACGTATTCTTTTGGAAACATTCTTTGTCACAACATACCATGTCCCACTGTCGCTTCATGTGAGCTTTGGCAAAACTCAGACGTCTTCCGATGTAAGATGGTGTAAGATGAGGAGCTTGAACCTTTTAAACCCTCTTTATGTGAGGATTTTGTATCAAAACTTGACGAATTGTCACCCAAGTAACATTTAAATTGAAATATTGCTTTATTTGCTTAAGCAATTTTGAGATATTCGAAGCTTTTCTAAATATTTCCCGCTTGTCCCGGTCGTAATCAAAATCGAAAATCGAGAACATCGTGAAATTGTCCAATTTTAAACGCTTAGTCATGTCATGATGGATTCATGATGCGTCAATCGATTTCGGCACTCCATAACAATTTTTGACGTGGGACTACGTCTAACCGGAGAATATGGGGGGTAAAATGAAAACCTAAACACAGAACATGCAGGAAAAAATGAAAGATTCCGAACGCTCATAACTCGAACATTTCTTAATGGATCGGAAAGATGTTTGCATCGATTGATGGGGAATATTTCTACGCATCTATCGTAATTAATAAAATATTATTTTCCGTAGGATAAACAATTGAATAACTGTAAAATGTTAGCGTTATCTAAACGCCCTAACTGCCTCGTTTTGATTGGCCCGATTTACGATTTCCCCAACACAGCCATCATAACCATGCAGCCTTGGGGAAATCGGCATTGCAAATACATGGAGGATGGGGACTTTTGTTCTCACCGGAATGTTTTCCCTAACACAGACTTCAAAACCAAGCAGTGTTGGAGAAATCGGCATTGCAAATACATGAAAGTCGGGTGTATTTTTGATCCGACTGAAATGAGTTTCCCTAACACAGACTTCAAATCCATGGAGCGTGGGGAAATGGTCTTTGCAAATAAATGCAAACTGCGAGTACTTTTGTATTTGCTTGTCTTTGTGCAGAATAGAATATTGTTGATTCATGCAAGGCGGGAGTACTTCAGTACTCGTATGTTTTTTTTTTGCACTCCGAAAAATGTGCAATGTGTTGGTGCAACAACGCCTATTGATTAAACAATATACGTTCGACGTACATTTCAAAATCGAAACTGAGTACCTGAAGTTCATCAAATCAATCAAATTCGCGGTTCGAGAAGTACGTACACTTGAGAGATGCAAACTTCAGAGGGAAATGTAAAATAAAATAATCGTTTGATAATTCTTCCGTTCGCAAATTTTGTCCAAATATACACCAAACGTAAAAGGACTGTCATTAAATTTACTTGTAATGAAGAACATAATCTATCACAATGCATGAAACATGGCATTTATTCAATCTCTTTACTCACAATGCAAATATATTGAATTTGGAAATTGTTTCAATCAATCAACAATTTAATCAATACAAACAAATGATTGCTGAGCTAAAGTAGTCCCACGTAAACCTTGCGGTTATACCATAGATATAACCCACTCATTGTTTTTTATATTGAAGAAAATAATATATGTTATTAAACTAACTATCGAACAATTGAAAAATCTCAACCCTTATCCTAACGGAAATACCCACTTCTTATTGGTCGAAATTGACGACACATGCGTCGTGTCCCTAACAGAGACATCAAAACCAAGCTGCCTGGGGAAATACAGCATCGCAAATACATAAAAGTAGGCGGACCTTTCGCTCCCACCGAAATGTGTTCCCTAACAGAGACACCAAAACCAAGCTGCCTGGGGGAAATCGGCATTGCAAATACATGAAAGTAGGGGAAACTTTTGTTCCTACCGAAATGTGTTCCCTAACAGAGACACCAAAACCAATCAATTTAAATTTGGAACTTTAATTTCATATCAATCACCGATCGTGTATTGTGAAAAATTTAGCACAAGTCTAAGTGTAAGATTGTATATGCAGTTGTGTTAAAAATGACTTGATATATAAAACGATTTATTTCAATTTTCATAAGTAAAAACCAAGGTATGTTCCCGCTCGAGAACGGGTCGTTTGGTTGAGGCTGTCTGTTTTGTGAAGAAATAACATGAAAAGTGATTTCCCATATGCTCTACATATAGTATTAGGTGTTGTTAGTCCAATTCAAAATTGCATTGGGTTGAATAAATATTCAGAAAGTAAAAATTATAGAAGAAAATTACCTTTTCCATTCCAAATATGTTTTCTCTATATTAAAGTAACATTTTTTTACGGATGAGAAAAATTGATAATTGGGTTCGGTATTGGTAATTATTATATATTACATTGGTGAGTTTTTTTTTCATTTCATCCATACATAGCACAGGAGGCATCACGTATAGAATCACAGAGGGTGATTTTCATCATATCTCGTTCCACTTCGGTATCATTTATCTGATACGCACTATCCAACGACTGTTAACCATCCTTCTGTCATCGACACTCGGTAACCACTGATGGCGTGAACAAACAATACCCAACAACCAAACAAAACGGTTCTTTTCAGTGCCACCAAATCAATATTAAAGAGTTGACCGATGTAATTCTTCAAACATATCCGAAATCAACAGATAGCATAACGGAATCCTACATCAACTATGCGGTCGGGGCTCGAACACAACCCTTCTGGGACTTTTTCTGTTTATCGATTGTCAGGATTGCTCTACATGAGAAGTGAACGAAGGTTCTAAATCGTCGAATCGAATGATTACCACTTGCTTCCTAGCGGAAGCACGAAATTAACTTGTTCAAAGCTAAATTATTTCAATATACCTGTATTGGTAAATAATGCCTCATATGCTTCACTTTCAAAGTCTTTCAAAATTAATCAAGCAGCAAACGATCGATTGAAAAAGCTCAGCTCCAAAAATAAATCTTTGTCGAAAAGTAGCAAACAATGACAGCAGCATGGGGCAAATAAAGATATCAACCTTTCACCATCGAACTTCGTATCAACAGTTCACATCGGAAAAGTTTCAACGTTTTTCCCTCTTCTCCGTCCCGATCCATGTTGTTCATTGAACATATTCGGAAATTGCCGGTTGCTACATTTTCAATAAGATTGTACTATTCTGGTCTCCAATTAGGGAGAAGAACGTAAGCATACAAGTCATTTACAGGTATCAATGCAGCCTATTATTTATAATATTAGACGTTTGCAAAAAAGTGACAGTCAGAATCAATGATAAAATGTTTGGGTTAGCAAATTCCGTAAGAAACAAGCATTGTTCATTTTTAAGTTGTTGTTGTTAACATGTTAACATGTTAAGTGCTAGTGAAAATTGGTATGTAGGGGTTTTTGGGCCCGGGGAAGGTTTTCGTGATAGTTTGAGACCCCTCCCCCAATCTCTAAGGGGGGCTGCCATACAAATTAAACCCAAATTTCTGCATTACTCGAGAATTACTCAAGTAAATGATACCAAATTAGGCATATTGAGGTTTTAGGGTGCAAAAAATGTTTCTATGATGGTCAGACTCTCCACCCCCCTCTCTAAGGAGGGGCTGCCATACAAATGAAACACAAATTTCTGCATTACTCAAGAATTAATCAAGCAAATGAAACCAAATTTTGCATGTGAAGATTTTAGGGTGCAATAAATGTTTTTATGATGGTTAGACTCTCCACCCCCATCATTTATAGGTATTGATACCGATATAGCGCTCTTGGTCCAGAAACCATGTAAACTATGAAAAACAAATACAATCAATAATTACGAAAGCAAAATCCTTTTTTTTTTTGCGAGTATAACATTTTTCCAGAAAGGACTAGCTAATTGATTTTAATTTGATATATCGATCATATGAATTGGTTCAGTAGTTCAAAAGATGTGATTTTTGAGAAAAAAAAAATGCATTTTTGCTGTTCGGAATTTGAGACAAAAGGGATTGAACATATTTTTAGTTTTTCACCATGAATATGTATTTGTAAATCAATTTTATTGTAGTCAAATGAAACAGAAAACTCTATTGTATCCAAAAATCAATTTAATTTCGCGAAAGAGTACCATTTTGCGTAATGAGACACTGTTTAATGGCCATCGTAGCTTAAGTGTTCGGAATTTCAGACAAAACGGTATCGCAGCTGTGGACAACTTTAGCGTCATCCGCATAACACCCTTCCTCTGGAGAATAAAACGGCCGAAACCATACTAATATCAAGTGCACGGCACTCGTAAGGCTAAGCTAACCGTCTATATTTCTTTCAACGTTGAAAAAAACCGAATGTCGTAAAATACAAAGTGTAACATTGGTCGACCCAAGGCAGACTACTGGCAGAGTGGTTGCTCCTTGGACACAAAACTTCAAACATCCGCTGAAATTTATCCAACCAACAGTTTACCTACTGTGGGCAAAAAGCATGGGAACTGTTTAAAGAAGGACTAAACCGAGCAGCAAACGAGCTCGCCGAGAGAAGAAATGAGAAAATTCAATTTATATTACGAGGATCATCTTGTCATGCTACATGTGTATATTTATATATGACCTCGAGAGCACAAAAAGCGACGTTTGAACAAGGAAAAGCTGTATTTATAACCAACTGGCGGCCAAATGGAGACGGCGGTCATGAAGGAATATCCTGCGACAGAAACCTGTTTATGGTGGATAGCTAGAGAGAGATAAGACCGGGAAAATATGAGTCCAGGACAAATCGAATAGAAGATGAAATTTTCTCTTAATACTATCCGTTGCCTCCCGGCACGTGGGCATATTGTGGTCTGGGTACCAATTGTACGAATGTGGGCGGAGTGGTTAGCTATTGTAGATATGTGTAATCAATTCAATAACTTATCTGAACCGATCAGATTCATACACCAACTCGGGCATATGGGCACCCTCTGTTATTTTCTGTCATCCATTACACGTGTGGACAAACGAGTTATTGTTTTCGATTTGGAAGTTTTTAATTAGATGTTCGAGTTGGCACTACAGATGACATCTGTTACAAGTATCAATACAGCCTATTATTTATAATATTAGACGTTTGCAAAAAAGTGACAGTCAGAAACAATGATAAAATTTGCATTTGCGTTAGCAAATTCCGTAAGAAACAAGCATTGTTCATTTTTAAGTTTTTGTTGTTGTTTCAACTATTTTGACTGCTGTTGTCATGTTAAGTGCTACAAAATGTAAGAACCTACAATAACTGGGTGAAATAAATGATATTTTATGCAGAAATCTACATTAAAATTAATATTGAAGTAGTGTTCGGAATATGAATCAAACTTCTACGCATGATTCAAATTCCGAACACTTGATTTTCAAATGTAATTTTACTGAACGTTAATATTATAAATAATCGAATAATCAAAACCCTGAAATTCTTTGGCTTCTAGCCTTCATTTTAACATAACTTACAAGTATCGATACAGCCTATAATATATAATACTGAGCATTTGCAAAAAAAGTGGCAGTCGAAACCAAACAAACAAGCATCGTTATTTTTTCAGTTCTTGTAGGTTTTTCAGCTATTTTGTTGTATTATATATATAACTCAAGACCTTCGATGGCCTTTTGGGATTTTAAAAAAAACACTACTCGACTACGTTCCTCGACGTTTACTACTATAATCCTCTTTATTTAAGTTGTTGAAGCCTTTTTATAACTTCCCTAATCCTGTTTACTAAACTAAGCATACAACGGTCTCGCTGCGCATTCCATCGATAGTTGGGTAGCTGGCGGAATATGACACCTTGTTGACGGAATATCTGATCGTGCGTTATTCGTTGATAGTTGAACGGCTGGCTGGCTGGCCGCGTTGCTGACGGGATGTTTATTCGTGGGAAGTGGGACAAAAAGACTTTCAAACCCGTTTGTTGGTAAAATAAATTTTTGGCAGTTTTCACTTGCACGTTCAGTTCGTTTATATTCAGCAAATTTACTAACAATGATACAATGTGAGATATTTTCCCATAAAAATCCTCAACTGATCCAATTTGACTGATTCCAAAGAGATCTCTAGTAAGAGAAATTTCATCTCTTCGGTCGCTGTAATGAGTAATTAAATTCGATTTAATTTCTCTCCATTCTAAATTTGTGCCGTACAGTTCTAAAACGTTATCGGCATCACCGACAATTTTTGATCTAATGGCTTGGGTCCAAATAGTGTGCATATTTGTTCCTCGCACAGAATCAATTATTGGGATGAGATTTTCGATTGATCGTATGAAGGAGTGGAGTTTTACGGGATTGCCGTCAAAAGACGGTAGGTCCCGGAGAATTTGCGGTGTTTGTAGGGATTTGAGGACACTTTCAATTTGTTGTCCTCTAATTACATTGTTTGCTGCTGCTGCCTGGGCGGCGGCGGCTTCGTTCGCGGCTTGCGCTGCTTGTTCAGCTTGTTCTGCTTGCGCTGCGTGTTCGGCTTGTGCTGCTCGAGCTGCGTTAACAGCTTCGGCAGCGCCTTGCGCTTCAACTCTTAATTGATGAATTAATTCATCTCGATTTGCCAACTCTTGTTGCAAATCGGCAACTTGTTGGTGAAGATGGCTCATTTTAATTATTTTTAATTTTTCCTTAGCACTAGAACACAATCAATAATTTTTTTTCTCGCTTTGTATAATTTGAATATATATTTTGACACTTGTTAACAACGCTTAATCACTTTTTTCATTATTTGTTTTTATTTTTAATATTTTCACAGTTGATTTTGTGTTAGTTTTCTAAAAAATAGGAAAAGCTTACCTGATTTCCGATGCTCGCTCGGATCCAAGAGCTCCAGTACACTTATATTACTGTTTCAATGTCCGTTTTGGAAATACACTTCACTTCGGGGTTCACTAAAGTTATCTTTCGGTTCGCGGATTTTTCTCGGTAACGAATTCATGTCCACGATATTCACTCGCGGGCGCTCGATTGCGATTCGAAAACACGAGATTAATCTGCACGACTGCGCCACTCAAGACCTTCGATGGCCTTTTGGGATTTTTAAAAAAACACTACTCGACTACGTTCCTCGACGTTTACTACTATAATCCTCTTTATTCAAGTTGTTGAAGCCTTTTTATAACTTCCCTAATCCTGTTTACTAAACTAAGCATACAACGGTCTCGCTGCGCATTCCATCGATAGTTGGGTAGCTGGCGGAATATGACACCTTGTTCACGGAATATCTGATTGTGCGTTATTCGTTGATAGTTGAACGGCTGGCTGGCTGGCTGGCCGCGTTGCTGACGGGATGTTTATTCGTGGGAGGTTTGATGCTGCTGACGAAGCGAGATACACGCTTGGGGCGGTTGGCGTTTGTTTCCAAGTTGGATTTGCAGTTTCGTCGTTAACTTATATATATATATATATATATATATATATATATATATATATATATATATATATATATATATATATATATATATATATATATATATATATATATATATATATATATATATATATATAAATATATATAAATGGATTACTGTCTGTCTGTGTGTCTGTCTGATTCTTATGGACACAGAATCTACTTAACCGATCAACATAAAAATTGGTACGTAGAGGTTTTTGGGCCCGGGGAAGGTTTTCGTGATAGTTTGAGACCCCTCTCCCCATCTCTAAGGGGGGCTGCCATACAAATGAAACACAAATTTCTGCATTACTCGAGAACTATTCAAGTAAATGACACCAAATTAGGCATATTGAGGTTTTAGGGTGCAAAAAATGTTTCTATGATGGTCAGACTCTCCACCCCCTCTCTGCCATACAAATGAAACACAAATTTCTGCATTATTCGAGAATTGGCACTACAGGTGACTTGTCGAAATGCCATCTATGACATTTTCAGATTCAAAAGAGCAGGATTGTATCGTGTACATGTTATCATATCGATACATATGGTAAACTACACACCATCGCTTATCAGCGTGTGAATATTTCTTTTGTTACACTGTTCAGTTGCTTTGTTGCACATACTTCAAATAGCCTGGGGTTTCTTGTTACAAACAGTAGATCGTGTGTGGACGCTTGGATCTCTCATTACTCCGTGAATGTAGTTATTCTATAATAAGACAAAAAATATGCTCAATTGAAGATCCAGAGATTGTTGGCTTAGTAAATGGACATGCAGTCTTTCATATACAAAAACTCTCTAGAAAAATACTTGTCTAAACGGAAATGCGGATTAGAAAAAAATTAAATATAGAATACTTTGTTAAAAAGTTTCTCAAAATAATAATTAAAAAAAACAATAACAATAAGTAACGCAAAAAGCACCTCCCCCTCCTGAAGTTATGAAATGCTAACATATTCAGTGCAAAATAGGCAAAGTCGTTTAAAAAACTTTCATAATATTTTAGCTTTTATTAAGTTATGAAAATATCAACGTAAAAACTCCGACATCTGCCCAAGTCGGTATCAAATGTTCATACGGAAGAACTTCCGACAAGTTCATAGAATTTTGAACAAACAGAGAAGGAAAATGAATGCTCACATGGTTCTTTCAAACCATCTGGCGTTTGGCTGAGAGTAACATGAGTTGGTATGAATTGATGTGGATTTATACAAAAGTAACTACTCCTTGGTTCAATGCAGCAGTTCCTGACGTCTGCTGGAATGTCCTTACGTGACAAGTAAACAATTCGGCTTAATATCGCACTAATTCCGCTAATCGACATTTTGGGAGTTTGCGGACTCAATATATTCTGCTTAGACGGAATCGCCAAGTTGTTACACATATCAGCCAACAATTTTCCTGCATACTCAAAATGTTTCGTATCCAGTTCCGGGTCCCTTGTTTTGAATTTTTCGTCCAAGTAAGATCCGTCATGATTATCTGGAAGTATTGAACCTGCTAACTTCCGGGAAACAGGAGCCACCCGACGTTCAACTCGGTTGGATGCACTTGTTAAAGGAAAATAAAACGTAGGACCAGATGCATTGTCACGTATAATCACAACAAGTGACCAACTGAAACAATTAATGTTTTGGAAACAAACATGATACGAAAATATTTCAGCATTTTTTGTATATTAGGTGTACCGGTAAGTTTTTTCGGTTTTACATAAGATGGCGTAACTTTATTATTATTCCAGTAAATCAAATTTCCAGACATTCGTTGGAAAGCTACTGTCATTGCGCGTCTTTTTCAGTATATGTCAAAAAGTTGAAGCGTAAACAACATAGTTTTTTGCCACTTCGAATATGTCGAATTTCGTACCAACGAGAGTGTTTTTGCGCTGAGTGTTACTTCATTACTACAATATGAAGAAAAAAGCTGCGGAAGGTCACCGCATTTTCGAGGAAGTTTATGGTAACCATGCTCCAACTGAGCGAACGTGTCAGACGTGGTTTGCATGGTTTGAAAGTGGTAATCTTGACTTACAAGACGACCGCGTTCCGGACCGCCAAAGAAGTTTGAAGATGAAGAATTGGAGGCTTTACTCGATCAAGATCCGTCACAAACGCAACAAGAACATGCAGATACACTTGGAGTAGCTCAACAAACCATATCCGATCGTTTAAAGGCAATGCGAAAGATAGGACATTGGGTGCCGTATGAATTGAAACCACGATACGTCGAACGCCGTTTTTTCACGTGCGAACAACTGCTCTAACAGCATAAAAGAATGGGTTTTTTGCATCGAATCGTTACTGGCGATAAAAGTGGGTCCATTACGACAATCCTAAACGTCAAGAAACGTATGGATACCCCGGCCACGCATCAACATCGACGGCCGCGCGGAATATTCACGGCAAGAAGTTTATGCTGTCTATTTGGTAAGACCAGCTGGGAGTGGTGTACTATGAGCTGCCAAAACCGAATGAAACCATTACGGGGGACCTCTACCGACGACGATTGATGCGTTTGGGCCGTGCACTGAAGGAAAAATGGCCACAATACGAGCAAAGACACGTTAAAGTTATTTTGCAGCACGACAATGCTCGGCCGCATGTCGCGAAACCGGCCAAAACAAACCCTAAAATGGGAGATCCTATCCCACCCGCCGTATTCTTCAGGCATTGCTCCGTCCGATTACTACCTGTGTGGTGCAGACTGAACTGATTCCAGAAAGTGTGAAGTGTCCTGAATGTAACATGACATTTCTGCGCACGGGCACTCATTGTGAGTGCCCACTTTACAAGCACATGGCAACAACCGCGATTGATCCTGGCCCCTTTCGATGACAAGCCGTGAAGTAGGTAAGACGCATACAGTAGTCCCTTCCTCTATAGCCAGCGGAATCACACACTACCGTTTACGATCGATGCAACATGGCCTGGTTGACCAGTACTTCTCCAATTTTGATGAAGCCAAAAATTGGATCGATTCGTTGTTAGCCGACAAAACAGGCGATTATTTTCGCAAAGGGATCCGTGTATTGCCAAAAAAAATGGGAACATGTTGTGACTAGCGATGGGCAATACTTTGAATATTAAATTAGTAACCAGTTTTGCAGAATAACGCATAAATTTTTGAAAAAAAAACCAAGAAACTTACCGGTACTTACGGTTATTATACACCTACTAGCTGACCCGGCAAACTTCGTCCCGACCAAAATTTGTTTTTTGTTATCAATACCTTCAAACATTCACGTTTTCTTATTATGAGCAAGTTCATGGGTCCAATCGCAGAGCTGTTCATTGATAGATCCTCTTATCGACCCGTTGAATTTATCTTTTACTATAAAATTTTAAGTAAAGTAACGAAACTGTTCATTATAATATCGGATTATTTTCAGACACAATTCTAGCTCATGATTTTTCAACCACTTGCAAATAACATGTTCCTCCGTTATCCGTTACCCGTGCGCCGTAAAACCTTCAAATGCCAAATTTGGCTCCATTTGTTTGATTAGTTTTAGAGTTATGCAGAAATTTGTGTTTCATTTGTATGACAGCCCACCCTTAGACAGCGGGAGGAGTGTCTAACCACCATAGAAACATTTATTCCATCCTAAAACCTCCACATGTCAAATTTGGTTTCATTTGCTTGATTAATTCTCGAGTAATGCAGAAATTTATGTTCCATTTGTATGACAACCCACCTTTAGAGAGGGGGGAGGAGTATCTAACTACCGTATAAACATTTATTGCATCCTAAAACTTTCACATGCCAAATTTGGTTTCACTTGCTCGATTAATTCTCGAGTAATGCAGATTTTTTTGACCATACAAATGAAACTAAATATTCTGCATTACTCGAGAATTAATCAAGCAAATGAAACTAAATTTGGCATGTGAAGGTTTTAGGGTGCAATAAATGTTTCTGTAATGGTATGACACCCCTCACTCCCTTGGAATGGTCCCATAAAAATATTACACATATTTCAACCAAAACTATTCCAACCAAACATGACAATTGAAAATTTTCGGAAAACTCTTTCGAAATTGATCTTTGTTCGAAACTGGAAATGGATTTTAATGTGATGAAACGCACTCTTATATCTTTTTCTATCTATACCAAAAAAAGGATCGCCGGATGTGTTGATAAGAGCAGAACTCGAGGAAAGAATTTAACGATTTAGGGCTGTCTTTATTCTATCATATTTTCTGTATAAAACATTTATTCCATGTAACGGAGAAACTATTGCGGAGGTTGGCATGTAACGGAGAAACATTTGCAAGTGGTTGAAAAATCTTGAACGAGAATTGTGTCTGAAAATACTCTGATACTATAATGATGAGTTTTGTTAGAAATACTAGGAATTTTATATTAAAAGATAAATTCAACGGGGTCGATTAGAAGATCAATCAATTAACAGTTCTGCGATTGGACCCATGAACTATGAGCAAGTAAGCAAACGTGGATGTTTGAGAGTATTGATAACAAAACACAAATTTTGGGCGGGTCGAAGTTTGCCGGGTCAGCTAGTATCTATATAAATAAAAATGTAGGGCAAAATCTGTTGGTAAGCGGAAAATCTGAAGAAGAGATGGTCCGATTTTAGCCTTCTTTATTTTGTTGTATTCGTCTCTTCCCGTAGATCAATATAGTGGAGAGAAAAATCAATAAGCAATAAGCAATGCGGCTTCGTCAGCATTTCGGTGTACAGCTTCCGGGCTCGCGTCTTCCCCACCATGTTTTGCCTTTCGTCGCGGTTAGGAGCCTTCTGAACCTTGTATGTACGCAGGCCCTCCCGCTGCTTGGTTCCGCTGGACGAATGAACTTGACAAATTCAGCTTATTGGCGACATCCCGGACCGAACTTCTCGGATCACGTCTAAACTGCTTAACTACGCGCTTGTGATCTTTTTCACTGACGGAGCATCCATTTTTGCCGTTCTTCACCTTCTGGTCGATGGTTAGGTTCTCGAAGTATCGTTTTAGTACTCTGCTGACCGTGGATTGGACGATTCCCAGCATCGTACCGATGTCCCGATGTGACAACTCCGGATTCTCGAAATGAGTGCACAGGATTAATTCACGACGCTCTTTTTCGTTCGACGACATTTTTCCAAATTTACGAAAAATTGACAGTGAAGCATGACCAACGTGATCTATACACTCTTATCTGATTATAATCGAAAGCTGAAGATATAATTCCTAAAAATTAAATTTCTACAGCGTTTTTTCCGTGATGCAATTTGATGTGACACACCCTTTAAGCGTTGTTAGTCCATTCGATGTATCTATAAATAAAAATGGAAGGCCAAATGTGTTGGTAAGCGCAAAACCCTAGGAAGGAATAGTTCAATTTGAATCATCTATATTTCGTTGTATTCGTCTCTTCCCGTAGATCAATATAGTGGAGAGAAAAATCGGAAAATTCGGAAAATTGAATTCCCATATGTTCTACAATTAGCTAAACGTTGTTAGTCCAATTGATGTTGGCGCTAACGAAATTGATTTTATTCGAAAGTGGAAAAGGATTTGCAGACGGAATAACGCATTCCTATATCTTCTATCTATATAAACAAAAATGGAAGGCCAAATGTGTTGGTGTGCCCAAAACCCGAGGAAGGAATGGTCATGTTTGAGCTGTCTCTATTTTGTAATATTCTCTGTATCAAACATGTATTCCATGCAACGGAGAAACATGTTATTTCCAAATGCTTGAAGAATCTTGAACGAGAATTGTGTCTGAAAATAATTTCATATTATAAGGACGAATTTTTGTAGAAGTACTAGACAATTTATAGTAAAAGGAAATTGTAAAGGGTCAAAGTGTAATCAATCAATGAACAGTTCAGTGATTGGACTCACTAACGTTCACTTAGTAAGAAAACGTGGATGTTTGAAAGTATTCAATTCAAAAATCTATTTTGGGCGGGACGAAGTTCGTCGGGTCAGCTAATGATACATAAAATATGATTTTCTTTTCTTTAAGTAGATTTAACGGACCATGAGTAAATATATGAATATTGACGTAGAACTACGTCCTTCATTTCTGTAGCGGGGTGTAAGTTCAAAGTTTCGAAAACGAGAACTTTACACTTGAAGTGCAAAGTTTTGAACGTTAATTCCTCTTGGCCGGCTGATCGGAGTGGAATGATAATCACTTTATTCGAAAAACAAAATGTCCAATAGTTATATGATTGTTAATTATTGACCCGAAAACTTGTTTAAAGAGATTAAAAATTTAAAAGCAATGGCTATTGAAATCACACAAATCTGTATATAAACTGGCGCCCGCTCAGGAATTAATTTAGTTGTTATTGCGATGCGAGATAAGATTGGTCACGCTCACACGCCTATGTCGCATTTGTTACCAGCAGTTCTATTATCGCATGCTCATGAATGTCGCTTTCGACAGATGATTCCAACTGTCAGGGGTTGGGGAGAGGAAGTTATTTGCGCTGGGTATTTTCGATTCCTCCTTTGATGATTAATAATTCTTTCCCGGCTAAACGAAGTGGTATGATAATCACTTTTTTTCTCTGTTGGCTGTAAACCACTGCATCCATTATTTTGAACTATTGTGGTATATCCCATTTTTCTATATTATACTTAAAGCTTATCTTATGCTTATTGATGAAGGAGTAGACTGAAAGCTATGGCGAAACAGTCAGGAATACTCTGTTTGATTAAATTTATAATCCTGACCGGCAACGCAGACCAAATTTCTTGTCCGATTTAGGGCTGTGTTTATTCTATTATAATTTCTGTATCAAACATTTATTCCATGTAACGGATAAACATGTTAATTGCAAGCCTCGAACGGGAATTGTGTCTGAAAATACACCCATACCTCGCTTTACGGCCTAGATACGTTCCACGAAATTTGGCCGCAAAGCGAAAAGCCGTAAAAAGAAAAAAGGGATCAATTCTAATACAAATTTAATCAGATCGGTACCAAATTTGTTGAATATGTAACATGAACCAACAATAATCTACAAACAAAAATGAAACAACTCCATGTTACATGAAATATATGTACCTATTTTTTGTTGCTTGCGTTATTGTCTCGCAAATATTTTTTCACTTATGTACAAAAGTTATTTTGGATCAATCCTCAATTTTTTTTGCTGTTATAACGAAACATTTTAGGCAGCACATTAGGAATTGAAGAGAACCGTTATAGCGAAATGCCGTATAAAGAGCGGCCGTATAGCGAGGTATGGGTGTAATCTGATATTACAATGACGAGTTTTGGTAGAAGTACTATGAATTCTATAGTAAAAGGTAATTTTAAAGGGAAGATTAGAAAATCAATCAATGAACAGCTCTAGTAAAAAAAACGTGGATGTGATAACGAAAAACAAATTTAGGGCGGGACGAAGTTTGCCGAGTCAGCTAGTTCGATAAAAAATGCTTTTTCGCTGCACTAGAAATATTGTTTTAATTTTCGCATAACGAAAGGCGCAATTAAGTGAGCTTACAAGGCAGCGACAGTGTTTTTGGCGTTAACGGGCAGTGGCAACTATATTGCCACCCTTTTTCAACTGTTTCAATAGTTTATTTTTTATCAAAGGTAAATATGTATTCTTCCTCATGTAAGGTTTATGTCTGAAATTTGAGTCGGTTGTCGTCTCATCATTGCCTAGTTTAGACAGCCTTCCTTCCTTCCCAAATGGCGCTAACGTTTCTAGAGGAACTTCGCCGTCTCAACGTAGTATTACTTGCGTTATTTTCATTACGGCCGTAATTTCTTAAATTGACGCAAGCGCCAGAGGAAACAATTTTCAGTACGAGACTTTTTGTAAAATTGCATGTCAGCATACGCGTACATTAAGAAAATCTGATCTGTAAAAAAAGTGTACTGTTGATGAAAAAACATTGACATGGGCTTGATTTTTGAAAAAATGCAGTTTTATTAAAGCTATGCCACCAACACCAGTTTGTTGTGGAAACAGCAAATTTAAATCGCTGTTTCCACAACCGATTGGCGTTCATCCATCAGAGTATGCGAGAATCTGTTTCCAATTATTTTCTCCAACATGCCGCCGTTGAGCGAATCATGAGGAAGCATCAGAGAGAAGAATCCACACATTTTTCCGACTTTGTAGCAGGTGTCGAGCAGGTTAACGTACTTGAGAGCCCGATTGTAATAATTTTGGACAGCACCGATTTTTTCGAATCCAAAATGCAATTGGAACCATCCGTGTTAAATAAGATAATGCCGTCCGAAGTTATCCGATGTAAAACAGATACAGTTTACGCGAGGATATTTTGAGTTTTGTTACAAGATGCGTTTCGATGGAGCATTTAGAAGAGTGCAGCTGTTCACCAAATTCGAAATTTACCCTTCAATCAACACTCAGCTTCAATTTATCCGAAAGAGGAATTGAGCAGGCGAGAAAAGTAAACATAACATCGTCAAGAAGCTTTGTCCCTTTATTCCTGAAGAAAAAAGACACTACATATTAGGGAATCCTTGTAATCAACAATTAAATTGTTGAGTTTAAACTATTTAGTTCTAATCTTTATGTGCTATATGTGAGAACAGCAATACACTTCTATCTAGAAAAAAATTTTCCTTTAAGATGAATTTTTGAATTTAAAGTACATGATTTTATGAGCTTCTTAGTACATGATTTGTAGCTCTAAAACAAAATTGCTATTATTATTATTATCATTGCATGGGGATGGACTGCTTTTGATTAAAATATTTAACATGCCGAGCATTTCGAAAAGTGTTTTTACAAGAAAGAAGGCATGTGACTTTTATTATGCTGAGCGTTCATTACGGAAGATGTTGTTATGTGAAATTTACTGTCCCTGCTCGTTCATCCTACGCTTTCGAACAGACAAAAAAATCACATCGCATCACAATCAAATTATGTCACATCATAGGGGAAATGGCGCTTGCGCCACATCACAGTGGAAATGGCGCTTGCGCCAAACCGTTTTCAAGCTTTTACGGGGTCATTTTTTCAGATTTCAGTAAAACTTCACAGTTGTTTGAAAGGATTTGGTATTCTTTATCGATCTATAACAAAAAACCGTAAAATTTCAATTTTGGCGCTTGCGTCATTTTGCGAGATTACGGCAGATTAGTACTTAGTTGAGATTCCTATGCCAAATTACACGCCTTGAATGCATTCTGAGTGGCAAGCTCTAGAATACGCGTGATCGTGCAAGACGGAGGACATTTGTTTGGCGTAAAAACCCCCTGACCAGAACGGGAATCGAACCCAAACCCCCGGCATGTTAGGTTTAATGTTAACCACTCGGCCACGGGAGCACATGCCTTATAAAGGGTTAATGAACATCAAAGTTTTTTAATTATTAAGTATTTCTTATGGTTGAAGAAGTTTGATTATAGGGGTCTGAGGTATCACTTAGTTCTGGAAAAAGGGTCTCCTGCCAAAAAATAGTTTGAGAACCCCTGCCTTACAGGATTCAAAGATAGTGAAAACCACAACATTGAACCCAGACAAAGTTGCTTGTATATGCGACAGTTTGGCTTTGGATCATTTATAATTTATTTATTTGCTTTCTTTTCATTATCGACAGAGGTAGAAGCAGCGTTGCCATTGTCCCAGTTTAAACTGGATTCTTCCAGTTTTTTTTTACTCGATCCAGTCAAACAATTGAACCCTAAAATCTTCCAGTTTTTTCAAATATTATCCAGTTTTATCCAGTTTTTATATATGTGTGCTTCAGTTTTACCCATTTTATGTAAAATAAATTCTAAATGTATAAACAATATCCCACACTCACTCTTCCTATCCCTGGCCCAATTTTTTTTTTTTTTACATTTATCGTTCGTTCGATATTTGCGTTTACCTTGGATTGACCTTTCTTTTATTTCACACTCAACTCAGTGTTATTTTTTTCTTGCTTACACTTCCGAATTTCTAGGTCCTCCTAGTTGAGACTAATTGAAGTACCATTTCAATTAGCAATGTTCATAGTCTTACCGAAATAGGTTCATAGAGCCCGTGTGCTATGCTGGCTTTGTGTTTATATAATCATTTGAAGACCTTAGTGTCATTGAAGTCCATTGACTTTGATTGATATGAACATAAAACCCAAGTAATCTTGTCCCCGTTTCCATCAACGAGATATTAGTATTTAATGGTCTCTCAAAGGATTTTGACGTAGGACTACGTCTTTCATTTCTATACCGGGGTGTAAAACCAAACTTTCGAGAACGAAAGCGTTACGCCGGAGACCGAGATTTTGAGCGTTAATAGCTCTTAAACAACTGAACGAAATGGTATGATAAACACTTCATTTGAAAGATAAAATGTCTACGCGTCATATACTTGTTACTTTTTCATCCAAAAACTTGTTTCAATAGTCTTAAAATTGCTTTCAAAACAGGCTATTGAAATCAAAAATCGGTATATAAGCGAGCGCCGCTCGTAAACCCACTCAGTTATGATTGAACAGCGATTGGAGCATGTTGTCGCTGTTGTTGTGAAGCTAATTTCGTTTATCATGAAAGCGCTGATGAACGGTGTCACCAAGAGCCTGTTTGTGCACCTAAGGCCAAAAGGGAATCCATCAGGAGGAGAGTGATGCCACGGTTCCGCTTGAAACATCGGAGCAGCCACCACACACACACACACATACACGCGCGGAATTCTCGGTGCTATCATCGTTGCTGAAAAATAATCTGCCAGTTCCCCTGGGAATTGAAAAATACATTCATGCGAAATAGTTTATTTTAATGTTTTCTATCCATATAACACTACAACCAAATACATTTGGTTTTGTTATTTTTCAATCAATCGCAAATAACAGGAAAGCTTCTGAATATTTTTTTCCCCATCAGTGGAAATTTTCATATCCAATATTGGATGCATAACATGAAAAACGGAAAATGTTTCACATCGCGAAAATCAAGTCATTTTCGAGCGATTATTTGCTTTCTACTCATATAATGCTGCGACCAAATACATTTCGTTTTTGATTTTTTCAATCAAGTGCGATCAACGTAAGACCACGTCTTTCGGCAATTTATTAGAGGTGCAATGAATCTTTAGGAATTCCCGCTCTACGCGCACTGACAAACAATGTTTACTCAACAATTTCTCAAACTAGAAATGGGTGTTGTGAGGAAGGATTAGCGAACGCGAAAACGACAAACGGGAGAAAGATACGTTTGGAGGTTGAAGGAAATTGGCAGAAAACTTCTTCATTCTATCATTCAAATAATGTGATTAATACCACATCGTTTTGCCAGAAAGAGATTATTAATGCTCAAAGGAGGAATCGAGTCCTCCGAGGAAATTACCCAGCGCAAATTAGAGTCGACTATCAATTGCGGCATTCGTACACAAATAATTTTATAATGCAGTTTCACCAAAGTGATTTCTTCGGATATATTCACTACATCATGTCATGTATTTCATATTCTTCATTAAGAAATCCATATCCATGGCACCTACCGGTAACGAATTATTATTGAAACCACGATTTTCGCTAAATGCTCCTTTCAGTTCGGCCTGTAAAAAACTTTTCTGTACTCTAATCCATCAAATTTGGAGCCCTGAAAAGGGCCGTTGATTATATGCTAAGCTAATATAGCACGCTCTCCTCGGATACAATGGGCCAGCTGGATGTCCTTGGGCATGATGTGACGCGTTGCGTTTTGCATGGATAGCACACAAATTGGTATCTTCGAATAAGCCTCCTGCAGCGTCATAGCCGCGGAACTTTGGAAGCGCAAGTCGGTTTTGAAGTCCTGAGCAATTCCACGAACCAAATGCTGCATAGGTAGCTTGCGGATCAGCAATTCGGTCGACTTCCGATAGCGATGAATTTCACGCAAAGTTCCCGGTCGATAGGCTTCTCCACCTATCCTGCTACTGGTGCGCTTATCCGAGCTGACTTCGTGTGCCTTACCACCGAATGACTAACGAGCTCGAGTCCTCACGGTGCGAGAGTAGAGTAAGAAATGAACGAAAGCAAAGGAAGCGTTATACAATAAAGAGGGTGGGGTTTACATTCGATTCTTTTATGCTTTATAAAATGACACTTCCCTTGCTTTCGTTCATTTCTTACTCTACTCTCGCACCGTGAGGACTCGTTTCATCGGGACTAAGCAGACAGCTCGTTAGTCTTTCGGTGGCAAGGCACCACGAAAGCAGCTCGGATAAGCGCATCAGCCGCAGGAAGCGTGAAGAAGCCACATCGCTATCGACCGGGAACTTCGCATGAAATTCGTCGCTATCAGAAGTCGACAGAATTGCTGATCCGCAAGCTACCTTTGCAGCATTTGGTTCGTGGAATTGCTCAGGACTTCAAAATCGACTTGCGCTTCCAAAGTTCCGCGGTTATGACGCTGCAGGAGGCTTATTCGAAGATACCAATTTGTGTGCTATCCATGCAAAACGCGTCACATCATGCCCAAGGACATCCAGCTGGCCCATCGTATCCGAGGAGAGCGTGCTATATTAGCTTAGCATATAATCAACGGCCCTTTTCAGGGCTCCAAATTTGATGGATTAGAGTACAGAAAAGTTCTTTACAGGCCGAACTGAAAGGAGCATTTAGCGAAAATCGTGGTTTCGATAATAATTCGTTACCGGTAGGTGCCATGTATATGGATTTGATAATGAAGAATATGAAATATATGACATGTTGTAGTGAATATATCCCCATATCGAAGAAATCACTTTGATGAAACTGTTTACCGTTTGTCGTTTTTAATTGTTGGGAAAGGGCATTATTTCTGCTGACTAAATTCCAAGAAAAAATCCATTCCTTCTTTAAGCGTGATTCATTCTGCCTCGGATCAACGGAACAGTATGATAATCATTTCATACAAAAGATAAAATGTCCAAGAGTTATATGATTGCTATTTGTTGAGTCGAAAAATTGTTTCAATAGCTTAATGATAGCTTCGAAAACAGGTTATTGAAATCATTCGTATCCGTATGTAGCGCGTCCACTTGGAAACCCATTAATCTTATTGGAATGTGAGATGGGGAAGCTCATACTTACGTCTATGCATTATGCTGTACACTACAGACTTTTTTTCTCCGTACTGATTAAGAAGCCGACCGAACTATCGGTCGACAAGTCAGTCTGCAGTCGGCGGGGGCTCTTAATTTCGTTTTTGCAGGCCGAACCGAAAAAATTTCAGTCGAGTTAACTCTTTTTTACAGTAATGCTTTTGAATCCGGACACTTTGCATTACATTCAATATCATACCACAGCCATAACATTTTTTTCATGTTGAATTTATGCGATTAATAGTTGCTAATATAGTTACTGATAGTTTCTTGATAGTTACTATTCAATCGCATTAATTCAACATGCAGAAAATGTTGTGGCTGCGGTATGGTATTAAATGTAACGCAAAGTGTCCGGATTCAAATACATTACTGTAAACTTACTTCGATGTTATTCGTTTCTCTCTCAGGGTAAGCAACGAATATAATAAGGGTGGGGTTTAGATTCTATACTTTTATGGTTTATAAAATGACGCTTCCTTTGCTTTCGTTCATTTCTTACTCTACTCTCGCACCGTGACGACTCGTTTGTTTGGGACCAAGCAGATAGATAGTTAGTCTTTCAGTGGTAAGGCACACGAAAGCAGCTCGGATAAGCGCACCAGCCGCAGGATAGGTGAAGAAGCCACATCGCTATCGACCGGGAACTTTGCGTGAAATTCATCGCTATCGGAAGTCGACCGAATTGCTGATCCGCAAGCTACCTTTGCAGCTTTTGGATCGTGGAATTGCTCAGGACTTCAAAACCGACTTGCGCTTCCAAAGTTCCGCGGTTATGACGCTGCAGGAGGCTTATTCGAAGATACAAATTTGTGTGCTATCCACGCAAAACGCGTCACATCATGCCCAAGGACATTCAGCTGGCCCATCGAATCCAAGGAGAGGGTGCTATATTAGCTTAGCATATAATCAACGGCCCTTTTCAGGGCTCCAAATTTGATGGATTAGAGTTTAGAAAAGTTTTTACAGGCCAAACTGAAACGAGAATTTTTGTGTGGATGCCATACAGCATCGAGAAAATTCCGGAAAGATCTAATCGTTGCTGAAAAATAATCTGCCAGTTCCCTGGGAATTGAAGAATACATCCATGCGAAAGAGTTTATTTTAATGTTTTCTAATTATATGGCGAACACAGCGACCAAATACATTTGATTTCGTAATTTTTCAATCAAGTGTAATTAGCTGGAAAGCTTCTGAAGATTATTCTTTTCCATCAGTAGGATATTTTCGTATCCAATATTGGATGCATAACATGAAAAACGGAAAATGTTTCGTATCGCGAAAATTATATAATTTTCAATCGATTATTGCTCAGTCGCCGAAATTTTCATACTCAGAGAGTTCATTCTCCTCTAAATCTAAATCTAAATCTCTTCCAAATTGCCATCGTTAACCACACCTTCTCTCGATTCAATCACGCACGAAAAGCATACTGAAATGATATTGTGGTGGTGAAACCGATTCATTTTTCGTGAGGCGTCGTGCACAAATTACGTAACGTGATAAGGGGGGAGGGGGTAGATGTTGCGTTACTTTATGTTTATTAGAGATAGGAAATTGCGTTACAAAAGGGGGGGAGAGGTGGTTCAGAATTCGGATTTTTAGCGTTACGTAATTTGTGCACTACGCCTGAGGACATCGACAAGACAACATCGTTACTGAACGAGCTGAACGGCGAGGGATCGAGGGATTCATTACCTGGCCTGACCTGACCTGAAATGCAATCAGTTTGTTTTAACTGTGAGGGAGCGCAGAAAAGCCGATGCTGATACTCTCGTGACCAAGAGAGTATCAGCATCGAAATACGGTTCCTCGGGAAGACATAGAAGCAGCCGCCACATACACACACATACACGTGCGCAACTCTTTTCGTTTGCTGGTTATCGAGAGGAAACCTGGAAAGAAATGATCGTTGCTGAAAAAATAATCTGCCAGTTCCCCTTGGAATTGAAAATTACATTCAAGCGAGTTTATTTTAATGTTTTCTATCCATATAATACTGTGACCATATACATTTGGTTTTGTGATCTGTCAATCAAGTGTAGTTAGCAGGAAAGCTTATTCTTCAGAACAAGGTTTTTTGTATCCAATATTGGATGCATAAAACCTTGATGCTCCAACGTAACACTCTCGTTTTTGAAGTCACCCAAATATTTATTTATTCATTCATTCAGGATGGATTTAGATTCAACTTCAAACAAATGATTTGCATAAAATACATAAGCACTATAGTGTTTATTTAGCAAGTATGTATACTATGGATTTTTCCAAAAGTATAAGTATATTCTCGAGCAGGAGGAAATACCTAAGGATACTTCATTTTGACCTTGATACCCAAATTTAGTTTGGACAAGTCTGATATAAAAGTAAAATACTAAAGAATAATATCAAAATTGGAGAGAAATAGCTTTTCAATACCAATATTTTATAATTTCAATACCACAGTAACACTTGAGCAGCGTTGCTTTGGTATTGAATGTGCTCTTTTCAGTATTAAAATAATATTATGGGACCCTATGGAAAAATATTCCAGAATTTTGATACATAGATCACTGCATAAATTAGTGCCCGGAGACGTCTGTTTGGCAGTTTGTTTGTTTGAGTTCCCGTTCGTTGCAATTTTCAATGTCCGCATTCAAATGTTAACAAATGGGAGCTGAAAAAAACCACGCAAGAACGTCGAACCGAAGATTTATTTTTCTTATCCTACGTTCTTCGTAAGTGAGAAAAAGATAACAACGAATATGGTCAAACAGAACACTACAGAAATCAAAATTCGCGTTAGTTGAAACAGAACAGAACATTGGAGTTAAATTCCGTGTCCCTATGCACCTCAATTAATCTGGCACATGACATGTCATGAAGGACATGATGGACACGAAGCAGAAAATACGAGATTTTTCAAGTTTTACCCAAATGAAACCGTATTTTCTAGAAAGAAAGATCCTCAAATATTGTTTTACAGTAATGTTCGAATAGTGGAAAACATCATTTTGATCTCCTCGACTTATATGATTAATCACTTGTTTATTTCGCCATTTGATAAACTGCATATGAATACGACACGAAGTTTCAAAGGAGGTTTTATTTCTCAATCATTAGAATGGGTAAAAAATCATTTTAAAGGCAATCTTTTTGAAATAAAATGGTTTTACAGGATCCAGTTTTCTTCCAGTTTTTTGAAAATTGTTATTGGCAACCCTGGGTAGAAGCGTCCCATTCAACTTCCACAGGCTCACAATGCGTTTTGAATCCACGGTACGGATCATTGTACTCGCAATACACATTGCAATTTCTCTTGATTAACCGGAGAGATAAATTCAAGCAATTTATTAAGCTCATAGCATTTCACGTACTTTTCAATGCGATAAAAGCAAAAATTTGGTTCCGCCACGTGGACAACACGGTAGTTCACCCAGTTCATGGCTGCTGATGACGACGGTTTCGATAGTGAAACGCTGCCAAAAATAAGACAGGACACGTGGCTGTGGAAACAAATCTACGTCGAAAGTGATATTTGCTACCCTCGTTGATACTAGAGGGCGGAAACAGAGCGGAAACGTAATTTGTGTCGTGCTCAGGACACTCAGGACACAGGATAAGGCAATGGATCCAACTCGGCGGGAGCCACTGCGAAGGATCGAGCGAGTTAGGGATCACACTAAACGTATATCCTAGTGTCAGCTAGTTTCGTGGCTTTATTGACTGACTCGAGAGTGGCTTTAGCAAACTGTTGTTTATTAGATTACGATGTCGGTAAGGCAATTAGGGCTTTACTAGTTGCGGCACTCTTTCCGAATGGTAGGTAAACGTTTGTCGGCTTTTGAAGTGCGGGAGGAATTGCGGTTAGTTGATTCGTACCACGAGATTCTACCAAAGATAAATATTGCTATCGTCGCAAGATAAGATTTATGCCAGCTAATTTGTGGATGAAACAGCCGCTGTTTACTCAATGTCGCCAAGCATTAGGGATGGGAAGGAAATCCACAGCGTGAGATTAATTAATTTGAATTTAGAATTAGTTTGCTTGACAAAACCACTGACAAACAAAAGGATCAAATTTAGCCCCCTCATTGGAGGATTAACTGTGGGCGAGGAAAGGAGAAATTACAAATAATTACAGTAGACATATTCGAGAGAGAATTAATTGAATCGATATGGCTGAAGTTCATCGTGGTTCGAATTGCAATGAATTTTCATCTTTAATTGTTTAATGTTATTTTAAGTTTCAAGCTTAAAGGAAGTCTGCAGTCAACTAGTCAGTCAGTCAACTAACAATTTCGAAAGTCACAAAAAATTCCACAAATTAATATATTGCGGTAGAGAAAGTCATTCCATGACAATGATGGAATGAAGCGAGAAGAATAATTCAATCGCGAAGCGGAAAGCTATAAACTCATCAATTGTATAACACAACATTACATGACACGAGCTGCAAATTCTCCAATGACCGTAATTCTAATTACAACACTCATTATCTCGTCATCTTTCTTTCGTTTCAGTGCCACATGGCTGCAGCAGTAGCAGCTTCATCATCTGTAAGTTTCCCCCTTATTAACCCCCACCGGCTCATCGTCAGTTATGCTCATCGATCTTCTTTATTTCTGCTGCTTTCTTCTTTCTTCTGCAGAATAGTAGTCTATTTGATAGTAGCCATCATCGCCGAAACAACCGTCAATCATTCGGACAACACAGTCATCGGAGTCACCATCATCACCACTACCATCACCATCATTACTGCAATAGCCACTACTACCATCATCGGTCCACAAGGACTATCAACCGGGCTGGGAGGAGAGGCCGGGGCCACAATCACGACTGCTGTGGAGAGGGCGGAGAAAATACTTTCGGAATCGGTTGTAGTGGCAGCAGTAACCAAAACAATAACAATACTGGCAACAACACAAACAATAACAACGCCATCGGCAGCACTGGCGGAGGGGGAGGAGGCGGAAATGGCAAACGTTGCACTTTCGCAACTACCACAATGACCATTCCCAGCGGCGGCGGGGGCGGCAGCACGATCACTGGTGGTGGTGGAACCCGGTTCGGTAGTCGTAAACAAACGTCGTCGAGAACGCCCCCAACCTCCGCCCTCGTGAATCCTGGAGCACGAGAGACAGTACGATTTGATGACAATCCGCACGTTACGATGCACAGCCAGAGCTCCAACAGCAGTACGTCATCGTTAAGGATTCTCGAGTGAGTGGCACGAGCAGATGTTGACCGTAAATTGTTAGTAGCTTTAGGAAAGGGCAAGCTAAATGGGTATTGTGGAGAGCACTTTCGAAGCCAAATTGGCTCTGGCAATATATGAATTTTCCTTCCGATTGCGATTGCTGATGAACGGCACAGTTGCGTTCACAATCTCTTCCTTGGGTCATTTGGTACGGAAGCAATTCATCATATCACTGCGGGGACGACCGTGTAGGATGGTCTGGATAGCTATCGGACAGTTTCTGATTGACTGTTGGCCTAAATTGTGTGGAACAGTGCGTCTCAAACTGTGTCGAATCTGTGAACCTCTTCCATGTAATAAAATTGTGCATGCTACGGAAACTATTCTCCTGAAAAATGCCAGGATAATTCCAGTGAATGATGTCGATGGTGACGATGGCTGACTTAGTGATGATGTTTGTTCGCATCTACCACTATCTCATTACATCTAATTACCATCAATTGAGAGCCAGGATATTGCCAATATTGGTCGATCGATATCGACTTTTGCATTCCTGAAATCCGTTCGACTCTGATGCAATCAACATAAATGACATGTGGCAACCCTGCCATGACGCGAACAAACGTCAAAATTTTACATCCGTACTTGTGAAACAATTTACTCTCTATCAAATAGGGTGCTTGCAGCGTGCATATGTATTAGATCCATATCAATGGAAGCAGATTGATTGTTCAAAAAGTTTCACAGAAACAATTCAAATTGCACATTGCGATTCTACAGCCGGATTAGGTGAAGTGTGCTCCCATATAGGTTTTGTGCTTTTTGCCCTGAAATTCGTGTGCAGATATCCTTAATCGGTGGCCAGTTTCGCCAAAAAAGCAGATGATTATGTTGAAATTAAGAACATATTCAGCCAGAAAGATCAACCAACCCTCAGCTATGATTTCCGGGTAGCTGAATGCTCTGCGGAGAAATGAAATATGGTTATAAGAAAATTGATCCAAAACGAAGAAAATCCATCAATTGGCTGATTCATGGAAAATACAAGAAAGCATTCGAACGTGAGCTCGAGCCTCTGTGTCTTGACTCTAGGTCCGAACATACTGATAATCCTTTCCTGTAATTTTTTCAATTCAAATCTAGTGCGAAAGTCGCTCAATGAACATCAATAAGCAATATGTGTCACGCCAAAGCTCTTGTTCGGTAAATAGCTTGCCCAACTGTTTCACAAAGTTAATGTTAGTTCTATGAAATATTTCGCGCTAATAGAGAGATTGCAACTATATTTAAATCATCTACAAGAACGTCGATTGATAATGAATTCGCTTCTGCTGCATAGAAGATACGAATGTAAACAAATGATGTTTGCCCAACAGATGCTCTGCATGTACATATGTGTAGCAAGATCCCAGGTCCGAGAGAATTATTCAATTATTGTTTTTTGAATGAAAATTGTTACTTGTGTTATTCGAATACTTCGAACATATAGTTCTGACCCTTCCTTTATAATTTTAAATAAATTAAATAAAATAATTTCCTAGCATTTCCTTTACCAATAATTTAAAATCATAATCAGATACAATTTTGTTATGATTTTATCACCATTTGCAAAAAATTTGTTCATCTGTTACATAGAATACATATCTAATACGGAAAGTCAATTTTCAACCATTATTTTTAGTTCGAAAGCTTCTTTATTCCATTCAAAGTAATAATTCGAGTAATTCCGACCCGATCGGATTTCAGAATACTGGTTGTAGCGCAATAATTTTTAAATTGCGTACAGAAATTACTATGAAGAGTAAAAATCCGTCCTGCAGGAATATTCTCGAGTTTTTTCTACATTGTGCAGTTCAAGTATTTTTGTAATTAGTTTTGACAGGGAATGATGAATTATCCTGGAAAATTCTTGAATATATATTCCGAGAACTATGAGTTTTCTGAGTAAAATTCACCATCTACAAGCAATAGCATCATCTTGCAGCAGAAACATTTAAAGGAATTATTTCGCAGATGACCTCTACCTCTATCTTGGGTATCCTTTTCCGTTTAGCGGAAATACTTGACGGTTTCATATCATGGTTATTAATTTTATCTTACAAAATATATATCAGACGTTGGACTGTAAGATGTCTTAAAGTAAGAGCCCCCGCATACTACAGACTTTCTGTCAACCAACGGTTTGGTCGGGTTGGCCTTCTGGTGCAAAAACCGACCCAACTGAATCGGCGTAATGTGCGCACATGCATACCTCTCCGTACTGATTAAGAAGCCGACCAAACTATCGGCCCATAAATCAGTCTGCAGTATGCGGGGGCTCTAAGGGTGCAGAATCATAAAAAGGTCACGTTTTTTGAATGAAGTTAACTTTAATAACTATTTTCGCTGCGAACGACTTCTGGAGATATGCATACATAGCAATCGAATAGTAAATTCTCTAAAATTCGTATGCATAGCATTATGCTTTCATAATCCGTGAACCTTGATGCAAAACTTGTTGTGCAAAACTCAAAGACTTGTAAATAATGTTTGTTACACACCCAATAAAATGTCGATATTTCACATCTTAAGCAACTCTTTGATTTTCTAAGAATTGATTTATATAAGAACTAGCTGACCCGGCAAACTTCGTCCCACCCAACATTTGTATTTTGTTTTTTTTTCCTTTATTGATTTAATTAGGCTCAAGTGGATAAACAGCCACCATCAAGCAATACATTTTAAAACTATTTGAATATATTATAACTACATAATAATTAGCTAAAACTACAGTGCAATATATAAAAAAAATATAATTTATTCCTTCGTTGCCTCGTCGGTATTATCCTTGTCTTGAACAGTGCCTGTGGTGGGTCGTAACAATTTGTATTTTGTTATCAATACCTTAAAACATTCACGTTTTCTTACTATGAGCAAGTTCATGGGTCTAATCGCAAAACTTCTAATCGACCCCGTTGAATTTACCTTTTACTATAAAGTTCTTAGTATTTCTAACAAAACTCATCATCATAATATCAGATTTTTTTCAGACACAATTCTCGTTCAAGACCACTTGCAAATAACATATTTCTCCGTTACAAGGAATCAATGTTTTATACAGAAAATACGATAGAATAAAGACACCCCTAAATCGGACATTTCCTTCCTCGAGCTCAACACATTCGGCGATACTTTTTTTATATAGATAGAAGAAGATATAGGAGTGCGTTTCATCACATTAAAATCCATTTCCAGTTTCGATCAAAGAACAATTTCGCTAGCGCAAACAAAATGGATTAACAGCACTTGTCACTATGTAATTGTAGAACATATGGGAATATTAACTTTCCGAATTTTCCCTTTTTCCTTCAGAGTTTTCCAAAAATTTTCAATTGTCATATTTGGTTGGAATATTTTTGGTTGAAATATTTGTAATATTTTCATGGAACCCCCTGTCCATTCTAGAGGAGGGATGGGTGTCATACCATCATAGAAACATTTATTGCACCCTAAAATCTCCATATAACTAATTTGGTTTCATTTGCTTGAGTAATTCTCGAGTAATGCAGAAATTTGTGTTTCTTTTGTATGGCAACCCCCCCTTAGAGCATCCGCACCAATGCGTTGTTACAGACATTTTGACAACCCTCACCATAACGCAGCAACCCCACTGGTGGTTACGGTTCAGGTGTGGGAAATAGTAATCGGCCTCTAGGTGAATAGTGAGTTAACAAATTTGGCAACGCGATAGCAACCGAGCCAAGTGTTGCTATTTCCAACAAATCACAAACATCTGTTGTGGGTTTCTTTCGTCTTGTGTTCGTTTTTTTGTGATTTTGCTCTGAAGTATTATTTTGAAAGTGTATATATATTATTATATATATTTATCTACCAAAAAATGAACGCGACGAAAAGAGAATCAACTGACACTTGTCATTTCTTCTAGTAATAGCAATCGTATTTAGCAACCTGCGGTGCGAAAAAGAAGATATACTATAGCAAACGCGATAGCAACGACGGGTGCGCAAATCGACGAGTTAATAGATTGGCAACGGCTAAAACTCGAGACTAGAAGCCTTGAATAGTAACGCATTGGTGCGGATGCCCTTAGAGAGGGGGGAGGAGTGGCTAATCATCATAGAAACATTTATTGCACCATAAAACCTACACATACCAAATTTGGTTTCATTTTCTTGATTAACTCTCGAGTAATGCAGAAATTTGTGTTTCTTTTGTACGGCAGCCTCTAGTGAGAGGGGGTGGAGTGTCTGACCACCATAGAAACATTTATTGCACCCTGAAATCTTCACATGCCAAATTTTGGTTTCATTTTCTTGATTAATTCTCGAGTTATGCAGAAATTTGTGTTTCATTTGTATGGCACCAATGTCATCAATATCGAATTATGTGGCAAGGTTTCCATATTTGAACAGCTAGATTGGATTGTACTCGATCGGATTTCAGAGTGCAAAATTGAGATCCGCTCGGGTAATTCTGACTCGATCGGATTTCAGAAAACGGGTTGTAACGTAATAATTATTAAATTACAGACAGCAATTGCTATGAACAGTAAAATTCCGCCCTGCAGGAATATTCTCAAGTTTTTTTTTTACACTGTACAGTTCAAGTATTTTTAGAAATTAGTTTTGACAGGGAGTAATGGATTATCTTGGACAATTCTCCAATATTTATTCCTAGAACTATGAGTTTTATGAGTGAAACTGACCATCTGCAAGCGATAACATCATTTTGAAGCAGAAAGGTTCAAACGAATTATTTCGCAGATGACCTCTACAACACGGCTTCTCCGTTCAGCGGAAATGCTAAATGGTTTCGTATCACGGTTAGGAATGTTATCTTGCAAAATATATATCTGACTTTGGACTGTCTTTCAGTAATGGTGCATGATCAAAAAAACAGGTCACTATCTTAGGAAATGAAATTAACGTTCATGACTATGTTCGCTAGGAACGGATTTTACATATATGCATAGCAATCGAATTTGATATGCTATACATTACGCCTACATAATCCGTAAACGGTATGAATTCCCGAAAATTGGAAGCATTCCCAGCTTCCCTTACATTTGCTCTGTCCATTTGTGTGCTTACCCACCCATACCGTCAATAATGAGTAACTAAAACATCGGCTCCACCCTCCGTTTGGGTATAAATTCGGCTTCGTTTACAACAGAGATCTTATTCATACAAAATGTTTACCAACTCAAAAACATTGCGGTTGGTTGAGTGAGTAAACTTGACATCATTTTCAGTAAATATCAAGTGTAATTAACAATTGTTAATACAAATTACAACAGTAATGCTTTCTACTATAATTTTAGTAATTGTTATAACAAGTTGGTTCACGTAGCACAACTCATATAGTATCTTGAAAGTTCCAAATAAGAACTTGTGTTAATTATTAGCGATCGATTTTTAGACCTGGTCGACCACCATAATCAGTTTTTGTTTATGTCGACCCCTGAGAAACCAACATCGATCCCAAGGGGTCGATATCGACCACTTTGATTACCCCTGGCTTACAAGCTCTAAAACCGTACATCTCTTGAATGCACATACATGCATTTATTTATCATTTATTCATATATAATAGCATAAATTGTACTAAAACTAATAAACATGACAAACATACTGTCAATGATGTTTGTTCGGTCCTCGGATTTGCAGTGGCAGTAGACAGCTGCATCACGACACGGTAAATAGCGAACAGACAACATAACCCATATTTATGAGATTTTGAGAGAATATGTAATCCGCCATTTTGTAGCGGCCGCTATCTTGGATTTTCAAGATCATAGAATATGCAGTTTTATAATGAATGCAAAGATAGAGCTGTGTTCCAAATTTCAGATCAATCGGTCAACAAGAAGGGGGTCAAATTTGTATTATTGTTGGATAGCGCTACATACAAAGATACAAAGCGACAAACGTACATACAAACGGGGGAATCTAACTAAAACCGTTTAAAAAACGATTTGATTTTTTCTTTTTTTTTTGTACTTGTGTGAATTTAGGAGTGGTTCGGTCTTATTTGTAGCATTTTCGATCGATCATTCAACTCTCGTGAATTTGAGCATTATTTCATATTTTTCAACGGTGAGAGGTGTGTTCTTCGGTCGAAAACTGAAGATGAAAACTCGTTGTACTAAAAAGCTCATACTTAGATTTATATAACATTTGCTCTCGTACACAATAATTTCGAAGCTCTGCTTTGAAAATGTAGTTATATCTTGAACACTCTCCTATTTTTGTCAGTGTATCTTTAGAATATCTTCTTAATTTGAGGAGTATCTGGATAGCCGGCGAATTGTTCAGTTGATTGTTTCAGATTCATATAGTCAATATACTTAAAAATGGTTCCATTGTAGGTAATCCGTCTTCCGTCTAGTTCCACGAATGGATTGGGAAGTACTTGGGAATCCATCATTCGAAGGTGTCCCGAACAATTAAGTTAATCAAGGAGGCCCAGACGATGCACCTGCGGCCAGGCTACAGTAACGTATGCATTACAAATGCATTAATTTCGGAAGGCAATGGCAAAAAGTCAATGGAATAGAAAAGATAATTCAATGGAAAAAATGTTATATCCTACGTTTATTAAGCCTTCTGCAAAAATGCTTCGATGTATATAACTTTGGAGTGCTTCTTTTGGCCACTTGTACCTGCTTCTTCGTTTCATAGTTTGCAAACATAACACGACGGATTCTAGTTGAATTGATATTCTTTCTGAAACAATCATCTGTATAAAATTAAAAAAAATGGAAAATATTCATCCGCCACACTTCACAGGTAACAATGTTCTCTTCCGAAGTTTAGCAACAAAGTGACAAACGACGAACTTTTCGCAATATCGATGTCAAATTCAATCAATTTCTTTATAATAACTCATCCTCAATGTTATGGATATCTTTCTTTAGCTGACAAAAGAGAGACCCAACGGAAAGAAAGTCATTATCATTGGTTGGACGCGAAAATAATCGAAGAACTCTTTTCGCATTTACCCAACTACAAGAGACTTGCTTAGTTGGCAATATCAGCAGTGACTTCATCGTAATCGAATGCATGGAATAATTCGACTTCGAGAAATAGCGGACGCCAACATCTACTCTGCATAATTAGATATTTCAATGATTCTTCGATGAACTGTATTACTCGAATGCTGCACCCGGCCAAAAGTTTGTCACGCTCTGTCTTCTAAGATTATTTCTGTCATTATCTTGGATGCGGACTTAATTAAGTCTGCTGAAGTTTCACCAATTGTCTTCGCTGCATAACAATTCGCAATTGAGGGAGCGAAACGCAATGTGAATCCTCCAGGAATGATAGAATTTATTTCTCAGCTACTGCACTTTCCGAGACTGCGATTTATTAGTGTGAAAAAGATGTAAACGCTATGATTTTATTTCTCTAAACTCATCATAATATAAAATTATTTTCAGACAGAATTATCGTTCAAGTTTTTCTCAATTACTTGCCAATAACATGTTTCTCCGTTACATATAATTCATGTTTGGTACAGAAAATCTAATAAGTTAGTTTTGTTTTGCGCTTACCAACACATTTGGCGATTTATTTTTTGACGTAGAACTACGTCTTTCATTAAGGGTGCCAAATCAGAAAACAGGTCACGTTTTTATGAAATAAAGTTAACGTTAATAACTATTTTTGCGAACGGCTTTTGGCGATTCACACACTAAACGAATCGGAAATTCCGTAAGATTTGTTTAATATGCTATACATTAGAATCCCTTGGTTTTTAAATGGTTAAAATTCATGAAAACTTTAAGCGTTTCCATTTTCCCATACATTTGTTCTGTCCATTTGTGTGCTTTCCCGAAAAGAGCTGTCAATAACGAGCAACTTATCGACGACCAACGGAGGGGAAACCGTAGGATTTAAAGTCTCCGTGAACAAAGGAAAAGTAGAAGAATAAAGGGGAATACTTGCCTAGAGTATAAACAGTGAATCTCGCTGAGACAAACTTTCATTCGGCATCGGACTGTTGAGCAATCCAGTTCACTTCGCTTTCGCTGTGCTTCGATCTAAGATTGGACCCCACCAGTGGTAATCCAACTGGGATATCGTCGTTTGGTTTTTCTGTTCGTTTTTCGCGTTATTCGTATCGTGTGTTTTTCTTTCCGCGTCATAAATCGGACGCTTCGCGTAGTGTGTGATGAGCAAGAACAAGAGGAAAGCAGGCTCGAGCCCTGCAAAAAACAGGAAGTGGGTTATATCTATGGTATAACCGCAAGGGTGACGTAGGACTATCGTTGATTTAGAGATCATTTGTTTGAAGTTGAATCTAAATCCATTGAATATTTGGGGGACTTCGAAAACGAGAGCGTTACGTTGGAGGCACAAGGTTTTATGCATCCAATATAGGATACGAAAAACCTTGTTCTTAAGAATAATCGTCAGAAGCTTTCCTAACTGTACTTGATTGACAAATCACAAACCCAAATGTATTATATGGATATTTTATGGATAGAAAATATTCAAATAAACTCTTTCACGTGAATGTATTTTTAAATTCCCAGAGGAACTGGCAGATTATTTTCCGGATCTTTCTCGATGCTGAATGGCATCCAAACGGAAAGAATTCCGTGCGTGTATGTGTGTGTGTGTAGCGGCTGCTTCGATGGTCACCTTCTCTTCTCCTGAAGGACGGCTTCTCTGTGCTCCCTCACAGTTTCAAACAAACTGCTTGCGTTTCAGGGCAGATCTCGATCCTTCGCCGTCCAGCACCCTCAGCAACGATGTCTTGTCGATGTCCTCACGAAAAATGGATGTATCTCACCACCAGAATATCGCTTAAGTATGCTTTTTGTGCGTGATTGAATCGAGAGAAAGCGTGGTTTACGATGGCAATTTGGAAGGCAAATTAGAGGGGAATGAACTCTCTGAGCTCGGAACTTTCGGCGACTGAGCAATAATCGATTGCGGGCGCATACAATATTGGATACGGAAATATCCTACTGATGGGGAAGAAAAATCTTCAGAAGCTATCCTGTTAATTGCGATTGATTGAAAAATCACAAAACCAAATGTATTTTGTCACAGTGTTACATGGATAGAAATCATTCAAATAAACTCTTTCACATGAATGTATTATTAAATTCCCAGAGGAACTGGCAGATTATTTTCCAGCAATGATTAGATCTTTCCGGAACTTTCTCGATGCTGAATGGCATCCAAACGGAAAGAATTCTGCGCGTGTATGTGTCGATCCTTCGCCGTCTTCCTCCTCCAGCACGTTAGGCAACGATGTTGTCTTGTCGATGTCCTCACGAAAAATGAATACATCTCACCACCAGAATATCGCTTAAGTATGCTTTTTGTGCGTGATTGAATCGAGAGAAGGCGTGGTTTACGATGGCAATTTGGAAGGCAAATTAGAGGGGAATGAACTCTCTGAGCTCGCAACTTTCGGCGACTGAGCAATAATCGATTGCGGGCGTATACAATATTGGATACGGAAATATCCTATTGATGAGGAAGAATAATCTTCAGAAGCTATATAGCACATGATTGAAACATATTTGGTCACAGTGTTACATGGATAGATAACATTCAAATAAACTCTTTCATATGAATGTATTTTTAAATTCCCAGAGGAACTGGCAGATTATTTTCCAGAAATGATTAGATCTTTCCGGAACTTTCTCGATGCTGAATGGCATCCAAACGGAAAGAATTCCGCGCGTGTATGTGTGTGTAGCGATGTCTTCCCGGGGAACCGTTTGTGGCAGCACTCTCCTCCTGATGGATTCCCTTCTGGCCTAGGGTGCACAAACAGGCTCTTGGTGACACCGTTCATCCGCGCTTTCATGATAAACGAAGAGCTTTACCACAACAGCGACAACATGCTCCAATCGCTGTTCAATTAGAACTGAGTGGATTTCCGAGCGGCGCTCGCTTATATACCGATTGGTGATTTCAATAGCCTGTTTTGAAAGCAATTTTGAGACTATTGAAACAAGTTTTTGGATCAAAAAGTAACAAGTATAGACGTAGGCGTAGACATTTTATCTTTCGAATGAAGTGTTTATCATACCATTTCGTTCAGTTCTTTAGGAGCTATTAACGCTCAAAATCTCGGTCTCCGGCGTAACGCTTTCATTTTCGAAACTTTGGTTTTACACCCCGGTATAGAAATGAAAGACGTAGTCCTACGTCAAAACGAACGCATTGCCAGGGGCAATAACATTTGGAGGCAAGCGTCATCTAATAATGCACGCGATGTTGGTGCAGTGAAAAGAGCTCGCACTGAACCGAGCCTTCACGAGTGTGACACCGCACGAACAACAGCGAAGTAGGTGAATTCGGCGCGTCGTTGGTGCCTTTGAGAATACATCAATGTATTGAACTGACGTTATGGCGAAGTAGGCATTTCAGTTGTGCGCCAAAACATTATTTGGGGAATACCAAGCATCTCGAATGTCTTACTGGAATGTTATAACTTATTTGGGTTCGCGTGCCAGTCGCAAAACCGCCTTTAACAAGGATTGCATTTGCGACCATAATGAAGCATTGCTGATGTTTTCGAGGTTGTTATTAACAAAAAGAGTTTATTTCGCTTATTTAGTCACCAAGAAAGTAAATGTCGTTCTGGAATTTTGTATGTGATTAGGTTTCGCTTACCAGTAGCAAAACTTCCTCCACTAAGGGTGACAGCTGCGCTTCTCTCGAGCATGAGAAAGTAAGGCAACTTTTTTCGAGGCCAGCAATATTAACAGAAGCGTTTCTTTTGAGAATAGCGCAAAATGATGAGATTATATTCCTAGTAGTATCAAGCCACCAATGTATGGCTCTGTATGGTTTACGTTGTACGAACGATGCCTAGAGGTGCGATTCCTTTGAGGCAATACTAAATAACATGTAGCATAATATTTAATACTTGCAATTGTCATTGTTGTTGTTTCCATGCGGTGCCGAAGATATATTGATGTAGTTATGAGATGTGGAATAATGGTGCTGATGCAACATGTATATAATCGACTGTAGCCGAGTCTATGTCAATTGCGAAAAAGGCCACCGGAATAGCGTTCGAGGTAAATTTTCAATGCTCATGTCAATGCGACAAATTGCGACATACGATCAGCTCTAGTGTATTGTTTTGCGAGGGCAAGAATGAATCATCAATCAATTATCGTCAACTGATTCTACAATGAAAAACCCATTTCAGAGATTAGTCTACTAAGTAGTTGTTCCTAAAATTTCAAAGCATTATAGAATAATATCCGAAGGTATAAACAAGCGAATTATATAAAATAACAGTGTGGTTCTACGTTAACAATGCGGTCGTATCTTGGACACAACCTCCTATAATTTTGACGTAGGACTACGTCTTTCATTTTTATACCGGGGTGTAAAATCAAAGTTTCGAAAACGAAAGCGTTACGCCGAAGACCGAGATTTTAAGTGTTAATAGCTTATAGTGTTAATGCCAGTTCCTCTGGGAATTTAAAATTACATTCATATGAAAGAGTTTATTTTAATGTTTTCTATCCATGTAACACTGTGACCAAATACATTAGGTTTTGTGATTTTTCAATCAATCGCAATCAACAGGATAGCTTCTGAAGATTATTCTTCCCCATCAGTAGGATATTTCCGTATCCAATATTGGATGCATAAAACCTTGTGCCTCCAACGTAACGCTCTCGTTTTCGAAGTTCTCCAAATATTCATTCATTCAGAATGAATTCAGATTCAACTTCATACAAATGATCTCTAAATCAACGATAGTCCTACGTCACCCTTGCGGTTATACCATAGATATAACCCACTTCCTGTTTTTTAACCTGAAAATCCATTTCCACTTTCGAACAAAGATCAATTTCATTAGCGCAAACATCAAATGGACTAAAAACGCTTATCAAGATGAAATTGTAGTACAATGGGTCCGAATTTGTCCATGCTCAACCTTTATCATCACAAACAAGAATGTATCCAACTGGAGTGCTGTAAAGCGAAACTTAACGTGGTGCGCAACAGCTCCTTAAACGTTTCAACATCACTAAATATCAAATCCCAAATCTTCACATCTTAAAGGACGAATCCTCGATGTCTGTGCTCATGCGAAGCTCAATAAGTTTCACCCTGGCCATCCATTACTCCCAAGAAAACGTTAGTCCTTCCATAGGAACGGAAGCCCGTTACAAAATATGTCCGATAAGCTTCGAATGACAAAAGAAAGTAGTAATAACCATCTCCAGTTGGTTCGTTCAGAAAGCAGAATACAAAGGTTATGATGAGAGTGACACACTGTCCTGGTATCGGATGCGGTGCGTCTTCTCTAATGAACAGTGGCGTACGTAAATTTGTCGCCCGCTATAGACGGAAGAAATTTTACGCCGGGACGGCCTCACTCTGGAACTCGACGATGCTTCAGGGGGTCGAAATGGGTGGAACGACTATATCAAATTTCCATTTCAAAACCCCCGCTTGAAATGGTCCATTTCCTGCTGCTGCTTGGAGAGCTCCCCGAAACGTCTCCAATGGTGTCTAGTTTTCGTCGTGTTTGCTGGCTAGTGTGGTTAAAAGCACGAAAACAAATTGCCTCTACGGGCATCTGGCACACGACAAGTCGTTTGTCTGCGGTTTCCTAATTGAACAAGTTGCTGAACAAGCAACCCAATTCGTCCCCCTCGCACTCATCTCATCTGAACGTGGCCAAAGTTCTGCGAGCATCACGTTGAATCATTGAGTCCGATGGAACGTAAGCCGAAAATTGAGACATGAAGCAGAAGAGGGAAGTGTGGATTGGATTCCCCAGAATCTGTGAGTTTGCTTTTTTTTTGCCAGTGTTGAAATCGAATTAGTTTTATAATGATTATGATTGTGTGTGAAAACTTTTTCATTTCAATTTTTTTTCTCTCACTCCCGAGAAAATGGAAGCATTCTGTTCTGTGGCTAACTCTCATCTCTATTCAGCGGTGAAATATGATTACACAATTCGATGGATTCGTGGAAGTAAAAGTTGATGGCGAAACCAAAGTTAGTTAGCATCTGAATGTGTTTCTGTGAAACTGATAGAGTATATTAATGTAATATGAAAGCTCCTCAATTTGAATGCTAAGTTATGTGTACAAAATGAATGTGGGGGTGTTTTTCCCAACCACACCAATGCCGAGTTTACGCTACTGCATTACTTTTTCAGCGAACCATTCCAAGCGGTTCAATTTACTGATGGATGCTGTAGGTCGTAAAGCAGAGTGAACAGTCAAACATCACGTTGAACTATACGTGAGTTTGGAATGTTAGAGCAGAGTAAGTTACTGCTCACTGTGTTTACTCCCTCTTCAATTTTTATATGTGCGTAGGTCGTGCAAAAGATTGTCAGTTTCCATCTGATGTTATGATAGGATGAATGATCAGTATACATCCTATAATAACATTAGAAGGACTCGATTTATACCCTGCGTTTCATAACTATAGAACCACTCATTTTTCTGAATTTCCAGAGATATGTAAGAAGTCGATCAAATTGATGTATATAGTGTAGAATATAATAACTATCCTCCTTTTTCAATGTCTGGCCATTTGAACTTTATTGCATACGTTTTCTAACGGCGAACATGGTGGTTTGTATATCTCCATAGTGCTGATTATAAGGTGTTTTTTTTTTGTGGGAAATATACGGCTGAAATTTGAACAAACTTGTTCTGCCGACGGCCGATTGGAAATATTATCAGGATAAGTACCCATTGCGTGCATGCTGATATTCATTGTGTGTTTTATTGAATAATTAACACGGCTCTACGGCTCGCTATCGCTCAGGATAGTCACCGTAGTTGCTTGTGTTGTGCATTGTTCTGTTTTATTTTGTATCTGCTTTTGCCATTGCTGCCGCGCGGGGCACTCACGAAATGAGTGATGATCCTGTTGTTTATGTAGGTAAGTGCGGTGTTCGACTTCATCGGCGCTGTACTTCGCTTACAAAAGCAACAGCAAAACTGATTACAGAGAATCCGAACATTCAGTTTATTTGTGACGAATGTTTGTCAGACCAAAAAAGTGGCGTGCGAGGTGATGCTTTAGACGTTGGTGGTTTGCAAAGGGAGATGGAAAAGATCTCACTTTCGCTCTCTGATGTCCGAGAAAGCTTCACCGAGCAAATAAACATCGCGTTTGAGAATGAGCGAGATAAGCTTATCAGATCTTTCGACGAGCTTTTCAAAGAGAAGTTGGCATGCTTCGAAAGCAGTGTGCCAAAAAGTTGGAAAATATGAAAAGCTTTTTCTCTGAAAAAGTAAATGTTGACAAAAACTTAGCTGTTATGAACAGAAAGCGACAGGTTAGTCCAAGCTCAATTAGTGCTAATTTGGACACTCCGAGCAAGAAAATAATGTTAACGAATAAAAATAATGATTTAAAAGAAAAAATGCATCGAATTAATAATAGTAAAATTGAAACTTTCGTGAATGTCGTGGCTCGTAAGGCTCGTCCAGTCATTGTGGTAAAGCCAATAGAGTCTGGCAAGAAAAATGATGAAACAAGAAAAGTCTTGAAGACTAAATTAGATCCTAAAATACACAAAATAGAGAATTTCAGAAACGGGAAAGATGGCTCGATTATTGTTGAGTGTGCAGCAGGGGATAATATTGAACAAGTGAAAAATGGAATTGAGACCAATCTTGGAGAAGGGTTTAGTACTTTTATTCCAAACCCAATAAAACCGAAATTGAAAATTATTGGGATGAGTGATCGATATTCCTCTGATGTTTTCATTGACAACTTGAAGAGTCAAAATGAAAACATTTCGATTAATGATGTCAAGGTTGTTACTGAATATCAAAATCCACGCTTGAAATATAACAAATACAACACGATAATAGAAGTTGACCATGATACTTACAGAAACCTGATGACTGCTAGTAAAGTAAGCATTGGGTGGGATAAATGTACCGTGGTTGAGGCCTTTAATGTGTTGCGCTGTTTCAAATGTGGAGAATTCGGGCATAAGAGTACAGATTGCGACAAAGAACAAATATGTTCAAGATGTAATGAAAAACATAAAACATCTGAGTGCTCATCAAATTAATTGAAATACATAAATTGTATCAAGTTTAATAAGGAACGGAAGCTGAATTTCGACATAAATCATCCAGCTTATAGCACACAGTGTCCTGTCTATCGGAGACTGTTGGACAAGAAAAAAAGTAACTTTTTCCAAACCAAATAGCAATTTAGAAAAAATATATGTGAGAAGAAGTTAGCAATAATTTATCTGAATATTGCTGGGCTTCCTACAAACTACGCAGAAATGCGATATCTTGGAGAAAACATGCGTCCTCAGATGGTTTTTCTTTCTGAAACTCACATAATTGATGAAGAATCATATGATCAGTACAAAATTCCGGGCTATAAAGTTGCTTTTTGCTTGTCGCACTCCAAACACACTGGAGGTGTTGCAATTTATGCAAAAGAATCAGTCAAATTCAACATTCTGTTAAACGAAGCTGTTGAAAATAACTGGTTCTTGACAATTTCAGTTGAAAGAGGCATGCAGATGGGGAATTATGGAATTATATATCATTCCCCCAGTTCTAGTGACCAGCGTTTTCTAGATATTTTGGAAAACTGGTGGGAAAGCATTGTTGATTGCAGTAAGTTAAATATAATTGCTGGTGATTTTAACATTGACTGGCTTAATGTCTGAAGTTCGAATCAATTGAAACAATTATCACATTACTTTACCTTAAAACAATCTGTTAACGAAGCTACGAGAATATCTAAATATAGTAGAACTCTAATAGATCACGTGTATTCAAATTTTGCTACTGTCTACTCTTTTACAGAGGCCAATTTCAAAATAACTGATCATGAGACAATTTTTGTTTACATTGAGAATGGACAGGATGACCGTGATGGAAATAGAATAAAAATTAAAAACTGGAATAAATATTCCAAAGAAGCCATGTCTCAGCTTGTTTCGACAAGCCTGGATTTTGAAGCAATGGCGGGACATCTGAATGATAAAGCAGCTATTCTGACCGATATTCTGAGAGAGTGTACCAATAAATTAGTGGTTGAAAAATATATTGAATTAAACAATTCGAACAGCTGGTACTCTTTTGATCTGCTGCGTCTCAAATGCAAAAGAGATAAAAAGTACAGAAAGTTTATAAGGACTAATGTAGAAAATGATTGGAATAGGTACACCTTCGCGCGGAATATATATTCACAGGTCTTGAAAAGGACTAGAAGTGAATATATACAGAGGAAAATCGATGAACATCAAAATAATAGCAAAGAACTATGGAAGTTATTGAAAAAGTTATTAAATTCTATAAATAGTGTACCGCGATCCATAGTTTTCGGAGGGTCAGAAGAGCAGTCAGACCAAACTATTGCCGATAAACTCAACAGTTATTTCGTCAATAGTGTTCTGCTGACCAACCAAAGTATTGGCTTGGTCAGTGAACCTGACGAAATAATACAGCCGATTAATATCAATTGTAGACTAGATTATTTTTCACCCATCACTTTTGCTGAGTTAAGAGATATTTGTTTTTCATTGCAAAAATCGGCTGGTATCGATAATGTCAACGCAAAAGTGATACAAGATTGCTTTCATGTCATTGGACACGATCTACTGGACCTAATAAATGAATCTCTACGAATTGGGCACGTGCCAACGGTTTAGAAGGAATCCATTGTGATTCCGATCCCCAAAGTTAATGGGACGGATAAAGCCGAAGAGTACCGCCCTATTAACATGTTGCACTTATTAGAAAAAATGTTAGAACATGTTGTGAAAGTTCAGCTGATACATTTTGTAAATAACAACAATTTGCTAATACCGGAACAGTCGGGATATCGAGAGGGACACTCTTGTAAAACCGCGCTGAATCTGGTATTAGCAAAATGGAAAGAGAATATCGAGGCGAAAAAGACTATATTTGCGGTATTTCTAGATCTTAAACGCGCTTTTGAAACAATTTCTAGGCCCTTATTGTTACAAACATTAGAGCGCAATGGAATAGTAGGAATGTCGTACAAATGGTTCGAGAGCTATTTGTGCGACAGGACTCAAAAGACTCGTTTTAATGATTCTTTTACCGATCCCATCGGCAACTCACTCGGGGTGCCACAGGGAAGTGTCTTAGGGCCCATTTTGTTTATTTTATATATAAATGATCTGCGACGGGTTTTACGATATTGTGACATTAATTTGTTCGCGGATGATACTGTCCTGTTCATCGCAGCTAAGAATATAAAAGAAACCGAGGAACACATAAACGAAGATTTGCATTCTCTGGCTCAGTGGCTTAAATTCAAACAATTGAAATTGAATGTTGGCAAAACAAAATACATGCTAATTCCTTCAGCAAACTCCAGTATTGACGTAAATTTTGAAGTAGATGGTGAGACATTAGAACGCGTGAATGAAATCAAATACCTAGGAGTTATCATTGATGACAATTTAACATTCAAGTCTCACATTAATAATGTCATCAAGAAGATTGCCAAGAAGTACGGCGTTTTGTGTCGTTTGAAAAAAGAACTGACGGTGAACAGTAAAATTAAATTGTATAAATCATTGATCTCACCGCACATAGACTTTTGCTCGTCGATCCTATTCCTTGCAAACAATACACAATTAACGAGATTGCAGCGTTTACAAATAAAATTATGCGTTTGATTTTAAGATGTAGTAGATACACTTCCTCTAATTTGATGTTGGACGCGCTACAGTGGCTATCTGTGAAGCAAAGAATTTACTATTTGACAATGTGGTTCATCTTTAGAATTTTAAACGGTATGCTGCCTCGATATTTGTGTGATCGATTTGAAAGAGGAAGTGATGTTCATAGATACAATACTAGAAACGCGGATGATGCAAGAACACCTAACTTTATATTCAGTAGGTCGCAGAACTCGTTGCTATACAAAGGAATACATTTTTTCAATTCGATGCCCAGGGAAATAAAACGAGCGGCAACAATGGCAGAGTTTAAGCGAATGTGTATTTCCCACGTTAAATCTGTTTTGTAAACAGGGTTTCGAAAAATTTTTGTAAATTAATTTATTTATGTTTACTAATTATTGAAATTTTAAAAAAAATTACAGGTATCTCAAACTGCCATGTTCGTACTGATGATGATGATGTTTTTTTATTGTATTGTAGATTATTTAAAAAAAAGAAAAACGAGCGTTGTCTACGAAAGTTTGAGCCTCGCGCGCGTTTGGTGGACCTGGCCTAATGTTAATAATGAACACTGGCAGAAAACTGACACACAATGAAATTTTATGTAGGGTCTGAAGTGGAAACTGGAATTGGGATAGCTCATTCAGAATTGTTGTTAACTATCTTTCATCAGATGGTGGTATCGATTATTTCTGATTGTAGCAGATCTCTTTTATGTTCTAAGTTGAAACTTTTGGATATTGGGTTCAATTCCCAATCAGTCAAGGATCTTCCCGGGTTGGAAATTTTCTTGACATGCCTTGGAAAAAACTTTGGGCCTGAAGTTGAGACTATGACTATGTCAATGTCAATATGGATAGGAACATTGTTTGTTTTTTCGCAGTTTATGCCTATTTTTTAATGTTCTATTGATAGATATTTATGCCTGCAACAGAGCCAGTTCGCTTTGTTTTTGTTTTTATAATACTGGCCTCTTGATATGTTTGAAAATAAATATTATCTATAAGATAAATCGTCCTGCTCAAACCTTTGTAGGGGTATGAGGTGGGCCATCATCATCATCATCATCATCATCATCATTATCATCATCCAGGCGCGAAACACTCAAAAACTCAAAACTCCAGTGTTTCATAACTATAGAACCAGATGAAAAAACTCTCACTCCTCTACAAAATTAGGGTCAATTTTACAAGAATTAGATTTCAGAAAAGGCCTGGTTCAGATAGCTTTTCATCAACACGAATGAACAGTCAGAAGTACAATGAAGTGCTTCAGAACCATTCACTTCTGTATCAATTCATAAAATCCGGAAAGTCATGGCATGGTTTAATGAATAGGGGGCTTCAGATTCTGGAATTTTCAGCTTGTTTAGCAGATCGAAACCCTATCAAGAACTTGTGAGGAGTGATCGTACGAATAGTAGATCCAGCTTACAAGCAGTATGAGTGATTTTAAGATCTTAAACGAGCAGTATTTTCTGCGTAGAACGAGAAACATACTACAACATAGCGCAGATGACAAACGAATTTGAAACTTATTGTAATTCATGTGAAATTGGCCCTAATTTTGTAAAGGAGTGAAAGGGGCTTCCATCTGGTTCTATAGTTATGAAACACTGGAATTTTAGTTTTTTTTATGTTTCGTGTCTGGACACAACCATAAAGTTCAAATGGCCAGTCTTATAAATGAAGATAGTTATTATATTCTACACTATATACTTCAATTCAACCGACTTCTTACATATCTCTGGAAACTCAGATAAATGGAGTGGTTCTATAGTTATGAAACGCAGTGCGCTTATATAGTATGCCCACGCATGTGATGGGCAGTGACCCATGCATGAATACCCCAGTACAAGTATTAAACGCAGAATTATAAAATTATAAATTTAATTAACGACATTATGAAACTAATAAAATGTAAATATATTGAACTTTCAATGTTTCAACGTATGAACCTATGTATATAATAAACCATGTTTCTAACTCGAATGAAATATTTTCTTTTTGTATAGAACAACTTAGGCTCTGTGTAGAGGGTGAATGTGATCCTCTTATTACATCCAATGTAATGTAGTGATGTGCATTTTTTGCTTGAAATATGTAATGATTATTAAAAGCGTATCGCGACGACCGCGCTTGGTGCTATTAAAAGCGGATCGTGACGACCGCGCTTGGTATGATCAAAAGCGGATCGCGACGACCGCGCCTGGTGTTATGAAAAGCGGATCGTGACGACCACGCTAGATTCAATTAAAAGCGGATCGCGACGACCGGGCTTGGTATTATTAAAAGCGGATCGTGACGACCGCGCCTGGTGTTATAAAATGTGGATCGTGACGACCGCGCTAGATTCAATTTAAAGCGGATCGCGACGACCGCGCTTGGTGTTATTAAAAGCGGATCGTGACGACCGCGCTAGGTATAATTAAAAGCGGATCGTGACGACCGCACTATTTATAGCGGATCGAGACGACCGCAGAGTTTGTAACGGATCGAGACGACCGTGCTTTGACCATTTGAGCGAACGAGACGACCGCAGAGTTTGTAACGGATCGTGACGACCGTGATTTGAAAATTTATTGCGGATTGAGACAACCGCGCTTTGAGTGGTTTTAGTGGGTCGAGACGACTGCGTTTTTATTCAATTAGCGGACCGCGATGGTTAGAACGAATGATAGCGGACGCAGACAACCGCGTTTGATAATGTGGTAATCATATACGATGGTGGATCGGGATCACCACGCGAAAAACGTAATGGATTTTGAAAATATTTTAAGAGAGCGAGTTTGGTTAACTAGTATGACGAAAAATGCGGAGAAATAAATGAAGTCTTTCATTTTTGCACAATCGCCAGAGAACTGCATAAACCGGTGAAAAAAAAATCATAATCACAGTGTCTGTAAACGAATAAACTACCGGGAGGAATTGAACGCAAAGGCTTGAAAAGGCACAAGGCAGGGAGCTCGTCGTCGTTTTAAATGTCGTTTTAAATTAGGCGAGACAGTCGTTGTTGAACGTCAGACTTGTGCAAAAGGGGAGTAACGATTCTACTCTCGTAAGTATACCGTGACGGAAGAACGGAATGACATGGCATACATATTGGTTTTTTTCGGAAGAGGGGTGATGTGTAGAGGGTGAATGTGATCCTCTTATTACATTCAATGTATTTTGCTTGCAATGCATTGTCTTCCCTTTTATACATACCGTGCCTATGCGACGCATCCCTGCCGCTCATATTTCGCCCGCTTTGCGGTTTGCTCCAACGCTGCATCGCCCAACCCAACCACGCAGCACGGGCCCTTGGCCTTCGGTATTCTGTCAGCGATCAAGGCAAGACGTGTGCTCTGCGGCAAAAAGCATAAAGCATCTTCGAAATTACCGGTCTTTTTGGTGGCCAAAATCGCACAGGCTCCTCGAATTTATCTCGAGAGCAGTAAACCTTTGCTCCGTGGAGAGCTCACAGTCTGATTTGCTGTAATCGATGAATCACATTCAGCTACATCTCATGAGCGTAAAACAAATACAAAAAGTAGAGGGGAAATAATGGGAACAATCTGATATTACAAAATATATTGTCCGACCATAAGCGTATCCAGAACAATATGCTCTCCCGGATTCCGTTGTACTTCCGTAAATCTCAGAAATGATCAACCAACCGCATACAAAGAATTTGCTTAGAATCCGTCAGCAGACTTGTAATAACGTCGTGACTTGATTTTACCACGCTCAAAACCTCACTCAATAACCAGATATTCAGAATTTGGAGCATGGTGAGACCTGCAGTCTCTCTACTTTTATCTGTGCTCCCGCCTTCCTTTGGGTCAACGAAAATTTCATAATTTTGACATCGTAGCATTTCCGAAAATGTATTGGATTTGGATTGACAAAGCCAACATTTCGAGTTCCCCACTGACATTTTCCCTTAGTTTTCTCCCTGAATTGGGTTCCCCACTGACAGATCTGCTTTAGAGATGTTAGCCTCAATCATAGCACCCGGCTGGATGTATTGTACATGCATATCTTCATCACTCATCATATACAGGGTGTTCAATAAGTTCGAATAGATCTTCTCATCGTTGTGTAGGTGCACACCATGTGCATTCTGTGTATTGGTGATGGTGTCAGCTTTAGTATCACATATACACTTTGTCCAACTTCTATAAGACCAGGTGATTATCTTGCTGCTTTGTGTCATTGTAAACAAACAATGCTTCAATTTATATTCTAGTGTGTATTTTCATATGTGTGTGTGCAAGCACTAAGCGTAAACGATTTTTTTTTTGTATTGACGTAGGACTAAGTCTTTCATTTATATACTGGGGTGTAAGTTCAAAGTTTCGAAAACGAAAGCGTTACGCCGGAGAACGAGATTTTGAGCGTTAATAGCTCCTAAACACCTGAACGAAATGGTATGATAAACACTTCATTCGAAAGATAAAATGTCTACGCGTTATATGCTTGTTACTTTCTGATCCAAAAACTTGTTTCAATAGCACTAAAATTGCTTTCAAAACAGGCTATTGAAATCACACCAATCGGTATATAAGTGAGTGCCGCTCGGAAATCCACTCAGTTATGATTGCGCAACGATTGAGGTACGATTGCTGGAATGGATGGATGTTTCCCTAACACAGACTTCAAAACCACGGAAGGGGGAAATCGGCATTGCAAAATAGATGCAAGCAGCGGGTACTTTTGTACTCGTTTGCGTTTTTGCAAATTGGAATGTTTCCCTAACACAGACTTCAAAATTATGAAGCCTGGTGAAATCAACATTGTAAAATAGATGCAAACTGCGAGTACTTTTGTATTCGCTTGCGTTTCTGCAAATCAGAACGTTTCCCTAACATAGATTTCAAATCCATGGAGCCTGAGGAAATGGGCATCGCAAAGTAGATGCATGCTGCGGGTACTTTTGTACTCGCTTGCGTTTCTGGAAATCGGAATGTTTCCCTAACACAGTCTTCAAACCCATGGAGCCAGGGGAAATTGACATAGCAAATTAGATGCAAGCAGTAGGTGCTTCTGTACTCGTTTGCGTTTCTGGAAATGAGAATGTTTCTCTAACACAGACTTGAAAATCACCTGGGGAAATCAGCATTGCAAAGAGTTGCGAGCTGCGGGTACTTTTCTACTCGCTTGCGTTTCTGCAAATCAGAATGTTTCCCTAACACAGATTTCTAAACCATGGAGCCTGAGGAAAACGGCATTGCAAAATAGATGCATGCTGCGGGTACTTTTGTACTCGTTTGCGTTTTTGCAAATTGAGACGTTTCCCTAACACAGATTTCAAAAACATGGAGCCTGGGGGAATTAGCATTTCAAAATAGATGCAAACTAGTTTGCATTTTTGCAAACCGGAATGTGTTTTCCCAATACAGATTCCGAAACCAAGAAATTGGGAAAATCGGCTTTGCAGATACATTCATGTCGGCAATGCCCCCATGCATTTTTACACTCCAAAATTCGTTTTGCTATCACGGTCTACAAAAGCAGGTACAAATGCAACGCTTTGGCTCGGTTATTCTAGATTGCATTAGAAAATATCTCTTCATGTCGTCAGCTCACTGAACTTCCACGCATACCGTTTGATGATTAGGCAAAATGTTGATATCTATTTGCTGGGATAACTACTTCCATAATGCATGAATTGACTTAAATTGGGATTTGTTTGCAATCGAATTCGTTAATTGTTTCATTCATTCACTAGTTTAATCAATAATTTAATCAATACACACAAAAGATAGCTCTACGCAGCGGCTATATCGTACCCAATGAGGAACATCTGAGGTGGGATTATTGCTTATTGAAAAATAATACAATTGATTACTAAGCCAACGGCAGTCCTACGTCAACCTTGCGGTTATATCGTAGGTATAACCCATTCATAGTTTTTTCAAGTGTCAAGTCTCTATAAGGCCAGCTACATTTTCCGTTGTTTTAATTGTTTTGATCGATTCAATCTGGAAAATGCCGAAAGGACAAATCGATGCATTTCACCAAGACAATGTTGGTATCAGAGAAATTGCTCGTCGGACTCGACGATCCCATCAAGTAGTGCTCAACTATTTGGCGAACCCTTAAGGATACGGTAAGAAGGAGAGAGCTCCACGTAAATCGAAACTCTCTGACCAGGGTAAGCGGGAAATAGTTAGAACAGCTTCAAATCGCTTATGCAAATAAAGCAATATTTGAATTTAAATGTTTCTCGGGTGGCAATTCGTCAAGTTTTGGTAAAAAGTCCTCACATAAAGAGGGCTTAAACAGTTAAAGCTCCTTATCTTACACCATCTCACATCGAAAGACGTCTGAGTTTTGCCAAAGCTCACACGAACCGACAGTAGGACATGGTATGTTGTGACAAAGAATGTTTCCAAAAGAATACATTTTGCTATATCCCATAACGAAAAGTTCTTCAATGTATAGGATATCTTCACTGACGAAAAAAAGTTCAATTTGGATGGTCCTGATGGTTCCAAAGAGTGCAGGCGTGATTTACGGAAGAATAAACAGTACCAGGAATTTCGATTAAGGCTCGAGCATGGTTTGAGCGGGATTCTGTGCACCCGGAAAGCTCAAGATAACTTTCACATCAATCAAGGGTTACATGTATGTTCTGGAATCCTCTCTCCTACCATTTTTGCGTGGATATCGTCACAAAAATTCACATTCCATCAAAACAATGCTACTATTCATACCAGCAAGGAAACTAAGCAATGGATTAAGGTGAAGGTGGAAGCTAGCCATTGTAGTAGTATAGGTAAACCCTCGTGTAAAAATGGGGTAATAGTGTTTGTGAGAGAAGAGCAAATCACACGTAAATAGATCAATTCACTTATCAGACTGTGTGGCGCTTCATTGACACGAGTCTTTGAATACATTTGAAAAAAAAACAAATAACAATTCAATACTAAAGTAAAATGTATGAACGATATGTTCCGATGAACAATTGCAAATATAAATATATATAGAAGGTGCATTTGCATATGATTCTGATTATACGCGAGCGTAACATGAGCAAATTTATAACACATGCGAATTGGGGCACTTTTGGTATTAACAAGTTCTTCCGCATAGTAACTCGATGTTGATAATTCCTTAATATTTTCCTTCGTTGATCGTATTGTTTTCACATATTCACGTTGGAAAGCCTTAACCCTTCTCTTCGTTGGCCGAGGCATTTAGATTGAATTTAATACTTTTCCGTTTACTGTTTTTGAAAGCATAAGCAGCCGTGGCAGTGTTCCGAGCTCTGCAAAACAATTTTCTTACCCAATGTTAAAGTTGCTAAAGCTTACATTATAGACTCATTAAACGTAAAAATAATAATTGTATTGATATCAACACAATTTTATTCTATTGATTTTCATGACATGGGACGCTATGACTCCGGAATAACATTTTATTGAGTGGTTTTGATAGATGTTTCGATGATGTTGTCTGGCATCAGTGTCGAAAAAATAACGATGCTTCCACCAATACAAACAAAACCATTGCAGAAGATTGAAAAACGAAAATTTAACTTTCAGAGCACTTGCTCGAGTTTTCCGACGTTCTTTACTATACGGTGCGAAAGCAGATGAAAATTTAATATCTTGTGAGTAATCGATTAGAGTTTGGTTGATATTACTTGATGGGAAGTGTGCGAAAACGATCATTTTCTTCACACTGTTTCGCAAAATTATTGATTTTCGGGCGAGAGGTGAGGGAGGGAGATGAAAGAAATGAGCGCCATTGTGGCAACCATTTGTGGCTAGCTTCCACCTTCACCTTAAGGACCAAAAACTTAATTTTTTGGACTGGCTGGCTCACTCTCCAGACTTGAATCTTGTTGAAAATCTCCTTGTTGAAAAATCCTTGTACGCAGAATCTACACTGAAGGAAAACGGTACACCATGATTGAAGAGCTCAAGGTTGCAATTTTGGAAACATGAAAAATATCGAGAAAACCGTTCAGCAGAATTGGGTAAATAGTATTCCAACACTAATTTTCAAGGTTATTAGCCGAAATGGCAAGGTTACCAATTATTGACATTTAAATCAGTCGATCGTTTTGAATTTTTCATTGATAATACTTGAGATTTTTGAAATTGTCTTATAGAAACTGGACAGCTGAATTAACATATTTAGCACAATAAATAAACAAACAACTGTTTTGTACGAGATTGACGTTAAATATACTTTATTCTAAGCATTCAACAATACATGAATGTATCTAACTGTTTGTGTTGCAACGAAATAGAATCAGGGTGGTCATATAGAAGTTGGACAGAGTGTAGGATAACGGACGCGCACGGTGTCGACTTGCTCTCATTTGTTGTTTGTTCACCGCGCACAATGAAGAAGTACCGCGACGGTCGTAGTAAAGATGTTTGCGGAGGTGAGCGACCTGACGACATATTCTGGCGGTTCAAATTTCATCTATACCGCCATCCGTTGGTTCCTGGAGACGGGCTCGGCCAAAGACCGTACGGATTCCGGGCGACTGCGTTCGGCGAGGACAGCAGTAGTCATCAAAGTGGTGAGGGAGCGGGTTCGTCGAAAAATGAACCGCTCGATCCGGACGACCGCAGCTGGCCAGAATGTGTCGATCTGGACTACCCACACCATCATGACGAAGGACATGGATACAAGCCGTACAAGAAACGCAAGGTTCACGGAGCTACGAAGGCTACAACGAAGAAGAGGCTGGACAGAGCCAAACTGATATTTTCGCGGACCGCAGAGTTCGTGTTTTATGATGAGAAATTCTTTGTCTTGCAACAGCCGCGCAATGTCCAAAATGATCTGCTGTGGGCGTCGTCTTTGGTAAGCATCCCCCCATCACACATAAACATCCCGCGGTTTCAGAGCGCCCCGTCGGTGATGGTTTGGGGGCCGAATCCAGGAGTAGGAAGTTCCCACTGGTGTTATCGAGAAAAACATGAAAATCAACGCCGCGTACTATAAGATCGGTGTTTTGGAGAAGGTTGTGGCCACTTCGAGACCTCGACGGGAAGGATAATTACGTCTTTCAACAGGACGGCGCACTGACCCACACGACGAATATCGTCCAAACTTGGTTTCAGGAAAATTTGACTGATTTTCTCGATTAAACTTTGTGCCCTCCCAGCTTCCCGGATCCCCGGTACTTTTATGTATGGTCGTACATGCTGACCAAGCATAGGGAGCAAAAGCATGAACTTTGTTTCGCTCAAAATAAATTTTTGATATTAATTCTTTCGAACATTCACGTTTCCTTACTTGGCCCTTCAAAATTTCTTTTTACTATAAATTTCTTAGTACTTCTACCAAAATCGTCATTATAATATGAATTTATTTTCAGACAAAATTTTCGCTCAAGATGTGATGGTTTCCTACATAATATGGTGATGGTTTCCTACATAATATGTTTCTCCGTTACATGGAATACATATTTAATACCGAAAAGTGAATTATCATTCATAATTTTTATTTTCAAAGTGCGTTATTCCACCTGGGCCTATCTATTGCCGATTTCGCTTCACACCAACGGAACATGAAGCTTAATTCCGCAAACGCGAAACCCAATTGGACTAACTACGATGTCATTGTAGAACATATGGGAGTTATTTTTTTTCGAACTTTCCCTTTTACCATACCATTGATCTACGAGCAGAGACGAATACAGCAAAATGAAGACAGTTCAAATCGGACCATTCCTTTCTCGAATTTAGCGCTTACCAACACATTCGACCTACCATTTTTAATTATACAGATTTGCATTGCATAAAAACATAACGGATGACATTATTAGTCTGACAGTGTCTTTGTAGATGAAACTTGGAAAATATTTGATAGTTTTCCTTGCATAAGCGAAAAATTTCATTTTGTAAAGCCGAAAAATCAATAGCCTCTGCGTGAGAAGAACTCAAACAATTTCCAATTTTCATCTGTAAACAGGTAGGGTTTCTGCTTTGAACACAATTTTGACTGAATTAAAACGCCAATAAAAACGGTCCAATCGTATGCTACATCTGATTAGAAAAACGAAAAGTGATTCTACTTTAGTTCAGGTAGCCCTTCCAGTAAAATGATTCAACTAGCCGTTTCAGATCCGTTACTATAAATTTCCTAGTATTTATACCAAAACTCATCATTATAATATCATATTATTTTCACACAATTCTCATTCAAAAATTTTCAACCACTTGCAAATAAAATGATTCTCCGTTAGATGGAATAAATGTTTGATACAGAAAACATGATAGAATAAAGACAGACCCCTCCCCTAAGATCTTCACATGCCAAATTTGGCTCCATTTGCTTGATTAGTTTTCGAGTTATGTAGAAATTTGTTTTTCATTTGTATGACAGCCCACCCTAAGAGAGGGGGAGGAGTGTCGAACTACCATGGAATCATTTATTGCATTCTGAAATCTCCACATGCCACATTTGGTTTCGTTTGCTTGATTAGTTCTCGAGTTGCAGAAATTTGTTTTTCATTTGTATGGCAGCGCCCCCTTAGAGAGGAGGGTGGAGTGTCTAACCACCGTATAATCATTTATTGCACCCTAAAACCTCCATATACCTAATTTCGTTTCATTTGCTTGATTAATTCTCGAGTAATGTAGAAATTTGTGTTTCATTTTCGGTCTTCTAGGGCCGTTTTCAATGAACCGGAAACCACCATCTTCTTTTCCAAAATGGCATCGGAATACGATATTCGATTTCTGTTGTTGAAGCCCTTTCATCCAATACCCATATCTTTATATCAGTGCTGGTCATTTAGAGCCAGTATCATTGAACCGGAAATCAGAACAAGATTATGTTCGTTTTCCGCTCGTCTGTTATTGTCATCCATTTCCCATATAATTGGGGGTACATGCCATTTTCGGCCAATCAGGAGTTGATTCATAAAATATAGCAAGAGCTATACGACACATTCCATTGCTAAAGTCGCTAAAAACAATAGTTTTGTGTGATGAATGCCCATCCTTTACCATTAATCGATTTTACTCTCAATTGGTTGACGTTCGTTGCTTCGATTTTCACTAACACGTAATGATCTTCAATTTCGACGTTACGAATATCATGACCAAAATTAAGATGCAAATGAAAAATGAACTTCATGGCAAGTTGATGTAGATGTTCATTGACAGTGTTGTTTCATATTTATTGACTCTCGCTTGAGCAGTAGATTATCAATACAAGGCATGCTGAAATTCGCCTTATTTTAATGTTGCGAACGTGAAATTTTTCGGCACTGGCGTGTAGAAAGAAAACTCCTTTTAGATTTTGAAATTCGTTGGTAAGTTACCAGAATCGCGTCTAAGCGAGACGCATCGAAATTTCTCTCGCTAAATCTAGATAATCAAAAATAACTCCAAATCACGACAGTAAACAAAACAAGACGACCAGAACACAATCTTGGAAGCTGAACACGACGACGTTGACGAAGTTCGATTGCATGGTGATGGAAGAGGAAACATACGTCAAGACATACCACAAACAGCTCGTCGTCGGCAAAACAAGTCCAAGAGAATAGCCGATTTGTCGTGGAATTGCTCTATAGAATCTGCCAAATGTCGGTAAATCTGTCATCCTATTTGTAAGTCTGTAAGATCTGGCATTATTATCCTCATTGTTCATTCATTCAATTCGCGTTAAGCAAAAAACAGCTTGGTATAAGTATCATAACTTTATTTTTAAACTAGGTAAATGATGAGTAGCATGTGTTGCGCTAAAAATACTGCAAATCCTTCGCGTATCGGCCTCTACATAATCAATGATATCAGCCAATTTGATATAATATCGATTTCATTGCAATTATCCATAGTATCAATAACCGGTATGCATTATCAAACATCAAATTTTCGAAGATTATCTATGACTTTGGTCAAATCGCGTGTTGAAACGTAAATGTACAAAACTCCAACTTTCTTACCATATACTGACGACATTCAATTGCTGAAATGAATTTAAATTGAAATAAAATGAATAATCACAACCGAATCTTGCTTTTCAGTGCGTAAAATAAACAAACACCCTCACTTTTGTGGTTCTGATTTCTAATGAAAATGTCGCATGAGCTGATTCAGCTTTGCGTAAATTCGTCAATTAGTCCATTTGATGTTGGCGCCAGTGTTGGAAAAAAGCGTCATCGCTAAGCTCAAATGCATAGATTTTCGGGCTAAGCTACATCGAAAACCTATATACTCCAAACGAAAACCAAGATGACAGATCCAGACAACAAGTGAATATGAACAAATGAACTTTAGTTCTTCAATTTGTTTTGAAGATTATTTTTTCACTCAGTGTCATTTTCATATTGATAATTCCAGACGTCAGAATTGATTCTCATTTTAGCTAAATGAATATCAGCTGTTGTTTACTTTTAACCTGAGGCTGCTGTGTGCGGATGGTTTTATTTAGTTTGAACTTTTATTGTATTGCTGCTTGCAATACAATAAATACAGCGTTTAGGGATCGTTCGCGGTTTTTTGCTTGTCTCTATCCAAATGATGCCGTGTTTGTATAATTCACTGCCAGAACGAATATCATTTCGAATGTGATGAATATCAATTTGTTGCTTCTGATATTTGAACTCAATGAAACCCACTCAATGCCGCATTCATTCATTATAGCAAAATTGTTCATGCATCAGCGATATGAACAAAATGAACTCGTTTGTTATTGTCATCAATATAATGACGGAAGTGTGTTTCAAGCTGAAAAAAGTCATTTACACTGAAATAAAATCATATTCGTTACCCGTGAATATTTGTTGATATCCTAAGACACTGGTTAGCGCTAGCAAAATTGATCTTTGTTCGAAACTGGAGATGGATTTTAAGATTGTGTCACATTTACCCGAAACCCACTCACCCGAATGACAGTTACCCGAAAGACATTCACCCGAATTCCACTTACCCGAATGTAACAAATACCCGAAAGCGACAGCTACCTGAATGTAACATCTACCCGAATTGACACTTACCCGAAAGCGACATTTACCCGAATGCAACAATTACCCGAATGTAACATTTACCCGAATGCGACAGTTACCCTAATGTAACATCTACCCGAGAGCGACACTTACCAAAAAGAAGGATATATTCAAATAATACACAAATCTTACAAATAAAAAATTAAAATTTTACAAATTTTTTTGTATTTGTATATTTAATTCTGATCAGTGTTATATAAAGATCATATTTGTCTCATACTTTCACTTCCGTTCAAAAAGTATTTTTCGTGGGAAGTACAATTCGAGAAAAACTGGCATTGAATAAAATCCTTTTCAAAATAATGAAAAGTGAAAGAATGCAGTTTTATAACGTATCATTAAGGGGGGACCCCGGTCTGGAAAATCGAAAAAATAGAATTTTCTTTTTTTGCATTTTTGGGAAGCTTATGCCCTCAGAAATGTTGTCCTAAAAGGATTTTTCGATATTTGATTTCGTTGGAAAATTACAGCCAAAAGTATGAGGTGACCTCAAGAAAAGTAGCAGTAGCCGTTTTGCTAGCTTTTTGGTTGCTCTCATACTCTCTCGAACACATACATACATACGCACACATACACAAACATACACACACATACAAATACACACATACACATACACATGCAGACTTATACACATACACATACACATACAGAAACACACATACACAGTTATAAATAATGGAGGATGTAGAAGGGTGAAGTATCAGCTGTTTTGCCGATTAGTGAAAGATGGTAATTTTAGTTTTTTCTGTACATACATATATTTATTTTGTTGGAATTGTATTTGTATTTGTGTAGGGAGCTTTCTAAATTGGTGTTGGTTATGCTGTTTGTTGTTGTTCAGTTGTTCACTCGCTTGTGTTTGACAGGTATAAAAATAGACAGTTTTACAAATTTTGCCTAAACATGAGTCCGAAAAGTGTGTATCGCGATACGAAAGGCTCAAGAATTGCGAGACCACACCGTGTATCCTTAAAGCGAAAAAATTATCCAATAAACAGATATGGAGGAAGAATCGAGAATACAAGTCGATCGGCGAAGAAGCTAAAAGCACCAAAGTTGTCTGACATTGCTGTGAATGATTCTTTCGGGTATCGCATAATCAATTTTTTGACAGTTTTTTCTGTCGTTTCGAAAGTTACGAAATGTAAAAAATGTGATGGAAATGTAACATTTTCCGAGGAAAGTTGCCGCGGACTTGGATTTAAACTGGTGATCAACTGTCCGTCTTGTAAACCAACATATGTTTTTTCGAGTCCTTTAATCCGTGGAAAAGCATATGAAATCAACCGCCGAATCACCTTCGTATTTAAGTTACTGGGACTTGGCTATGCTGCGCTGGAAAAGTTTTGTGGACTAATGGATCTCCCAAAGCAAGTCGCGGAGAGCACGTACGACAATATCAGTTCCTACATTTTCAAAGCAGCAGAAGTTATCGGTGAAAGTTCTATGGAAAATGCAGTCGCTGATGAAACAAAAATGAGTGGAGGAAGCAGAGACATCACGGTTTCTGGAGACGGCACTTGGAAGAAACGTGGGTATTCTTCACTATTTGGAGTGTCGTCCTTGATTGGGTATAACAGTGGAAAAGTGGTTGATATAAATGTAAAATCATCGTACTGTAAAGAATGCGAGACCTGGAAGAAATTGATGGGAAGCCCGGAATACGATTCGTGGTTAGAAGATCACGCGAACCACTGCAGCAACAACCACGAGGGATCAGCTGGAAGAATGGAAGTTGACGCGATTCGGGAGATGTTTCTGCGCTCCGAGGAAAAGTACTCCGTTCGATATACTAATTACGTTGGTGATGGTGACAGCAAGACTTACAAGGGAATTGTCGACAGCAATCCGTATAAAGGCGTCAACATTGTAAAGAAGGAATGCATAGGACATGTACAGAAGCGAATGGGAACTCGACTGCGAAGTGTTAAAAAGAACAACAAAGGCCTGGGAGGAAGAGGAAAGCTGACCGATAAACTAATCAATGAATTGACAGTTTACTACGGTCTAGCAATTCGACGCAATTCTGACAGTAAAGAGGAGATGAAGAAGGCGATTTGGGCGACATTTCTTCACAAAGTTTCGAACAACAGGCATCCACAACATGACTTATGTGATAGTGCCTGGTGCTCATATCTGAAAGCAAACGAATTGAACACATTGAAGGATTATGATCACCACGAACCTTTGCCGAAAGATGTGCAGGACGCAATTCGACCAGTCTATGAGGACCTTTCGGCAGACAATTTATTGCAACGATGCGAAGGGGGGTTTACGCAGAACAATAATGAAAGCCTCAATTCAGTTATTTGGTCAATCGCTCCAAAATCCAAGCATAGTGGCAAACACACTGTTGACTTCGCTAGTTATACAGCAGTTAGTTTGTTTAACGATGGCTATATTTCTGTTTTGAAAATGATGAAATTAATGGGAATGCTGATTGGACCGAGCTGCCATGCGTTATATTTGCAACTGAACAAAAAAAGAATTTCCAAGGCAGAAGTGAAGAAATACGAGAGCAGTAAGATTGCTCGACAAATGATTGCTGCGGCCAGAAAAAGTGCTGCGGACAGCTTCCTGGAGGCCGAAGGCGAAGTGTATGGAGCCGGAATAGCTAACTAAAAGTTGATCATTTCTAAAAGTGTATTATTTTGTGTTACAAATACATTAATATTCCTCAAACATATGTTTTCCGTTTCTGATCCGCCATTTTTCATTCGCCATTTTGCATCCGCCATTTTGTTTTTTTTTCATAAATTTGTAACGGACAGGTATTCAGCTACTTAAAGAAAAAAAGAAACTCATTTCAATATAATCTACTTCATTTATTGCAACGCATTGCTGACCGAAAACTTGAAAAAAACTTTAAACGCGTTTTTCTCGAAACCATGTTTTTTCAACTGGTGGTATCGATATCTCAGGATCTACTCGACCGATTTGGCTGAAATTGGCATCTAAAAATGTAGAAATGAATTATCTAAAGTGTTACATAGCCGTTTTTTGATATTTCATTTTTTCGATTTTTTATGAATTTTTAAACAGCGATTTTTTATGAAAAATGACGTATTTTTAACAAAAATGGCCGCCATTTTGGAAATTTTTCGAATTTTAAAAAACCTCTATGTAACACTTTAGGTATTGTCCTAAGGATTCAAAATATTCATTGGAATTCGTTCTACGACCCCCCGTTTCTTCAGAACCGATACCACCAGTAAGGTATCTTTTTCAGACAACATCTACGCATCCAGCTCTAAACAGCGTAATAATCATTATTCGTGCACTCAAAAAATGGAAAAAACATCTTCAAATATACCTTCAACAATAACCAAAATACCCGAACACTTCACTTTATTCCTAACATCCGAAAAAAAATCACGAAGATTCATCATTTTTCGACCTTCCAGACAGGGGTCCCCCCTTAAGTCCATCCATTCTTATGGATGACGCAGCCCGTTTACGAGCGTCGGACGCCATACGTTTATCTGGTGCATCACGTTTGCAACCAGGTAATCAGAATGCATGACATGCATAATTAACCGAGCAAACGTTATGCACCAGCTAAACGCTAACGCTCGGTCGGACCTGACTAAAGGATCGTCTCCTACGTTTCAAACAAACGGGCAATCGGTGAAACACAGGTTTGCTTGCGAGAGGCCACCGCTTCCGACGGCGGGTCGGCGGCCTACTCGGATTGCGTCACCATTTGTTATCCTCGTTAAATGGGGACTTCGTCCCCATTACATCGATCTCAAAATAAATTTCATCACGAAATAACTCATGATAAAAATTGCGCTGCGGCGGCAAATACGTAAGTACCATTTTTTCTTATCTATTCTTTTACATTTTCATTAAAAAAATTTATATTAAAGTTACCTGTTTAATTTTCGGAATATTTCATAACCCATGCTCATTTCTGAATGATCTCTTGGTCTTAAAGAGCAATACGGAAAGGAAAGAAGACAGCATGTCAATTGTGCCTACACTAATTTCTAAAAATGACACAGCGAAGTCTTCAACATCTTTTTCGAATTTACTCATTACAATTTCTCAGCTTACTTCGTAACTTCCTAACAGCAGATTCGATAAAACTCATAAACTGATTTGTCGGAATTTTTCCTTCTTCATTCGGGTAAGCATCCCATTCGGGTAAATGTCGCATTCGGGTAAACGTTGCATTCGGGTAAATGTCCATTCGGGTATTTGTTACATTCGGGTGAATGTCATTCGGGTATGCGTTACATTCGGGTAAATGTGCTTCGGGTAAACGTGTTTCGGGTGAATGGGACACAACCGGATTTTAATGTCATTGTTAGAAAACGTGAATGTTTGAAGTTATTGATAACAAAACACAAATTTTGGGCAGGACGAAGTATGCCGGATCAGCAAGTGTTTCATAAACTATCACGCCAAATGAAACTGCAACTCATTATTTCCATAAAACTATATGAAAAAAGACGGGTGGGTAATGTCGGGGACATAACCGGAGTGACGTAGGACTATACAAAGGGGACAGCTTTTGTTAAATATATATTTTAAATATATTGTTTTATTTTCTTCTCCTACGTGAATACCTAACTATCTACCAGAAAAATTGATTAGTTTACTGTTTACTCTTTATGAATATGTTGATGGTTCTGAAAAGAACCTTTGGTGTTGTGTTTTTTTTATCACTCGATATTCCCATCTTGTTCGGTTAAACCTTCCTGTTTAGCTATTGCGTTGGCACTCGCCACAGCTTTCACAGTTGGAAAATTTCTTCCCATCCAGCTTGTGACATGTTGTTCAGTAAATTACATTTAATGCGACGTGCCGGAGAAACACTTTGCCACTCACTGAAACTAATTGTTGCCTTGATGAGCGCCGAACCGAAGCTGCTCTGTTCTTGATGCGCGTTTTCTGATTGTCGTGAGCAGCTTTGCAAGCCAACTCGAGCACTCCGACGGCCGAAACTCTATAATCGCTGTTAGGTATACTGGTGCTCCGGCACCAATCCGTTCGGCCTAGTTACCCTTGCGGAGCAATCAGTGAATGCGACCAACAGGTAACTGGAGACCTGCACGGTTCGAGTGACGTCCTTTGTTACGTCCACGATGCCGATGCCGTACAACCACACGGGTTTACGGTTTGAAAGAAAATAAGATATTTTTTTGGGGTCCGCGTGTTTTATACTCTAGCGGTACACACTCACAGGATAGAGACAAATCGGCAGACTCAGCCAGAGGGGCGAGTCCAACGAGACGAACGAATGAGCAGCGATGACAAAAAAATACATTCATTACGATTTGTTCGCTCGTTGAATTCACATGCAGGCTAAAAAGGGTCCTTTTCAGGATCACAAAATTATCTTCAATCTAAAGAGTTTATTGTTTTGTTATCACTCGATATCCCCATCTTGTTCGGCTAAACCTTTCTGTTTAGCGATTGCATTTGCCACTCGCCACAGCTTTCACAGTTGGAAAATTTCTTCCCATCCAGCTTGTGACATATTTTACAGTAAATTACATTCAATGGCACGTCGCATTACCACCACTTAGTGTCGGATTGGAGGTAATTTTAACCTGTAATTGAACATTTGCGATGACAGTGGTACAGTGTCGACTTTCAATGTGGGGTCATAATTTGGACCCCGAACTCTATGTTTACAAAAATGTCCAACTAAATATGTGGCATTACATGTCCGTCCAATTAGCTAAATGTCGAACTAATTGTAAATTACTGTACTTTCAATCTAGATGCAATTTAAGAATTGGTGAAAATCAATAAGCTCAGAACAACTGCCAAATTCACATACTCATCATATCCTGGCAAACATGAAAAAATCTATTTGTGTTCTATTGTTATTTTGGATATTGTTTTAGAAAGCATTGAACTGTATTTCCTAGACTCTTTTTTGGAAGGTTTAATGGCCCTGAAAAGCGCCTTGTTTTATGAAATGGTTCCAATTTAGAAAACTTAGTACTCGTGGTTTTGAAAAAAACCATTTCGAACGCACTCGATGCCGCCTTGTTCTGGATTTGCCACCAAAGCAGATTGTATAAAGAACAAACTTTTTTCTTCTGCTACCTGCTGCCGTTTTGCGATTGCCTTTGCCATTCGCCACTCGATGCAACTGCCTGTTGTCTTGATGTCCACTGAACCGAATGTGTTCTGTTCCGAATGCAGGTTTTCTTATCGTCGCGAGCAGCTTTGCCAGCTAACTCGATCACTTCGGCGGCCGAAACTATATAACGCCGGCTAGGTGGACTGGTGTACTGATACTAACGCGCTCGGCCTAGCTACCCTTGCGGGGAACTCCAGATCAACACGGTTCGAGCGGGATTTTGCCTTTCCCTTCACTTTTCCTTCTTTACCATGTCCAGACATGGCTGCTTGTGTTGGTTTGTTGATGTGTTGTGATGCGAACCGATGTGGTGTACGGTTTGAATGAGAATGATCGTTACGGCAGCGGAGCGGGGATTTTTAAGCTGACTGGCTGGCTCGAGAATTACGCATGTGTGAGACTGCGACCAATGCTTCGTTCATTTTTTTCTTTTTCCTTTCCAATCGTGCTTCATTCTATTTCGCTGCTGCTCTGGTTGCCCGTTTTGGTCGGTACGATTTGAGGAGCACAAAATGGACCAATCAAAAATGGGCACATAGTGCATTTTGACAATGCTTGATATTTCACAATTATTCAATTATTTATCTCAAGAAAAATGAAATGTTATTCGTTATGATAGATGCGTAGATATATTTCCTATCAATTGATGCAAAAACCTTTGCGATCTATTGAAAATGCTCGAGTTATAAGCGTTCCAAATCTTGCATTTTTTCCTACTTGTTCAGTGCCTAGATTTCCATTTCACCCCTTAATCTTCCGGTTAGACGTAGTCCTACGTCAAAATAAAAAGATAAACTAGCGAAATATAACAGTCCAATTTTTTTCTTGTAGTCTACTGCTATCAACACAAATTTCCACTGAAGAAGTTATACATTCGAGCTCTTGAGAGAACATTGTGCATACGGTACTAAATTACTTTCTCTATTTTCCAGTCCACCATCTTCACAGAATACGTTGTACTGTTAATAGTTCAAACCAAAAGCTGGTTAAAAAAGCAAAATTCAGTTCCAGCTTTGAGGTTTACCTTCTTCTTGGTAACTTTAGTGGATTGGCGAAATTGTGGTTGGGTTATCGTCCCATGAGAGCAAGAAAGAAATGATTTTTTTTAGAGTCTAGCCAAGTTTTACGTTCCTTCAAAACTGACTCCCTAAAATTACGGTTATTTAAGCATGCTTCGTGATACCCATTACGTTAATGTCGGCGATAGAGAACACTATCGAAAATTTTTCGATTCATACAAATTAATTTAAATCGTCGGAGCTCAGAGGACGAAAGAATAATATTAGTCGAAAAATTATCTCACGCTATCATCATGCTGAAAATAATAATGTTTTTGCTCCCCGTTTTCCTTCTTGTCGCACTTTGCCGAGTCGATTAACCAATCAACGAAGAAAAGAGTGTCATTACTCCACCGTGGATGGAAAAAATAGATAATCCAATCTAACCCTCTCGCTATCTGGGGATGATTTCAAAGGCATAAAAAGTTCCCATCATCTGGAATTTAAATGCCAAAAATGTCGGCGAAAGCTGAGGCGAAATTAAATTACCACTAAACTGATTCCACGCGCAAAGCATCCAATTACAACCGAAGGCAATCATTCTACAAGTCAGAACCGATCCGCCGACTCCGGTTTCGATATTAAAATCGAGCACTCCACGTGGGAATTGCTCGTGGCGTGGCGCGATGTGCCTCTGCATATCCAAATCAAAATAATTGATTCCCGGCTTCCCGGCTATCACTTCAATCTCGTGAGCCCGACGGAACAAAACATTGGTAAAATTCACACGATTTCGAATTAAAATAGATAGAAAAAATATAGATGCGGAACAACATTTCGATCGTAGGTTTAATTTATTTTCCCATCATTCGGAAAAAATTGACCAGCATTTGGCACGCAGATAAAACAGAAATTTATCGCTACCAGCATCTCTCTCATCCAATGCAACGTACAAAATCGGGTTAATTAAGCGACGCTTTTAATTGAATTACCAAATGTTGGTACTGCGACAGTGAACAATAAAAATGGATATGACAGTGCGAAACTGTTAATGAAGCGAAGCAAATAAACACACGTTTGTAGTTTTAGAGTTTGCATAATAATAACGCGTCCTCTGGCAGCTGCAGGGTACAGCTATCCATTCAAGAGGATAGACTGAACAGTTATGGGATTATCGTTACAATAATAAAGCAAAATCAGAGCAACGATTTTGTCGAGTCTGCCAGAGTTTAAAAATTTTCTATCGAACATTTCTAACGTAAATCGTAGTTCCAAAATTTGAGGAAACACTTTTGAAAAATTGATGATGATGAGATGATGAGCATTTAGCAATACAAAGATGAGAACTACAATTTACCACAACTCAAACTAAAAGAGACCGACACTTTTATTCTAAAATACAATCGAATCAGAACTATACGAACGGAATGCAATTGTACATCGTATAAAGGGTGTGTCACATCAAATTGCATCACGGAAAAAACGCTGTAGAAATTCTCCCAGTAGACCGATCCTTTTGAAAATTTTAGACAGTAAAATAAAAACTATTAAACATCTTTTGGCATTTTCTTTTTATTCATACTTCGAGCCCAAGCCCGTATGCTCGCACCTTCCTCTTTACCCCGTCCATAAGGTTCTGTACAACGTCAGGTTGTAGTTTTTTTTCTTGAACAGAAATCCATTTTCTCTTGAAGTCCGCCTCCGATTTGACAGCTTTTGGGTTCTTCCGGAGGGCCTGCTTCATAATCGCCCAATATTTCTCTATTGGGCGAAGCTCCGGCTCGTTGCGCGGGTTCATTTTCTTTGGCACGAAGGGCACCCCGTTGGCTTCGTACCACTCCAACACGTCCTTTGAATAATGGCACGAAGCGAGATCCGGCCAGAAGATGATCGGGCCCTTGTGCTGCTTCAATAGTGGTAGTAAGCGCTTCTGTAGGCACTCCTTAAGGTAAACCTGCCCGATTACCGTGCCGGTCATCACGAAGGGGGCGCTCCGCTTTCCGCGAGAGCAGATCGCTTGCCACACCATGTACTTTTTGGCAAACTTGGATAGTTTCTGCTTGCGAATCTCCTCCGGAACGCTGAATTTGTCCTCTGCGGAGAAGAACAACAGGCCCGGCAGCTGACGAAAGTCCGCTTTGACATAGATTTCGTCGTCCATTACCAGGCAATGCGGCTTCGTCAGTATTTCGGTGTACAGCTTCCGGGCTCGCGTCTTCCCCACCATGTTTTGCCTTTCGTCGCGGTTAGGAGCCTTCTGAACCTTGTATGTACGCAGGCTCTCCCGCTGCTTGGTCCGCTGGACGAATGAACTTGACAAATTCAGCTTATTGGCGACATCCCGGAGCGAACTTCTCGGATCACGTCTAAACTGCTTAACTACGCGCTAGTGACCTTTTCACTGACGGAGCATCCATTTTTGCCGTTCTTCACCTTCCGGTCGATGGTTAGGTTCTCGAAGTATCGTTTTAGTACTCTGTTGACCGTGGATTGGACGATTCCCAGCATCTTACCGATGTCCCGATGTGACAACTCCGGATTCTCGAAATGAGTGCACAGGATTAATTCACGACGCTCTTTTTCGTTCGACGACATTTTTCCAAATTTACGAAAAATTGACAGTGAAGCGTTTTTTCCGTGATGCAATTTGATGTGACACACCCTTTACAGTTTAAACACAGAGAAAGTGATATTGATAAAATCTCGTTTGTTCGTCTGCTCAACACAATTGGATGACACAGAGAAAGTTATATGAAAGCGTTGAACTCTATTTCTTCAATTTAAAACAATCGGATATGGTTTGCTGAGCTACTCCAAGTGTATCTGCAAGTTCTTGTTGCGTTTGTGACGGATCTTGATCGAGTGAAGCCTCCAATTCTTCATCTGCAAATTTTTTCGACGGTCCGGAACGTTCTGCGTCTTCCAAATCAAAATTACCACTTTTAAACCGTTCAGTTCACGTCTGACATGTTCGCTCAGTTGGAGCATGGTCACCATGAACTTCCACCAAAATGCGAGACTTTCCGCAGCTTTATTCTTCTTATTGAAGTAATGAAGTAACACTCCCCCACAAAAACACTCTCGTTGGTACGAAATTCGACACATTCGAAGTGGCAAAAAAACTATGTTGTTTACGCTTCAACTTTTTGACATATACTGAAAAAGACGCGTAATGCAGTAGCTTTCCAACGAATGTCTGGAAATTTGATTCACTGGAATAATAATCTAGTTACTAATATATTCCAATTACATTCGAAAAGTGTCTTCGCGTATTGAGTACCCAAGGACTGATTTTATATCATCGCAAATTCTGATTCTACCTGGATTCAGAGTTACGTAATGAACTTAAATATGTTATACACCCTCCTGTTGAATCAGAATGTCCAATGTTTCATCTTCTCTATTAATGCAGCAAAGCACTTTAGTTGCAATCTCCATTTTTAAATTAAATATTGTTTCTGCCTGTTTTCTGCCTTCGTACTTACTGTGTATCATTTTTTGCTGAACTGTTTCAATGCGATTCAGTATCTTCATCGTTTCGTTGCGTCCTATTAATCAAATTCATCTCTCAGAAATCGACGATGAAGATAGCATAGAAAGTCTGCTACTCTGTTTGTTTAATAAACGATTCCAGGTCTTTTATTTCCATTTAATTTATTCAACTCGTTTAGTTTCATGAGTTATGGAATTCTATAAATCGTAAATTTACCGACATGGTTAGACACCCTGCGTACTGTTTCCTCCTGCATACTAATATAATTTCAATCTTGTGCGTTACTGAAACATGTTTGTACTGTAATTATCTCGCGGGTGTCTTCCGCTGGGATTATCACAACCGAAATTGGAAACAAAATGCCAAATATTTCAAAAGCACAATTTAGTTGTCTTTATCGTTAACATCTAGTCTGGTGAGAACTTCATCAAGAATATCCTTACAGTCTTTCAAAAATAAGTTCTGCACATAGGCAAAATAAAGTGCCCAGCACATCTTTTTTTTTTTAATTTCGCAAATTAAAATAAACATACTTTAGTTTTTTTCTGATATTAGATTTTGTATACTAAAAAAAATACTTCAAAATTAAAAATGGGTGGGTTATATCTATGATATAACCGCAAGGTTGACGTGGGACTACCTTAGCTGAGCAGTCATTTGTTTGTATTCATTAAATCCTTGATTGATTGAAACAGTTTCCGGATTCAATTGAATTCAATATATTTGCTTTGTGAGTAAAAAGATTGAACAAATGCCATGTGAGGTTAATGCATCCATTGTGATAAATTATGTTCTTCGTTACAAGTAAATTTAATGACACTCCTCTTTTATGTTTGGCGTGATGCCAAGGACAAAATATGTGAACGGAAGAATTATCAAACGATTATTTTATTTTACACTAGCTGACCCGGCAAACTTCGTCCCGCCCAAAATTTGTTTTTTGTTATCAATACCTTCAAACATTCACGTTTTCTTACTATGAGCAAGTTCATGGGTCCAATCGCGGAACTGTTCATTGATTGATCATCTAATTGACCCCGTTGAACTTACCTTTTACTATAACATTCCTAGTAACTCTAACAAAACTTATCATTATAATATCAGATTATTTTCAGACACAATTCTCGTTCAAGATTTTTCAACCACTCGCCAATAACATGTTTCTCCGTTACATGGAATAAATGTTTTATACAGAAAATATGATAAAATAAAGACAGCCCTAAATCGGACAATTCCTTCCTCGAGTTCTGCTCTTATTAACACATTCGGCGATACTTTTTTATTGGTATAGATAGAAGAAGATATAGGAGTGCGTTTCATCACATTAAAATTCATTTTCAGTTTCGAACATAGATCAATTTCGCTAGCGCAAACATCAAATGGACTTAGAGCACTTGTCACTATTCAATTGTAGAACATATTGGAATTTAATTTTCCGAATTTTCCCTTCTTCCTTCAGAGTTTTCCGAAAATTTTCGATTGTCATGTTTGATTGGAATATTTTTGGTTGAAATATATGTTATATTTTTATGGGAACCCCTCCCCATGCCAGAAGAGGGAGGGGTTTCATACCATCATAGAAACATTTCTCATACCCAAAAACACTCACATCCCAAATTGTGCTTGATTAGTTCTCGAGTTATGCAGAAGTTTGTGTTTGTGTGCGCCCTGTAATTTGTGTTTCATTTGTATGGCAGCCCTCCCTAAGAGAGGGGGAGAAGTATCTAACTACCATAAAACATTTATTGCGCCCTAAAACCTTCACAAATTTGGCTTTATTTGCTTGATTAATTCTCGAGTAATGCAGAAATTTTTGTTTCATTTGTATGGCAGCCCCCTTTAATGAGGGGGCGGAGAGTCTAACCATCATAGAAACATTTATTGCACCCTAATGCCTCAATATGCCTAATTTGGTTACATTTGCTTGATTAATTCTCGTGTAATGTAGAAATTTATGTTTAATTTGTATGGCTATTTGTACGGCTCGAACCGCGAATTTGCTTGAAACTTGAAAGTTCATTCGCCTCTAGTGTCTGCACGATTTTCCCTGGTTCCTTAGTTTAGAAGGTCGTGGAAAGAAAACATATTCCAGTCTGCACAAAGGCAAGCGAGTACAACAGTGCCCGCAGTTTGCATTTATTCGCAAAGCCGATTTCCCCAGAAAACCTAGATTTGAAGTCTGTGGTGGGGAAACACATTTCAACCGGAACAAAAATACCCCTGACTTGCATGAATGTCAATTTCCCCACGTTACATGGATTTGATGTCTGTGTTAGGGAAACACATTTCAGTTGGAACAAAAATATACCCGGCTTGCATGTATTTGCAATGTCAATTTCCCCACGCTACATGGGTTTGAAGTTTGTGTTAGGGAAACACATTTCAGAATAAAAATACCCCCGACTTGCATGAATTTTCAATGCCGATTTCTACAGACACCTTGGTTTTGAAATCTCTGATAGAGAACACATTTCGGTGGGAACAAAAGCTCCCCTACTTTCATCTGTTTTCAATGCCGATTTTTCCAACGCTGCGTGGCTTTGAAGTCTGTGTTACGGAACATTTTTCGACGAGAACAAAAGTTCCCCTACTTTCATGTATTTGCAATGCCGATTTCCCCAAGGCTGTTCGGTTTTAATGGCTGTGTTGGGGAAACCGTATATCGGGTCAATCAAAACGAGGCATTTAGGGCGTTTAGATAACGCTTAACATTTTACAGTTATTCAATTGTTTATCTGATGAAAAATAACATTTTATTAATTGCGATAGATGCGTAGAAATATTCCCTATCAATTGATGCAAACATCTTTCCGATCCGGTGAGGAATATTCGAGTTATAAGCATTCGGAATATTTCATTTTTTTCTGCATGTTCTGTGTTTAGGTTTTCATTTTACCCCCCATATATTCCGGTTAGACGTAGTCCCACGTCAAAAATCAATTGTTATTGTGAAAAAACAGGGAGTGGGTTATATCCATGGTATAACCGCAATGGTGACGTAGGACTATCGTTGATTTAGTGTTGTTGAATCTGAATCCATTCTGAATGAATGAATAAATGAATATTTGGGGGACTTCGAAAACGAGAGCGTTACGTTGGAGGTACAAGGTTTTATGCATCCAATATTGGATACGAAAATATCCTACTGATGGGGAAGAATAATCTTCAGAAGCTTCCCTGCTAACTACACTTGATTGAAAAATCACAGAACCAAATGTATTTGATCGCAGTATTATATGGTTAGAAAACATTAAAATAAACTCTTTCGCTTGCATGTTATTTTCAATGCCAAGGGGAACTGGCAAATTATTTTGCAGCAGCGGTATCTTACCGGATTCTTCCCGAAGTCCACCACCAGTGGGTAATGCTAACTCGATAACTACCTGTTAATTGCACTCGATTGAAAAATCACAAAACCAAATATATTTGGTCGCAGTATTATATGGACAGAAAACGTTAAAATAAACTCTTTCGCTTGAATGTAATTTTCAATTCCAAGGGGAACTGGCAGATTATTTTGCAGCAACGATCACTTCTTTCCGGATTCTTCTCGATAACCAGCAAACGTAAAGAGTTGTGCGCGTGTATGCGTGTGTGTGTGTGTGTGTGTGTGTGGCGGTTGCTCCGATGTCTCAAGCGGAACCAATTTTCGATGCTGGTATTCTCTCGGTCGTCTTCTCTTCTTCTGATGGATCGACTTTTCTGCGCTCCGTCACAGTCCCAAACAAACTGAATGCGTTTCAGGTTAGGTCAGGCCATCCAGCTCATCCCGGCTCGTTCAACTCGTTCAGTAACGAGGTTGTCTTGTCGATGTCCTCACGAAAAATGAATGCGTTTCATGGATAGAATGGTTTTGTATTATAGAGACTTTAAACTTTTCAGTTCATTCATCTCTAGCCTTGAGAAAGACCCTTGGAACTCTACTCTAACTCCTGCATTACACCTCCACCCTGAGAAAGGCACTCGATCCCTCGCCGTCCAGCTCGTCCAGCAACGAGGTTGTCCAGTCTGTGTCCACACAAAGAATGGTACGTTTCACCACCAGAATATCGCTTAAGTATGCTTTTTATCCGTGACTGAATCGAAAGAAGGTGTGGTTTACGATGGCAATTTGGAAGGCAAACTAGAGGCGAATGAACTCTCTGAGTTTGAAACTTTCGGCGACTGAGCAATAATCGATTGAGAATTATGTTTTTCGCGATGTGAAACATTTTCCGTTGCGCGCGCATCCAATATTGGAAACGAACATATCCTACTGATGGGGAAGAATAATGTTCAGAAGCTTTCCTGCTGATTGCATTTGATTGAAAAATCACAAAACCAAAAGTATTTGGTCGCTGCATTATATGTTAGAAAACATTAAAAAAATCTCTTTCGCATGAATGTATTTTTCAATTCCCAGGGGAATTGGCAATTATTTTTCAGCAACGATCTTTGCTGATACTCTCTGGGTCACATTCTCTTCTCCTTCTGATGGCTCGGCTTTTCTGCCCTCCCTCACAGTTTCAAACAAACTGCATGTCTTTCAGGTCAGATCAGGCTAGGTAACGAATCCCTCGATCCCTCGCCGTCCAGCTCGTCCAGCACATTCACCTCGTTCAATTACGATGTTGTCTTGTCGATATCTTCACGAAAAATGAATGCGTTTCACCACCAGAATATCGCTTAAGTATGCTTTTTGTGCGTGATTGAATCAAGAGAAGGTGTGGTTTACGATGGCAATTTGGAAGGCAAACTAGAGGGGAATGAACTCTCTGAGTTTGAAACTTTCGGCAACTGAGCAATAATCGATTGAAAATTATATAATTTTCACGATGCGAAACATTTTCAGTTGCGCGCGCATACAATATTGGATACGAAAATTTTCTACTGATGGGGAAGAATAATTTTCAGAAGCTTTCCTGTTAATTGCGATTGATTGAAAAATCACAAAACCAAATGTATTTGGTTGCAGTGTTGTATGGATAGAAAACATTAGAATAAACTCTTTCGCATCAATGTATTTTTCAATTCCCAGGGGAACTGGCAGAGTATTTTTCAGCAACGATTAGTTCTTTCCAGATTTTCCTCGATACTCGAAGCCCACCAGTGGTTAATGCTAACTCGATAACCACCTGTTAATAGCACTTGATTGAAAAATCACAAAACCAATTGTATTTGGTCGCAGTATAACATGGATAGAAAACGTTAAAATAAACTCTTACGCTTGAATGTAATTTTCAATTCCAAGGGGAACTGGCAGATTATTTTGCAGTAACGTCTTTCCGGATTCTTCTCGATTTTTCTCGAAGTCCACCACCAGTGGTTAATGCTAACTCGATAACCACCTGTTAATTGCACTTGATTGAAAAATCACAAAACCAAACGTATTTGGTCGCTGTGTTGTATGATTAGAAAACATTAAAATAAACTCTTTCGCATGAATGTATTTTTCAGTTCCCATGGGAACTGGCAGATTATTTTTCAGCAACGATTGAATCTTTCCGGAATTTTCTCGATGCTGAACGGCACCCAAACGAAGAGTTCCGCGCGTGTATGTGTGTGCGTGTGGCGGCTGCTCCGATCTCTTCCCGGGGAACCGTTTGTGGCATCACTCTCCTCCTGATGGATTCTCTTCTGGCCTAAGGTGCACAAACAGGCTCTTGGTGACACCGTTCATTCGCGCTTTCATGATAAACGAAGAGCTTCACCACAACAGCGACAACATGCTCCAATCGCTGTTCAATTATAACTGAGTGGGTTTACGAGCGGCGCTCGCTTATATACCGATTGGTGATTTCAATAGCCTGTTTTGAAAGCAATTTTAAGGCTATTGAAACAAGTTTTTGGATGAAAAAGTAACAAGTATATAACGCGTAGACATTTTATCTTTCGAATGAAGTGTGTATCATACCATTTCGTTCAGTTGTTTAAGAGCTATTAACGCCCAAAATCTCGGTGTCCGGCGTAACGCTTTCGTTTTCGAAACTTTGATTTTACACCCCGGTATAGAAATGAAAGACGTAGTCCTACGTCAAAAACAGTGACACAAAAAAGTGCCAACCTGTAAGGATGACACCCGGGGCGGACCGCCCCGCACACTACGCCACTGTGATAAGGTGAAGGTGAAATATATCTTCCTCCAATCTACGTTCACTTGCGGCGCTACGGCCATTCGCGAAATGAAGAGAGAAACATGCGCTAATTTGAATAAACGTCAGCATCAGTTTGGAGTTAGAAACTGACACAAAAAAAACATTACGACATACAATTTTCATGACGTTTACTGGAATGAATTGCAAATTTAGAGCACACCATCTGAACGGAAAGCGACAGCCTATTTTTGCCTGATTCTTTTTTCCAACACGGCAATGATTCGGTTGCATGTAATCACCGGAAGTATATTTTGACAACATAGCATTGGGAAGCGCTCTCTACAATAAATCCCAGAAGTACAGACCCCAAAAACAGCCCCTCGCGTTAGCATACTTCATTCGGAAATAGTGATCATCAGATAGCATCAGATAAACACGAATACAAACGTAACTGTGTAGCGAAATCAGCTCACAAAAACAACAATTCAAAGTGAGATATGTTAATATGTAACGAGACAAGAAAACCAAATCTGCTAAATGATGTTTTAGATGGATATATAGGTAGACCGAGTGTACCAATGGATATCTCTTCTTTATATTCTATGGAAAAATAAAGACAGAATAACAACAGTAAAATGTTTCTAGCAAATAAAAACAATACAATCGATTGATTTATTTGGGGTTTTTTGTTACTCCGAAGCAAATCGATGTACGAATGCATCGATTTGTGGCGAAGCATTTTTGGATTGTTTACCGGTGGAATACACCGGTAATCCTAAATCATTATCATCATCAGGCTGCGACTTTGTGTGTAAGCAAACTAAATACGGTGAATATAATACAAAAACCAGATCTCACCAAGTAAATGAGAGCAACAAGTAACATTAGTAAACATAAGAATAAATCCAAAATCCGGAGAGATCGCAGCACAAATGTACAGTGAAAGCGTAGGATGCGATTTATAAGAAATTAATAGTGAGAAAGAGAAGTATGTGCGAACGAAAGTAAAAATGGTTAAATTTTATATTCCTCTTCAATGTGATATTGATAATGAGAGAAATAATTGTTATTTCAATTAGATTATTTCAATAAACTAAATGACTCTGCAAGCAACACGGTCAAAGTATGGAAGGTGACACATTTAATTGCAATCCGAAAGTATTCTCCGAGACATGAAGACTTCAATTTAATGGTAAGTATATTTCATTCAATTGACTATATTTGAAATATAACTTAACAATGGACTTTTTAGTAGATATAACGGTTTTATTTAAGCAAAAAATTCAAAGAACTTATATTGAACGTATTGTTTAGCGACCTCCGCTACTTCTCCAATCATTCTGGTAATCCATGGATTCACTGTAAAAAGAATTGTGCGTCTATCGAACGAGGAATGTACCAAGCCATTTTCTTCCACTGTTTTAAAATAAAATGTTCAAATTGTTCTCATACGCTACATGAGACCTAGCTTAGTCATGATGGAATATGGCAGCATGTAGGCAGCTGTTCTTCGGTCAACATTTTTTTTTCAACCGAACATCGGATTAAACGCTTGGAAGTCGCTGTTAGAATAGCATTCTAACTAGCGCTCCTTGTGCTGCTGCGCTAATTTTGATAGAGTTATGCAATGCCCATTTAAGACAAACACGAGGATAATAATGAAGCATGTGGAACAGTCTAAAAGTATTCCAAAGAGAAGCGAACGTGAAAACTTGCTTTTCTGACCGATAATGATGAAAGAAGTATTCTGTAAGTGTTCATGTAAGTGTCATGTGTATTAAAGCCCTGTCACGGTCGCCATGTAGCAGGCTTCTCTGTCGTGGGGTACGTGATATTAATTAATACTCGACGTAAAACACGACTGTGTGTTGATACGTGTTTATTCAGAGCAGTCGCTTTTTACATTCATCCGCTTGAATAATAATTTGTCTTACAACTCTACACAAACAATCTCTGAACTATTCTACGGGCAGAGCATCGCTATATATTGCCAGTTATTTAAGCATGTCAGCAAAACAACAGCCAAAAGTAATAAAAACTCCAGTTTTGACGTAGGACTACGTCTAACCGGAAGATATAGGGGGTGAAATGAAAATCTGGGCACTGAACAAGTAGGAAAAAATGCAAGATTTGGAACGCTTATAACTCGAGCATTTCTCAATAGATCGCAAAGGTGTTTGCATCAATTGATAGGAAATATATCTACGCATCTATCATAACGAATAACATTTAATTTTTCTTGAGATAAACAATTGAATAAATGTAAAATATCAAGCATTGTCCAAATGCACTATGTGCCCATTTTTGATTGGTCCATTTTGTGCTCCTCAAATCGTACCGACCAAAACGGGCAACCAGAGCAGCAGCGAAATACAATGAAACACGATTGGAAAGGAAAAAGAAAAAAAATGAACGAATGAAGCGACCCTAATTCCTCCATATATGTATGTAGAGACGCTTGGAGAATGCTTCGCTCCATTTTTTCATATTTCATTGAAGCACACTTGCGCTTTGTCGTCAAGTGCCAAAAGTGCATTACCCTCGTCGAAAATCGAACACTTCTCTAATTACATTTTTGTTCAAATTACGTTATTACCGAGTCTGCATTTTTTTTTCCTGACATCAATTTTGTTATTTTTGTGCGAGTGAAACAAATCTCAAGTTTCCACTCGGTTCGTGGCAGTTCAACACACACGGGACATTTTTTGATTACTCGGCGCATAATTATTTATCGGCAGATATAGCGGGGCAACTCCAAGCGCCTCCCCAGAAATTCGAAGGTAGAAGAATTAGTTTGTAGAATTAATTTCGGAAAAATAAAAGAGTCGACAGTTGCACGCTAAAACGATTGGTCGAGTTTTAGTTGTATGAAAGAAAGCCAAGACCGTTCAGGCAACGCTACAAGTGGTGACAGCGGTGGGATGCTGTCCAAGTGGGGACAGCAGCCCATCCATCGGCGTGTTTAAACTTTTTTCCCCACGGGCCACCGTGGCTGAGTTTTAGTTGTGTTTCATCGCTGCGATAAGGGAAGGAATTTTGTGCTATATTGTGCGTGGATGGAAATGCATATCAAGAGTTACTGTTAGTGGCCCATGTTGGGAAATTTGCCACACAAGTATTTGGATATACGAAGATTTTTCCCAAATGTGATATGCGCTGCGGTTTATCAGAATCATGTCTGCTTCAGTATGCAGTGCGGTTGGAATAGTGTTTAAATGCAATTTTTTGTGATACTGTGTGGAGGCGGAATGAAAACAATAAAAGCAAGTTTGGGTGAAGGCGTATTCGCTATCAGTGAGATGGAAACCATGCCGCTGGAACAGCTGATACGTTACATTTATCCGGATTTTCATGGGCTCGACGAGTTGTTTCTTAGTGATTCCCGGAAGACAATCGATGGAGAAGCTCATTTGGTTGAGCCATCGTTGTCTGCTGATAAGTTTGATTCACGATTCATGTTTTCGCTGGACTGTGGCCCCGAGATGTCTATCTACATCGGATCAAATGTGGTAAACTATCCGTTGGTCCGAATTCGGATCGGCTCGCGATCAAAAAAACGCAGCTCATCAGCTCATTACGGAGCTGGAGCTGATGAGCTGTTGAGCTGTTGAGCTGATGAGCTGCTGAGCTGATGAGCTGTTGAGCTGTTGAGCTGATGAGCTATTGAGCTGTTGAGCTGATGAGCTGTTGAGCTGTTGAGCTGATGAGCTGTTGAGCTGTTGAGCTGAAGAGCTGTTGAGCTGTTGAGCTGTTGAGCTGCTGAGCTGTTGAGCTGATGAGCTGTTGAGCTGTTGAGCTGAAGAGCTGTTGAGCTGTTGAGCTGTTGAGCTGCTGAGCTGTTGAGCTGTTGAGCTGCATAGCTGTGGAGCGCAAAAGCTGCAGAGAGTGTGAATTGCGAGACGCGAAAGGATTTTTCGTCTCCCGCGCTTCATGGCATGACGTCAGTTTGTTTTTGTGTATCCCTCTTCGTACTTTAGCTTTAGCAGAGATGCCAGATAGGAAAAAAGGTTTTTGTTTTGAAGATATTGAATCGTTCGTTACTTCATTAAATTTTTCTTATATGGCCAAACAAAGTAATACACATTATTATATGCTTGTAAATAAATTTAATATATTACATTGTTATTTAAACATTACTGTGGAAACACATACATTTATTTCCGCGTGCTGAATCAAAACAATTCAGAAAACCACCCGGCATAAATGTTGATGATTGATACTGGTCCTTTTGTTACCTTTGTGATCGCGAATAATTATTTCTCGTTGCACCTATTAGTGGATTTATTTTTATATTCTCGGATGCAAAAAAAAATCTCGATGGTTTTTTTTTCAAAAAACGTTGTCTCGGCCAATATTCCTGGAGGCATTCTATTTGGCTACTGCTGGTTTTTCTGTTGTTTAAATTCAACATATCCTAAGCATCTTCTATGTTGGATTTCAGCATTCAGTATTTGTTGTATATTATATTATTAGAATTCATATCAGTTTTAGTTTTTGTACAATTACGAATTAAATTCGTTTATTTTTTGCTTTCCGTCTATTAAAAAAATGCACACTATGCAATGTCCCATGGTGATTACGTTTCATATGCAATTGTGTGGACAACTGCAAAATTCAACTGAGCTGAAGAGCTGTTCCAAATGAGCAGCTCACTTGTATGAGCTGAACGGCTCTGAGCCGCTCACCATGATGAGCTGATTTGCCCATCTCTAGATCTATATGATATTCCATCAACTTTCCCATAAAGCATTAAAGTTAAAAAAAATTATCAAAATAAAATTCAAAGCCAATTAATTCATCAAGGGAAATAATCGTATTAGATGCGAGGCAGTTATTTTTGTGTCAATATTTAGACGATTGTCATATTTGGAAAATATTCAAAGTTAACATGAAGTATCTAAATCGGATTCCGCGTTCCATGATCTTTTATTATGTACTGAGAATCCAACACTAAAATAAATAGAATAGCAACCATGTGTGGAACCCAGATAAAGAATTCTAGTAAATTATGTAAAACAAATAATGTGAGACCGATTTAAACCTTGCAAATCGTTGGTTCAAAGTGTAAAAAAACAGATGTAATATATGAAAAATTTATATAAAAGCTAGACTACTATAAACAAAAAAAGTTGTTGGCGACTGCAAACTCTATTTCATTGTAACAAATTATGACAGCAGTGAGAAAATGAATATGACCATTTATTTTTTCTTCCTCTCAAAACAACCAAATTAAAAAAAAAAAGTGAAGCCGAAAAGCCTTTTCGTAATCAATTCAAATCGACTGTTGGAAGGATAATCAATTTTTAAATAAATTAGGAGATTTTTAGAATAAGGGCGATAAAATGTGTATGAAAGGAAATTATGCACCTAGAAGAAAGTAGTACGATCTAATTCTTCTCATGCTTCAAGAATGTAATTCACAGACTGAATTAATTTAGCAGAGAAATTTAAACCCGGCATCAAAATATGAATCAAAGAAGGGATAATTATTATTTAACAATATTCCGTCAATTCTGGGAAGACTGCTTATTCTGTTTAGAAAGACACAATCATATCTCCCGTACTTTAATTGTATGGACAGGGAAAAATGGGGAAATGTACTTATCGATAATTTGAATAGGTGTGATTCTAAACTTTACATACACACTTTGAAGTGGGATTTTAACAAAATGTAAAATGTTGAGGCATATTTGTCTACAGCCAATTTATAACAAGAATGTGTCCATCAATCGCAATAATAGCTTTTGAATGTACCGAAGGGCTGGAAAATCAGGAATGAATTCCTGTAAGGACATGTATGCCCCAATACTTACTTAACAGTTCATGAGTAACTGAAATGTGGGATTATCGAGAATAAAAATGTATAACAAAGTGGTGCTATAAAAGCGAAGAAGAATCATGGGAGATGAATTTACCTCCAACAATAAAGATTGAAATGAAGAAAACTAAATATTGAAGAAGATGAAAGATTAAAGATTAAAAGAATATGAAAGATTAAAGATTAAAGAATTAATGAGAGGGAGATATATTCAGCAAGAATGATGAAAATAAACATATTGCACCAAGAAATTTTTAAATGAAGCTGTACAAGCTCATCAACAATGATCGATAAGACTTTCGGGGAAGCTTTAAGGAGATATGACCATTTTTGTTTCCATTTAGAATTGGGGAATTACAGAGTTGAGGGAGTATGTTTTATTTTAATTACAACCGAAAAAAAATCATTTAAGTTCCTATGACTGAAAAGTAAAAATCAAAAATCAAATACATTTATCTAATTATTACATTATTGTATAATCTGCTTGCAATAACCTCTTCAAGATTATTACAAGCTCTGTAAGTAAGGGGGGATGAAGCGACCCTAATTCCTCCATATATGTATGTAGAGACGCTTGGAGAATGCTTCGCTCCATTTTTTCATATTTCATTGAAGCACACTTGCGCTTTGTCGTCAAGTGCCAAAAGTACATTACCCTCGTCGAAAATCGAACACTTCTCTAATTACATTTTTGTTCAAATTACGTTATTACCGAGTCTGCATTTTTTTTCCTGGCATCAATTTTGTTATTTTTGTGCGAGTGAAACAAATCTCAAGTTTCCACTCGGTTTGTGGCAGTTCAACACACACGGGACATTTTTTGATTACTCGGCGCATAATTATTTATCGGCAGATATAGCGGGGCAACTCCAAGCGCCTCCCCAGAAATTCGAAGGTAGAAGAATTAGTTTGTAGAATTAATTTCGGAAAAATAAGAGAGTCGACAGTTGCACGCTAAAACGATTGGTCGAGTTTTAGTTGTATGAAAGAAAGCCAAGACCGTTCAGGCAACGCTACACGAAACATTGGTCGCAGTCTCACACATGCGTAATTCTCGAGCCAGCCAGTCAGCTTAAAAATCCCCGTTCCGCTGCCGTAACGATCATTCTTTGTGTGGACACCGACTGGACAACATCGTTGCTGGACGGGCTGGACGGCGAGGGATCGAGTGCCTTTCTCAAGACAAGAGAGCGGAGGTGGTAGCGCTGGAGTAGAATAGAGTAGAGTTTTCAAAGGGCCTTTCTCAAGGCTAGAGACGAATGAACTGCAAAAGTTTAAAGTCTCTATAATACAATACCTTCCTTCCTTCCGTAACGATCATTCTCATCGAAACCGTACACCACATCGTTTCGCATCACATTAACAAACCAACACAAGCGGCCATGGTCGGATATGGCAAAAAAGAAAAAGTGAAGTGAAAGGCAAAATCCCGCTCGAACCGTGTTGGACTGCAGTTTCCCGTAGGTGTATTCGCCAATTGCTCCGCAAGGGTAGCTAGGCCGAACGCGTTAGTACTAGTGCACCAGTCCACCTAGCTGCCGTTATAGAGTTTCGGCTGCCGAAGTGATCGAGTTGGCTGGCAAAACTGCTCGCGCTTTGGTTCGGTGGACATCAAGACAACAACAGGCAGTTGCAGCGAGTGGCGAGTGGCAAACGCAAGAAAAAAGAAGAAAAAAGTTTGTTCTTTATACAATCTGCTTTGGTGGCAAATCCAGAACAAGGCGGCATCGAGGGCGTTCAAAATGGTTTTTTTCAAAACCACGAGTACTAAGTTTTCTAAATTGGAACCATTCCATAAAACACGGCGCTTATCAGGGCCATTAAACCTTTCAAAAAAGAGTTTACGAAATGCAGTTCAATGCTTTCCAAAACAATATCCAAAATAATAATAAAACACAAATTGATTTTTTCATAATCCTGTTTTCCAGGATATGATGAGTATGAGAATTTGGCAGTTGTTCTGAGCTTATTGATGGTTGGGGTCTTTCCCGATTATTCAATTTTCACCAATTCTTAAATTGTTTCCAGATTGAAAGTACAGTAATTTACATTTAGTTCGACATTTAGCTAATTGGACGGTCATGTAATGCGACATATTTAGTTGGACATTTTTGTAAACATAGAGTTCGGGGTCCAAATTATGACCCCACATTGAAAGTCGATACTGTACCATTGTCATCGCAAAAATCACAATTACAGGTTAAAATAGCCTCCAATGCGACACTGAGTGGTGCTTCGACACGTCGCGTTAAATGTAATTTACTGTACAACATGTCACAAGCAGGATGGGAAGAAATTTTCCAACTGTGAAAGCTGTGGCGAGTGGTAAACGCAATCGTTAAACAGGAAGGTTTAGCCGAACAAGATGGGGATATCGAGTGATAACAAAACAATAAACTCTTTAGATTAAAGATAATTTTGTGATCCTGAAAAGGACCCTTTTTAGCCTGCATGTGAATCCAACGAGCGAACAAATCGAAATGAATGTATTTTTCTGCCATCGCTGCCTTTTAACGCTCTTTCGTTCGTCTCGTTGGACTCGCCCCTTTGGCTGAGTCTGCCGATTTGTCTCTATCCTGTGGCCGTGTACCGCTAAAGTACAAAATGCGCGGATCCGCTGAAAAATATATCATTCTCTTTCAAACCGTAGATCAGTGTGGTTGTATGGCATCGTTTCACATCACATCGCATCAACGGATTGGTGCCGGAGCACCAGAATACCTAATAGCGGTTATAGAATTTCGGCCGTCGGAGTGCTCGAGTTGGCTTGCAAAGCTGCTCACGACAATAAGAAAACCCGCCTACAGAACATACCACATTAGGTTCGGTGGCAACAACTAGTTTCAGCGAGTGGCAAACGCAATCGCAAAACGGAAGCAGGTAGAAGAAGGAAAAAGTTTGTTTATACAGACTGTTTTGGTGGCAAAACCAACCACCGTAAAACACAGCGCTTTTCAGGGCAATTAAACCTTTCAAAGAAGAGTTATTAAAAGTTTTTCACAATACCAATGCATTCTAAAGTGACATAATACAAACTGATTTATTTTGTTTATGCTTGTTCTTGAACTTATTGGTTTGGGGTCTTTTAAAATGATCATTCAGTTTTCACAAACCCATGCATGGTTTCCGAATTAAAAGTGGCTTCAAATTACAACACATTGTATGCAGGATGGAATTTTCTCGGTAGCAAGAACTGCTTTCTTTGGTTGATAACTGATGTTGAAAATTGACTGACGTTACATCTGCATTGTATAGAAACATAACTAAGGAGCAACATGATGAGCTATGTATTTCCTGCTGCTCTGTTCTTATTTTTAAAGGACTTTAATCCTGTGTTAATTTACTGTTGGTTTTTCAGAACGCTTATAGCTCGTTTAATTCTCGACAGATCGTAGAGTTCGTCTCCAAAACCTCAGTTCTTATTCATTTCTATTTACTTTGTTTGCGGAGATACAAATCTTACAATTCATTCGTCTCCGAGACCACAGTTTAAGGTACGGTAATGTGCTCAATAGTTAAATATATGATAGTGAATGAGCTGATGACCACCTATGCATTCCCTATCACAGCCATCATTTTGATTGTGCATACGCCAAAAGATACCCGGCGTTGAACATTTAATAAGTACAAAGCCTTCAGAAAAAAAATTAAGAATCAACTATGAGATAGTGAGAAAAAAATGAGAAAGTTTGTAAAAAAAAGCAAAAACACAACACAAAAGATTCTTTTCAGAACTCCCAACATGTTCATAAAGAGTAAAAAGTAAACTAATCCATTTTTCAGGTAGATAGGTAGGTGTTCACGTAGGAGAAGAAAATAAAACAATATATTTAAAATATATATTTAGCAAAAGCTGTCTCCTTTGTATAGTCCTACGTCACTCCGGTTATGCCCCCGACATTACCCACCCGTCTTTTTTCACATTTTTACTGTTTTATCCAGCATTTTTATTTTTTCGTCATTTTCAAGTGTTTACTCCCCCAAATTATACTTTTTTGTGCCCAGACTTGTTTACGCTAGGATCTGTTTAAACGTAAATGTAAAAATAAACGAGTTATATAAAAACAGCGTACAGTTCGATCAGGAAAATTATGTCAGTTTGGATAATGTTTATATAGCTGCGCGACTGAAATGTTGATCAATTTGTCCGTATGTAAAATTTTAGACAGTGCCGTAGCTGAACTGAAGATCGATTCGGTAAGTTTTTACATTGCAACACAACAACCAGATTCCATCAATTGTTAGATGAGCATGTCGCCCCCCCGTTACATTGGCCTCAGAATAAATTCCATTACGAAAAAAAATAATTCACAATGAAAATGACACTCTGGCGTTAATAGGTAAGTCCAATGCTACACATTGACACTGTCACAGCATATCCTAGCTTGTATTACTAATATATACAAAATTAGGAAAAAGCAAAAAGATCAATACTTCTAGCCTGTTTGAAAAAAAAATCAATTTTTCCAAAATTTTCCAACTTTTTCAAAATTTAGGTTGGCATCTCTGGTTGGACATCATTCTGGTAAAGGCGACCATACGACGCAAGCAAGGCGACTCAAGGATTTAGCGAACCAATGCACAGTAAACAGACTTGATACAGCGTGTGTCCTAGAAATGTTTTGTGAAACCCAGGAGTCTGGATGCCTCAGTGGTGATATACTAGATATACTCTCTGAATGTATGTTTGGAATTAAGGTGATACCAACTTGAAAATGTAACAAGTTGAAAAGTTTTTCACTGTAAACGTACTATTTAAGTTCGACTGTGTAAGATCATTTCATTCAATAAATTAAATGGTGTATTTGATGAAAAATTCAAATTTTTATTTTTTTTTCTTTGCAACCCTATATAAAACAAAAGTTTTTTCACTGCACTAAAAATATTGTAAATCGCTTAAAAAACCGGTATCGCTGAACAAGAAATATTGTTTTGATTTTTGTATAACCAAATAGAGGCGAATGAACTTTTAGAGTTTAAAGCCTCTATAATTCAACAAGAACGGAACGAACGCATAACCATATGCGCAATAAAGTTAATTCACAAGACAGTGTTATTGGGGTTGACGAGCCTATAAAGGGTGTGTCACATCAAATTGCATCACGGAAAAAACGCTGTAGAAATTCGCCCAGTAGACCGATCCTTTTGAAAATTTTAGACAGTAAAATAAAAACTATTAAACAACTTTTGGCATTTTCTTTTTATTCATACTTCGAGCCCAAACCGGTATGCTCGCACCTTCCTCTTTACCCCGTCCATAAGGTTCTGTACAACGTCAGGTTGTAGTTTTTTTTTTTTTTTTTTGAACAGAAATCCATTTTCTCTTGAAGTCCGCCTCCGATTTGGCAACTTTTGGGTTCTTCCGGAGGGCCTGCTTCATAATCGCCCAATATTTCTCTATTGGGCGAAGCTTCGGCGCGTTGGGCGGGTTCATTTCTTTTGGCACGAAGGTGACCCCGTTGGCTTCGTACCACTCCAATACGTCCTTTGAATAGTGGCACGAAGCGAGATCCGGCCAGAAGATGGTCGGGCCCTCGTGCTGCTTCAATAGTGGTAGTAAGCGCTTCTGTAGGCATTCCTTAAGGTAAACCTGCCCGTTTACCGTGCCGGTCATCACGAAGGGGGCGCTCCGCTTTCCGCAAGAGCAGATCGCTTGCCACACCATGTACTTTTTGGCAAACTTGGATAGTTTCTGCTTGCGAATCTCCTCCGGAACGCTGAATTTGTCCTCTGCGGAGAAGAATAACAGGCCCGGCAGGTGACGAAAGTCCGCTTTGACGTAGGTTTCGTCGTCCATTACCAGGCAATGCGGCTTCGTCAGCATTTCGGTGTACAGCTTCCGGGCTCGCGTCTTCCCCACCATGTTTTGCCTTTCGTCGCGGTTAGGAGCCTTCTGAACCTTGTATGTACGCAGGCCCTCCCGCTGCTTGGTCCGCTGGACGAATGAACTTGACAAATTCAGCTTATTGGCGACATTCCGGATCGAACTTCTCGGATCACGTCTAAACTGCTTAACTACGCGCTTGTGATCTTTTTCACTGACGGAGCATCCATTTTTGCCGTTCTTCACCTTCCGGTCGATGGTTAGGTTCTCGAAGTATCGTTTTAGTACTCTGCTGACCGTGGATTGGACGATTCCCAGCATCTTACCGATGTCCCGATGTGACAACTCCGGATTCTCGAAATGAGTGCACAGGATTAATGCACGACGCTCTTTTTCGTTCGACGACATTTTTCCAAATTTACGAAAAATTGGCAGTGAAGCATGGCCAAAGTGATCTATACACTATTATCTGATTATAAGCGAAAGCTGAAGATATAATTCCTAAAAATTAAATTTCTACAGCGTTTTTTCCGTGATGCAATTTGATGTGACACACCCTTTATTGCCTGTTTTAATAGTGAAAAATTTTTCAAAGGTAAAAATGTGTTATTCCTCATGTAAAGATTATGTTCTCTGAAGTTGGAGTCGATTCGTTGCCTAGTTTCCACGGCCTTGTAAAGGGTTAAAGAAGTTTTCGTTTTTTCCTGTGTGTAGCACGATTGCATGGCACAGAGAAAGTTACATCTAATAATACCCAAGTTCTTCAATAGACAAAAATGGTATACAAGTTCCACGCAAACACATTTATATCGTGCTCAATCGATAGAGGAACATTTCGTTTATACTTGATCAGACGCAATTTGATAGCGAAAATCTGTCTTACGGGCGAATGAATTACCGTATGCGTGATAATGTGCAATGTCAAGAATAGAACAAAATATCGAAAACTTCGGTTTCGATTTTTTATTCATTTTATTCAAAAGAGGGATATTTATTAGAGTCTTAAACTATGTTAATCAGCGATCAAATTTTACTGAGCATTGGAAATTCAATAAATTTTTCAATAATAAAAGTTCAATTGAATTCACAATAATGGAAAAAAATATATATTTTAAATTATATTACAATTACATTCGGAAAGTTAGTATTGCCATATTATAAAGAGGACCTCTAAAGACTCATTTTATGTCATCGCAAATTCCGATTCCACCTGGATGGAATACCAAACTTCTGGTAAGGAGAAACTAAGGGTTCAGAGTTGCGTATTGAACTGAAATATGTTATACACTTTCCTGTTGAATCAAATCTTCCAATGTTTCACTTTTTATATGAATGCAGCAAAGTACATTAGCTGCACTTTTCATTTCTAAAGAAAATATTGTTTCTGTCTTCTTAGAATTTACCAAGTTCTTTTGATGAACCGTGCGATTCAATATCTTCATCGTTATCAGACTCGTCTCTCAGAAGCCGATGACGAAGATAGCATTTCTCAATCCTGAGATATTACAGTATTCTTTCGAAAGTACCTTACTCTGCTTTTTTGATAATCGATTCCAGGTCTTTGATTTCAATTTTATTTTTCTCACTTGTTTAGTTCTACGAATTATGGAATTCTATGAATCGAAAATTTTCCAACATGGTTAGATACCCTGCATATTGTTTTCCAGATTTTATTTTTCTCACTTGTTTAGTTCTACGAATTATGGAATTCTATGAATCGAAAATTTTCCAACATGGTTAGGTACCCTGCATATTGTTTTCCAGATATGTGCCCGAACTGATAGCATTTATAGCATCGTGTAGGTTTGGGGATGTATTTCCTGATTTCAATGACTAGAAACCCCAGTCTAACACTTCCCGGTAAAACTGACTTGTTGAACGTCAGAATTAGTAGAGGAGTGTTCACAACTAAAGCATAGTTCATCTTAAATCTGGACGCATTAAAACGGAGCTATGTGAACGAAATAAAAATGTTATGTACTCTAAATGTGGGTCTTTTATTGCACTTTAAAGGAAAAATAACAAAAAAATTATTCCGATGTGGTTTTGATGAAATCTCGAACTTTTCGGCGAATACCACTCATCATAAAGTCTGCTTCATTTAATATTGGAACACAAACAATTGCGTGTAGTTCAGTCATTTATTAACGAATTCATAATTTGTTTTTCATACAAATGTAGCATTTTCTTTACTCTTTCATAAAAAAAAAATTTAAAAAATTATTCATTGCTGTTTCGAAGAAATTCTCGTACTTTTACATTAGGCGGCGCACACCCTTTTCGTCCACCGTTTTGGCGATTTGATTCCACCAGTTCTTCATTTGAGTCATGTTCCTAACAAGTTTTCCCTTTGCCTTAAGCCTCCGCTTCGTGATTGCCCAGTATTTCTCTATCGGCCGGAACTGGGGGCAGTTTGGGGGGTTGAGGTCCTTCGGTATTACGCTGACCCCGTTCGTTGCGTACCATTCCATAACCGTTTTGCTGTAATGGCAGCTTGCGAGGTCAGGCCAAAACATTACTGGACGGTCGTGGGCACGAATAAACGGCAGAATCCGTTTCTGTAGGCACTCTTTTTTGTAGACTTCTGATGTCATTGTCTTGTCAGTGAGAAAGACTTTGGTTTTCTGTCCACAACTGCATATCCCCTGCCAAATCATGTACTTGCGGGCGAATTTATCCGCAAACACGAACTTAAATTTTGCAGGTACATCCCCCCGAGCCGTCGCCAAATAAAATTTTTGACCTGGGATTTGCCCAAAGTCCGCCTTCACGTAGGTCTCATCGTCCATCAGAATACATCCGTCGAACTTGGTCAGCACTTGGTCGTACAGCTTTCGAGCACGGATTCTGGCCACATTGTTCTGCTTCAGCGTCCTATTTGGCTGTTTGCTGGCTCGGAATGACCTTATTCCTTCCCGGAGACGAATTCGTCGCACCGTACTGTGAGCGGCCTGGAACTTATTGGCCAAATCGCGGTCTGAAAGATTGGGATTCCTCTTGACGGCCTTGATGACTTTCCCACGCAGTTTCCGGTCGACAGTTTCACTCCCACGCTTCGAATGCGGCTTCCGAGCCGTCGTCAACGTTTCCTTGTACTGCTTGATAACACGCCATACGGTATTTCTGGGCATTTTAAGCTGTTTAGCTAGCTTAGATGCCGACAACAATGGATTTTCAAGAAAACTGCACAATTTTATCTCTCCGTTCGGCTTCCATGGCGGTTGTTTACAAAATGCTATCATTTGGTGTTATGACATAAATACATGGTGAAAGGTAATGAATTTCCCGACACGTGGATGAAAAAAGTTTTCAAATCCGTCCACTAGGAGCGCCACAATGAGCAAAAGAATTTGTTCCAATATTAAATGAAGCAGACTTTAGTTTGGACACCCTATTCGCTGACCTCAGCGGCCATTTTGTTCCACCATCTCTTCATCTCTGTTGCATCCCTAGTCGTCCTACCATTCTTCTTCATCTTCTGCTTGACAATTGCCCAATATTTTTCGATAGGGTGGAATTGAGGGCAGTTGGGTGGGTTGATGTCCTTTTCGACAAAATCCACCCCGTTATCTCGATACCACTGTAGTACCTCTTGCTGTAGTGGCAGCTTGCCAAATCTGGCCAAAACTTTACTGGTCCTTTGTGAGATCTAATGTACGGAAGAATACGTTTTCTCAGGCACTCCTTCCTTTGGAGTCCATGGTCTTGTTTGTCACAAAAACCAGGGTTTTTCGTCCGCAGCTGCAAATACCTTGCCAGATCAAACACTTTCTTGCAAACTTATCGGCAAAAACGAATTTGAACTTGCCGGGGACATCACCCCGACCAGTGGCTTTATAAAATTTTTGGCCTGGAAGCTGCCCAAAATCCATCTTCACGTACGTTTCGTCATCCATGAGGATGCATCCATCGTACTTCGTTAGAACCTTGTTGTATAACTTCCGGGCACGTCCTTTGGCTACTACATTCTGCTTCAATGTCCGGTTTGGTTGCTTACTGGCCCGATAAGATCGTATCGCAGACGAATCCTTCTGACGGTGCACCGGTCGGCATTGAATTTCTTGGCGATGTCATAGCCAAGAAATTCTGTAACGATATATTTGGAAACTGTAACGATATATTTCTGTTAGTTAGGTTGCATTGTTTTGTTAAAATATATCTATTACCATTATCTGTTCTAGTGAGTGGTCCTACAGTGGTCCAATGAAAAGACCTCTAATGGTTTGTTCGGAGTGATCGTTATCACTTCCTCTGCTTTAATGTGCCTTAGAACTTTGTTTACTTTGCTTTTTTGGCAATTTTTGATAAGGTTGGCAGAGTCATTTCATATGTTTTCATTTGAATTTTTCCCTAATTTCAAGTATAATGTTGTTGTTTTTAATGTTTTTAATGAATTTTACCATAGCTCTAGTATTTACAAGTGATATTGAAATTTTTTTGAGGTCTCCAGACTCCAATATGATACGTGAGAGAGAATCGGCGCCGACGTTCGATTTTTCAGGTACAAATAATACAGAAAAAATGTAACCTTCGGAACGAAAAAAGTAGATGGGCCTGGGCCTATGAGCACGGACGGGAGCTTGACGATACATACATCATATGATGGTCCTAGAAAAACAGTTTATTATATTAATTTAATATTTTTTATTGGTGGCAATATAGTTGCCATTACCCTTTTATGGGTAATGGCAACTATATTGCCACCAACAAAAAATATTATATTCGCTGCACTTGGAATATTATTTCAATATTTTACTTAACCGAAACCTACCAAAGGTATTGGGCTGCTAAAAATGTACGATAATAATTTGGGAGTCATTTTTATATCACAAAACCACGATTTTAGAGTGTCGGCAGAAAATTCTGTTTAAATTCGTTGAAAATGCAACAAGTTGAAAAGTTTTTCACTGTAAACGTACTATCTATTTAGGATCTACTGTGTAAGATCATGCAGTTTTCTCAATAAAATAAATGGTGTATTTGATAATAAATTCAAATTTTAATTTTTCCTTTGAAATTCTATATAAAAAACAGGGGTTTCGTTGCACTATACTGCCGTTCTACGCATAGTTGTCCCATGTTACTTTTTTACAATTATCACTTTTCTTCATAAAACGATGTTTTATGCCTATCGTTTCGAAAAACACAAAAAAAAGTTATAGTTTGTTCCCAGTTTTTGAAAAAAAAAATCTAGCTCAATTGTCCCATGTTGATATTCTATTCATAACTGTCCCACCATGTATTTTTTGTAGATTCATATCAAATAAATCGGTTCAAGTACAAGAATTTTATGTCACGCTTTCAGCGTTTGGCTTGGAAAAACGAACTTATTTTCAAACAAATAAAAAAAACTTTAACAGAACACGTGTACACCTTGTTAGCGAATGCTTAATAACAATGAGATTCATATTCTGCAAAGTAAGAGACGAATGAACTCTCAGAGTTTAAAGTCTCTCTAATTCAATAACTTCCTTCCTTCCTTCCATTCTGCAAAGTATTGCAAATCACTCCCTTCTTCATAAAACGATGTTTTTATGCATAATCTTTCTGAAAAACACAAAAAACTCATTGTTTGTTCCCAGTATTTCAAAAAACAACATCAAGTTCAATTGCTCCATGTTGATATTCTAGACATAACTGTCCCACCATGAATTTTTAAGCCCGTAACCAAGAATGATGGATTCAAATGAGGGGTTCTTTTCACATTTCATTAAACAATAGTTTTCTGCTTATAAAAACCCAGTGTATTGCTAAACCGAAATGCTTAAAGCTTCTGGTAGACAAATATGCTAGAAAACTTTGAATGCGTTCTTCTCAGTTGCTGATTTTGGAACATGGGACAACTATGCGTAGATGGCAGTTTAAAGTTTGAAATCGTTAAAATAACCGGTATCGCTGCACTAGAAATATTGTTTTTATTTTTGCATAACCAAAGGCGCAATAAAGTTAATTCACAAGGCAGTGTTTTTGAGGTTAACGGTCCGTGGTAACTATATTGCCACCAATTTTTTCAACTGGTGAAGCAGTTAAAATTTTTTGAAAGTAAATATGTGTTACTGTAAAGATTATGTTCTCTGAAGCTAAAGTCGATTCGTTGCCTACTTTCCACGGCCTTATAAAGGGTTAAGCAAATTATCGTATTTTTCCTCTGTTTAGCACGATTGAATGTCACGGGGAAGTTGTATGAAGAAATTGTACACAAATTATTGTAAAAAAAACCGGTTTACAAGTTTAACGCAAGCACATTCATATCGTGCTCAATCGATAGAGGAACATTTCGCCTATACTTGATCAGATGCGATTTGAAAGCGAAAATCTAGAGACGAATGAACTCTCTGAGTTTAAAGTCTCTTTAATTCAATACCGTTACCCCGAAAATCTGCCTTGAAGACGAATTGATTATTCCTACTTTAACCAAATTATCCTCGTGATGTAAATATGCCGCTAATTTCAAAAATGGTGTAAAATCTTATTGTTAAAACTGCAATATTATCGACGCGAAAATTTGTTAACATTTCTTTAGGACTTGAGCATTCACCGTAGTTAACGGGTGTTCAATAAAAAATTAGATTTTTTTCAATCACATATAAAAAAATGTATTGTCTTCAAAAAAATGTCAGTGAATGTTAGATTAAGGGCCGTGGTCTGCTGTTCGACGCAACTTTGTCGCGGTGCTCTGACCAGAACGTTGTACGGCACTTACGTCCATTTTCCGGATACAATTCCGGATTCTTGTAGCCAGATGCTTCGTGACCTTGGCCCTCCTATTGTTTTTATATACTAGGGCACTGAGTGAGCCAAAGAAATCCTCTATTGGGCGGCACTGGGGCAAGTTTGTTGGGTTACGATCTTTCGGCACGAACGGTATCTTTTTCTTCTCAAGATACGCCAGCGTCTTCTTGGCGTAATGGGAAGACGCCTTGTCCGGCCAGAAGACGTACTTCTCATCCGCTTGATGCTCGTTCAGGAACGGCAGCAGGATTTTATCGAGGCACTCTTCTCGATAAATCAACCAATAGTCAGACCGCTTGGCTTAAACCAAGGCTTTGAAATGCCCCGGTCAGAAATGGCGATGTACAACACCGATAATTATTTCTTCAATACTTCTGATGCTGAATTTTGTATTATTGTATAATTTGCAATTGTTTCATTATGTTTTCTTACATTTATTTCCCTAACCTGAAGTTGTGTAATGCAATTTAGATAAGTGGATTAAAATCAATTTTTTTGTGTATATTGTTTCCGTCTTACGCAGGAGTATATTTTATTTATCTGTTAGCCTAGTCATTCTTATGCCTTTATTACGAATCATCCGTATAATATTATTCCCTAGCTTTAAGCTATATAATTTAATCCGTTATCGTTTTAATACTACGACGGGTCAAAGCTTCTTCTGTTTTTTAGGTTTTATTGGGATAAAGATCCCTATTTTACGCCTTCTCTTCGTGGTGGCGTTGACCTTCCTGGCTAGTTCCTGGATTCAATCGACGTCCAGAGATCTCCTTTTCCCGAAATTGACGGATGCATTTGATACATGCGCTGCCGGTTCTGGTATTGTTCGTCGATCCTTGATATGAAGGCGTTCCTTAAGTGTTAAATCTTCTGTGGATCCTTGCGCGTCCAGATCCTTCCAGGTCCAATTTGGCGACTTTTACCACAGGGCGTGTGAAGTCTCCTTGTATCGTGTTGACCTTAACAGATCGTACCTTATTATCCTTTCCGGTGAATACCTCCGTAACCCGACCCTTTAGCCATCTTCCGCCTATTTTATTGTCGACGGCGGTCACAACGATGTCATCTACCTTCAATGGAATAACGTCCTTGGTCCATTTCGACCTTATGATTTGAGTTGGTAGGTACTCATTTTTCCATCTATCCCAAAAGTATTTCGCAGCTTGTTGAATTTTTACGTAAGTTTTTGTGGTGTATGGTGACGGTTCTACGTCATATGGGCACGCACTTTCGCCCGGCCGGCCCAGTAGGAAGTGGGATGGCGTTATCGGACTTTCTTCTGTCTCGTTGATCGGAATATCGGTGAGAGGTCTCGAATTTAGGATAAATTCAGCTCGTACTAAGGACCGTATCGTTAATTATGGGTACGCTCAAAACACAGCTTTATTTCAAATATTGCATTTATTTTTCAGTTCTGATATCAAAATATTGTATCTTATGAATGAAAGAAAGGAGTAACAGTAAAAAATAATCAAGATTCTGATTTTCGCGCCAATGATCGCACCTGCTTCTTGATGTCCCTCATTAGGTTCTGGACAACCGTCTCATCGACTTGTTTGCTCACATTTATCCAATCCTTTTTGAACTGCTCAAGGTCATCGGCTGCCTTGTCCTTCTTCCGCAGTCGTCCCTTCATCAAAGCCCAAAATTTTTCAATAGGTCTTATTTGCGGACAATTTGGAGGATTCATCTCCTTTTCCACAAAATCGACATTATTCTCGCAATACCAATCCAAGGTCAAACGTGCATAGTGGCATGATGCCAAATCAGGCCAAAATAGTGTCGGACCAGTGTGCTTTCGGATGAGCGGTAACACACGCTTTTGGAGACATTCTTTCCGGTAAATTTCACCATTCATATTCCCGAGAGTGAAGAAAGGAAATGATTTCATGCCACATTGACAAACAGCTTGCCAAACCAGCACTTTCTTACCGAATTTTTCGCAAAAAATTGACTTCTCCGCGTTCGGGACATCTGTTCCTTGCTTTACAGTGTAAAACTGTGCCCCAGGAAGAGTTTTGTAGTCCAGTTTGACGTAGGTTTCATCATCCATGACGATGCACAGTTCGCGTTTGCTTAAAATCCCATCGTAAAGCATACGGGCACGGGTTTTCACGGAACTTGCCTGAATTTGGCTGCGTTTGGGACATTTTTGCTTTCTATATGCCTTCAGTGAGTTACGTTCTTTGGCACGTTGAACCATACCGATTGATGTTCCACACTTTTTTGCGCAATCCCGTATCGATAATTCCTTTTTTCTTTCAAATTGCTTGCAAATCTTTTTATCCAAGTTTGGCTTGGATGGCCCATGTTTTCTGCCGCGACCGGGTAGATCCTTCAATGTATTATACATACCAAATCGCTTGATAGCGTTTTGGACCGCATGGACGCTTACTCCTTCCGCCTTCGCCAATTTTCTCATTGATATTCCTGTTTCGGAGCAGTATCTGGTCACAATGGATTTTCGTTTTTCTTCTGTTAGCCCTCTCATGATTGCACTTTTAGGAAAAAACGATCTTTTAACAATGCTAACTGAACGCTAACTGTGTCAACAACAGGAGAAAAATAAACAGCTGTCAAAACAAGCTATAGTCTTTTTCAGACGGAGACTCTAAGGCGTACCCATAAATAACGATACAGTCCTTAGTGCGTCCCGCACTAGTAACTGCGTAATTCTATGGGTGGGCGGTAAGACAATCGGTTTCCTCATGGTTTCAAGTAATTCGGAGCCGTGAACTAAACGGCTTCTGGACCTCATTACACAGTAATCATCGAGATATGGCATAAGTGGTGCTAGTTTACTGGTTTGAGGAACAAGGCGTCCTCTCAGCAGGCATGCCATTTCGTCAGGAAATGAATCCCATTGCGCCTTTCGATATAGAGCGTTTTCGACCATTGTTCTGTCCATTATCCAGGACGAAGGTAGAGGGCGTCCTATTTTTTAAGCCAATATTTCTCGGCTACTCTATTCAGTATGCATAGGTGAGACAGTAATCTCCACCATGAGCTGTAATAGTCTTCATGGGAGAACCAATGCGTGACGGGATTAGTATGCAAGAGTATGAAATTTCTTATCTCCTTGTCGGTTCGTTTCCGTTTCATTTGTTGGGGCCACATTTCCTCAGGGTCGTTCAAAAATCGTGGTCCATTCAACCAGTTTGTATTACCTGACGAGGGTTTAGTAGCGGCGTCTGCTGGATTTTCTTTCGTGGGCACATATCTCCACTGGTCGGTAGTCGTTGAGCTTAATATAATATCTCTCCGACCCTGTGAGCTATGAATACCTTATAGTCTCTATGATTGGATTGAATCCATGATAATACTGTCTGAGAGTCGCTCCACAGAACGCTTCGGTTTATTGATATTCTTAGCTCACGTTTGACCGTATCGAGCAGTCTTGTTCCTAGGACCGCAGCCTGTAGTTCGAGGCGAGGTATTGAGAGTGCCTTTATTGGAGCGACGCGAGACCTAGCCGTTAGCAGACTGATTTTGGTGCTAGTGCCTACGCTTTTTATATATATACAGGCACTGTATGCGAGCTCCAATTCGTCGACAAAAACATGAAGCTCGGTATGTACAGCGTTGTCTACCTGGACGTACCTAGGAATGCTTATATTTTCTGCCTGTTTTAGTTTCTCTAACCAAGAGTTCCATACAGGAAGGTGCGCATGGGGAATTTCCTCTTTCCAATTAGTGGTGGTTTTGTGTACCTCTTGCAGTATAGTTTTTCCTTGTATGGTAATGTGAGCGATCAGTCCAAGAGGATCGTAAACACTCAATACAAATGCCATTACTTTGCGCCATGTGGGCCGTCTTAGATTTTGCAATACTTCTGCTTCCAATTTATTCATGTTAACCATGTATCCTATGGTGTCAGTGCTCGTGTTCCAGTACACTCCAAGCACCTTTTCTGTTTGGTCGTCTTTTCCGTCGAAGAGTTACTTGACTGGTCAAAACCCTATCGGACGGTAATCCTCGTAGCAGCGTTTTGCTGTTGGAAATGAAGTTCCTTATGTGGAATCCACCCTTTTCATGAATTGATATGACTTCGTTTATCTCCTTTATCGCGGTTGCAGTGTTGTCGAAACTCTCAACGCAATCGTCAACGTAATGTTGGTTAGTTATAACATACGCTGCCTCTGGATAGCGTCCTTGAAAATCATCTGCATTCGAATTTTTCGCCGCTCGAGCACAGGACGAAGAACACGTGGAGCCGAAGGTCATTACTTGCATAAGATATATGTCGGGATCTCGATCAGTCTCACAATTTCTCCATAGGAACCTTTGAGCATGCTGGTCTTCGGGGCGTATTCTCATTTGGTGGAACATTTCTTTGATGTCTCCACATATAGCGATTTTCCCTTCTCTGAAGCATAGAAGTATCCCGTACAAGGATGTCGTGGCATCCGGCCCTGATAGTAATACAGAGTTTAATGATACACCTTGCGTCTTTGCAGCAGCGTCGAAAACTAAACGATGCTTAGGAGGATTCTTATTTTTATTCGTAACTATAAAAAGCGGTAATTAGTATATTGTTTGTCGCGGTTTTGCTAGCTCTGCTTGTGACAGCTTCCTTATATATCCCTTACTAAGATAGTCGTTGAATGTATTAATTGCCCATTCTTTCGTTAGCTTGTTTCTCTCTAGCGATTTCTCCATTGTTCGCAGTCTATTGAATGCATTGGCATAACTATCTGGGAAGGAGAATTTATCGTCCTTCCACAGTAGTCCTACTTCATATCTGCCTTCCTTCCGTTTTAATGTTTCAATTAGAATTTGCTTGGAACGCTTCTTCTCTTTCCCTTCCGGAAGTTCATCTACGATCTTGACTCCAAAATCTTCAGTAAGAAGGATAATTCTTTAACATAATCTTAGGATTTCATCGTGATGTAATAATACATGTTCGTTTTGACTGCTTGAACCTGTGGTTCCGAATATAAACCATCCAAGCTTACATCGGATAGCTATTGGTTCCCTGGTACTTCCCTTCCCTGTTTCCATCGCGATGAGCAAGTGGCTTTGATTTAGCCCTATGAGAATTGTTGGCCTTGCAAGCTCATAACCTTCTATTGGATGGTCTTTCAAGTAAGGATATTTCGTGGCCATTGCCTTGTAGTTCAGTGTTTGAGTCGGAAGTTGTAGGTTCTTAAAGGTTCTTACACCGTCAAGTCGATACGACTTTTTGGAAGAGCCTTGAATGCGAATTTGGACTATTCTGCTGTTAATTTCGTTTCGAGACACGTCCCGTGTCCATTTTAATTGTAGTGGTTCTTCTCTGCCGTGTAGGTCCAAGGAGTTTGCCGTTTCCTCATCCAGCAATGTCAGGGAAGACCGTGTGTCTAGGAAGGCTATGTATCGACTGAATGCCTTCCATTCTGAAGCGTTACTGGAATGACTTGATAGTACTTCTCATTTGCTAAGGACTTGTGGATATTGCAGTTGGCTTCAAGCGGAGCTGTGGCGGACATACCACGCGTGGTCGGTTCTGTTTCTGGTTTCGAGTGTAGTATTCTATGGTGGTGTTTGTTGCACCCATTCAAACCGCACCTCCTGGTTCGTCTGCAATCTTCAACCATATGACCTGTACCGAGGCATCCGAAACATATTTTTCGTTGGACTGCCAATTGACATCTCTTCTGGATGTTTGATTTCTTAAATTCCATGCAATCGAAGATTTTATGGTTATTCGAGCAAACCGGACATTTTATACGTGGCATCTCTTGATGGACATTCGTTTGGTTTCTAGTTACTGTTGATAGAGAAGAAGCCATATTCCTCATTGTTTTGGCGTGAGGTTTCAGCCAGTTACTCATTTCTTCTAAAGATGGAACATCACCATTCATCATTCTATGGCGTGTCCATTCTATTTGCAGGTTATAAGGTAGACTCTTTACTAGGTCTTCTATTAACCTCGCATCTAGCAGGTAACCTCTTTGGTTTATAATCGTCATATTTGCCACCATATTTTCCAAGACATCTGACATTTCGATTATTATCGATCTACTTTCTTTTTTAAGCTTTTGTAGATCGTGCAGTAGTTCCTCATATATGAACTTCGGGTTTCCGAAATTTTCCTCTAGTCTCTCTATTATACCCGAAACATTTTCCGAGTTTATAAATAATTGCTGCACGCTTCTAGCCGCGCGTCCTTCTAGGGCAGCCTCAAGTCTGGAGAGATTTTCATGATTGGAAAACGCACATTCTCTCGTGCTGACTTCGTAAATCCGCTTGAATTTAGCCCAATCTTTGGGCGACCCGCTGAATTTTGGCAAGGGGGTCAAAGCTTGCCTCTTCATCAGAATCGTAAAGTCTCCGTGTTGTAGAGCTGACATCATCGCACTCGGCTCCCAGCCAATTGATGGACCGGATTTCATTGGTAGTGGAGTTTGAAGCGTTGCTCGATCACGTTGTTGCCCGGAAATATTGATTAGGGGTTCAGTAGACTGCGCTTGTGCCGGAGAGCATGGTAATTCTGTTTGTTGCTGTGATGCTATTGTCGTCACACCCACGACTAAAGCGTTGAGTGACGCCTGCACTGTTGCTATTTCCTTTTTTAATGTGGTTATGTTGTTGCGTTCGCTAACATGCATCTGAGCTAGTTGTGTAACTAGATTCGTCAGCTCCTCTATCTGTTTTTGTTCCCTCGAATTAGTTGAGGGATGAGACGCTGCTGATGCCTGTGCCTTTTCCTCACTACTTTCCTTTGTTTTGGTAGGGTAACAAAGCGAGCATACTGAATAGGTTTCCTCTTCAGTGGGTGTATGTCCCACACAGGAATGATGATAATTTCTTTTGCACTGTCTGCATTGGACCAGATTGTCTAGTTCAATTTTCTTGCCACATGCATCACAGCACGGGCGTGATGATCTCGTGAAGCTTGATATCATTATTACTTAGTGTGGCGCCTGGTTGCCGTCACTTGATGTTTTAACTTTCTTATAATGCGTAAGTGGCGAGGCACCTGGTTGCCTTCGCCTTGTCTCAAACCGAGCGTGGCGCCTGGTTGCCTACGCTGATTTAGTACTTCAAATGTTGCTCAATGTTCTTCTTCCGGCCCTCGTGACCGGATCACAGTTGATGTTGACGAGGCACCTGGTTGCCTTTCGTGCAACTATGCCTGACTGGCGATTGGTCCACTGGTAAAGCTGGACTTTGTTTTTAGTTTTCCGTTGCCTTTCTTGGCATTCCCTTTATACCGTCTTCAACGGGCTGGGTTTGTCCGTCTTTCAGCACTAAATTTCTGTTGTTGTTTTTTTTTTTTTGAAATGCGCAATTTGCCTCTTGGCTAACTGGTGGTGTCCACAGACAACCTCACCTTGTTCGTCTTTACAAGACCGAACGTCCTCCGTACTAAGACGGGCGCAAAGCAATTTAACAGGACTCTCAACTCAACCGATCTTGTTGTGGGTTCGTACGGTGTCTTATGAAAGACTCCTCTCTGGAGCTACCAAATGTCGCTGCAGCTCAGGCGAATTTGCAACCCGGAGGAGAGATCCTCTTTGGAGCCACCAAATGTGGCTGCAGGTTGCGCCTACGCGAAGGTTTTCTTTATTAGCCACCGAATGTGGCTACCAACGAGCGCTGATTGTGCAATCGACCCAAAAGGGGAGGAGGAAGGCCCTCTATCGGACGCTTTCTGCTAGGCCAGATCACGTAGAGCGCATAACGAGTATGCGCCTACTGATGCGATCCGGTGGTACCACGTCACTTAGGAATTTCTTGGCCGGGCGGAGCCAAAGTGGGAGGGAAAGGGGATAGGGAGGATGGATGGCGGAATTTCGGATTCTTTTGCCGAAGCTGTTCGGCAAGTGATACTTACCAACGCCCGATGCGTTAGGTTGGTTCCTGTTTCCACAGCGTCCTTCCTGGTCTCGTCGATGCCGGTGTCCTTCCTGCCTCTCCTATATCTTTTCCTCTTCAAACATTTGTTTATTATTCTTAGCGAGCTCTCTTCGAGATTCTCGCCGCCTACGCAATTGTTTTATTGCCCTCACTCGGAGATAGGCTCCGTTAATCGCGCTCATTGTGCTCTCTCTGGGATTTCTCCCGTCCTTCGGTATTTTACGATTGGAGATAGGCTCCGACTGTAAACTCATTGCATCTATTTGTTCGTTTACCCGGCGGGTTATCGCTAGGCGGAGGGTTTTTATGCTATTTTCTGTGTATTTAGGATAGAGCGTGATCTAATCATCTGCTCTATCATTCTGCGTCGAATCATGCTCTAAAAGCGTGATCCGTGCGGCGACAGTCGTCCAAAACGAAAGACGTCCCGCGGTATTTTTTGGTCATCCACCGACACTGTGATTTAACCGTCTCAATCTGCTCCTCCGTGTACTCCGGCGACCTCGTCTTCTTCCTGCAGACGATTCCTTCCATCTTGAGTGTCCGATGGATCAATACGTGGGAGCAGCCATATTTCCGACCGGCGTCACGCAGGCTGGTTGTGTCCTTGTTGTCAAACAGCTTCTTTAACGATGTCTTCCTCTGCTTCGTCATTATCTTCACCGGACGACCACTTCCGACCTTCTGCTCTACGTTCAGGGAACCCAGGATACGATATACCGTACTGACAGGTACATTTTCTTCTTTAAAATGTGCCACCGTGAACTTTTTTCCTTGCTGGAAATGCGTTTCGTAGAACCGTACAATGCGTTCGCGGAGCATGTGCTGTTTCGACGCCATCTTTGCTTTGACTAAATTCAAACTAGCAAAACCAAACACGCCTACTGTTTCTAGGGAGCCCAAAGAGCAATTTTCTTGGAGAAAGAAAATTTGAAGCTCTTTATTTGAGTTACTGAAAGGTATTAAAAAAAAATCTCATTTTTTATTTAACACCCGTTAATATCGGGTTGGAGAAAAAGAAATGTCGTATTTCTGATCGAAATTTGACGCTTTATTTAACATACTTATTTAAGTATAAAAAATAACAATTTAAGTCAAATATGCGCCGTTTTGTTCGTAAACTTGTTGCCATTTAGAAGGCAACTTCATTATCCCCCCTTATAAACTCCACCCCCCTTCTTATTTGCAAAAAACACTCAGACAGCCAGTTTTCGCAAGCCTCTTTTGAGACCAACTTAGTATCACCAAGAGCGTTTTGCATGGACCTGAAGAGATGGTAATCACTTGGAGCCAGGTCCGGACTATACGGTGGGTACAATAGGACATCCCATCCGAGCTCCCGAAGCTTCTGGCGGGTCATCAAAGATGTGTGAGGCCGAGCGTTGTCCTGGTGGAAAACAACACCATTCCTAATGATCATTTCTGGCCGCTTCTGGTCAATCGTCTGCTTTAAACGGTCAAGCTGCTCACAGTAGAGAACCGACTTGAGGGTCTGGGCCCCAACCCAATATAATTTCAATCTTGTGCGTTACTGAAACATATTTGTGCTGTATTTTTTTCACGGGTGTCTTCCTCTGGGATTATCACAGCCGAAATTAGAGGCAAATGGCGCTATATTCCAAAAGCACAATTTAGTTATCTTTATCGTGGGCCGTACAGTTATCCAGTTCCAGTAGTGCCTTTTATGTCAAGCCCTTTTCGCCGGAAAACTTCGTTACTCGAGGAACAAACTCGATGAAGAACTATTCACGGAAAAGATCTTCCAAAATTTCATGAAGACAACATGTTGAGTGTTTGTACTATAATCTTTGCACTTCACATCCCACAGAATCGGAAAACCACGATACACATCAATAAATTCAACAATAAATTCTTTTTCATCTTTCTTGTCCCTCATGATAATAACGTGTGCTTGAGATGACTGGTTCAAACGACCGCTAGAGACCAACTGACAGAATATTGCGCAATATTACCTACCGACGGCACAAAATTATCTCAAGATTTTGTAAATAACACAATATATTGTACAACCTTTCAATATTGCTCCTAGACGAGAAATTATATTGCACAAACCGAAATATTGCGCAATAATATTAAACGTCGATGAGCCGTTTTACGTTGTTTCGGAATGTTACATGTTCATACATGTTCTTGTAGGTATCTGACTTTACTTTACATGGGAAAACGGGAGAACTGTCTCCGCTGTCCGATCTGCTGAACAATGAAATAACAGAAAGAATACTCTTACGCCTAAATGGCTACTACCGTGTAATTTATAATTTATAGAAACCATAAACATGAGACATGTTCACGATTGAAACTCTGCTCTGATACAGCTAAAATGCTAATGAGCCTAAATAAATGAACAAATGGAATAAAAAAATTATAGGGAGTTGTATCCAAGACACGATCGCTTAGAACATAGGACTACGCATTCGCTTTATTTAATTCGCATGTTTAAAATTTCGGATATTATAAATGCAACGAAATATCATAAGTAACTCTTTGGTAGAAAGTTCCGGTGAGACTGAAAAAGGATAATGGATTGCGTGGCTTCATGAAGGCAGTTCCAGAAACAGCTATCTCTTCTCCCACAGGCAAAAACCCTATATATCTAGTTCTTTTAATAATTATATGCTCAACCTGATGTTGAAAAATATATAGGTAGTAAATAGGAATTAAGCGAGTTTGTAAAAAACAAGAGATGATATTAAATTGAAATATGAATAAAAATAATAATTGGTTAGAAAAATTAAATCATGAAATATAAATAAATATTAATGATAATTGGACTGTAAATTTATGGAATACCAAATAAAAAAAGCACACCAGCAATCCGATGGTTGTCACATTCATAGCAGTGCAAAAGACGTTTTTTTCTAAATTTTTAAATCTTGATTAGATTTTATTAATAAAAGCGAAAACCTACGAGAGTAAGAAATTTTAAAAAATCTGTGGAGGTACAGTTCATCCTGAACCTATGGCAACACTGACACTGACACAGACACACGAAAATCAATGCTGCAACAGGAGAGTTTTACTACTTATATCAGGTTTGTCCAAGCCAAATTTGGTATCAAGATCAAAATGAGGTATCCCTAAGTGTTTCCTCCTGGTCGAGAAAGTATTTTTGAAAAAATATGCATAGTATGCATAGTTGCAAAATAAACACTATAGTGCATATGCATTTTATACAAAGTATACATTACTTATCTCTTTTTATTACGAACTATCTGTCAAAAAGGAGAGTTTGAACCATGCGTAGTTGATGTTGAGGCTATTAAGAATTAAAAATCCATTCAGTGACCATGAGAAATTAATATCCGATCGATGTAAATCAATGAAGGTCAAGGAGTACATCAGCTCTATGATCTTCTGAACTTTAGAATGATTTGGAGGACCTATAACATAACATCTGGTGTTTATATAAACTCAAAGCCAGCATAACATTTTGAGTAAGAACACATGCTATGAACATTGCACAAGTTGTGGTTGAAACTTCAGTCTTTACTTCAGAATATTTTGAAAGACCTAGAACATCGGTTATTTTTATATTCAAAGGCGAGGTAGCACGTTGCTACTTGAATAGGTACCACACGTACAGCGCGCTAACCATATTAAATTCGGAAGTATACGCAAGAGAAGAATAACACTGAGTGGAGTGTTTGGTAAAAAAAAAGCGAAATCGATCCGACTTAAATACATCTTGGATCGATAAATTCCATAAAACAAAAATGATCAACGGATAGGAAGCGTGAGGAAGGGATAATATCTATGCATTGTAAATTTATGTTACGTACAGTGGGTGAAAGTACACATATAACAAACTGGATAAAACTGGATAATATTTAGAAAAAAAGTGGAAGATTTAAGAATTTAACTGTTTGTCTGAATCGAGAAAAAAACTGGAAGAATCCAGTTTAAACAGGAACATTGGCAACGCTGCGTACAATATAAGAACGAATCAAAAATTTCGCAAAACGAAAACAAGGAACACACACAAAGCCAAACCCTGGCGGCTTGATGCGACTTACTATACACACACACACCTATAATCACTTTGCAATCTTCTCATAATAAACCCTTATGTTAGTATTATTGGTCTTGAAAAAAGACGATTGCTCGATAAAGTGCAGTTGCAATGGTATTGCACAGGTGCCATCCTTGGCGGTGACAGTTTAACGACTGGAATGCGAAACTAAACCACACATAGCATTCCAGCAGAAGGGTAATTTTTTCTTGTAATGCGTTGTATCTGAAGATAAATATATATTATAGTGATAAACTCTAGTGGAAAACTAATTTCGTATCCAGATGTCGACACCGTGTCGCTGTCATCGCGAATGCACTTGTTGCGTTTTCACCGTGAAGTATAGCCGGGAATAAGGCTCAATACTTTTGTGGCTCTATTCGGGAACCTTCAATCAACGAAAAAAATGGAGAAAAAAGCTTTCATTTGGGTTATTCCACAAATAGCTCATTTTATCTATTTTTTCTGTGGCATCCAAACAGATCCGATCAGTTGCAAATAGAAGGGGATAAGGTGAAATATCTTCCTCGAATCTACGTTCGCTTCCGGCGCTATGGCCATTCGCGAAATGAAGAGGGAAACATGCGCTAATTTTAATAAACGTCAGCATCAGCTTGAAGTTAATTAGAAACTGACGAGAGAAAAAAATAACGACATTCAATTTTCTTGACGTTTACTTGAACGAATTGCAAATTTTGCCTGATATTTTTTCCAACATGGCATTGATTCGGTTGCATGCAATCACCGGAGAATATTTTGAGAACATAGCCTCGGGAAGTGCTCTCTACGATATATCGCAGAAGTGCAGACCCGAATAAACACCCCCTCCCGTTTACAAACTGTGTAGCAAAATCAGCTAACAAAAGTAACAATCCAAAGTGAGATATGTTAATATGTAACGAAACAAGAAAACTAAATCTGCTAAATAATGTTTTAGATGGATATATAGGTAGACCGAGTGTACCAATGGATATCACTTCTTTATATTCAATGAAAAAATAAAGGCAGAATAACAACAGTATAATGTTTCTAGCAAATGAAAACAATACAATTGATTGATTGATTTTCATTTTTTGTTACTCAGAAGCAAATCGATACAAGAATGCATCGAATGCAGGCATTTTTGGTGTGTTTACCGGTGTAATACATCATCATCAGGCTGCGACTTTGTGTGTAAGCCAACTAAATACAAAAATCAGATCAACAAAAATTAATAGTGAGAAAGAGAAGTATGCACAAACGAAAGTAAAAATGGTTAAATTTTATATTCCTCTTCAATGCAATATTGATAGCGAGAGAAATAATTGTTATTTCAATTAGATTATTTCAATAAACTAAATGACTCAGCAAGCAACACGGTCAACATAAGGAAGGTAACACATTTAATTGCTATCCGAAAGTGTTCTCCGAGACATGAAGACTTGAATTTAATGGTAAATATATTTCGTTCAATTGACTATATTGGTAGTATAATTTAAACATGGCTTTTTTTGTAGAAATAATGGCTTCATTTACGCAAAAAATTCAAAGCACATATTATTCAACGTATTGTTTATCGACCTTCGCTACTTCTCCCATCATTCTGACAATCCATGGATTCACTGCCATAAGAATTATCGAGACGAACAATGAATCAAGCTAATTTTTGATCCACTGTTTTAAAATAAAATGTTCAAATTGTTCTCATACGTTAGAGGTACATGAGGCCTAGCTTAGTCATGATGGAATACGGCAGCACGTAGGCAGCTGTTCTCCGGTCAATATTTTTTTTGAAACGAATCTCGGATTAAACGCATAGAGTCGCTGTAAGTATAACATTTTAACCAGCGCTTCTGGTGTTAAACGCTAATTTTGATCGAGTAATGAAATGCCTCAAGTCGCTTCTAGCCCTCTGAACATGAAGCAGTGAAGGTAAAGCATATTTCACCCTATTTTGCCTGTTTTGAAATATGTCTGTATGGTAGTTTTATCTATCCATAAATATTTACATCACGGAAGCAATATCAATTCCTCCATTTTAATAACTTACATAACTAATCTAAAGAAATTACAGTAGCGATCACTTTATCTTATTATTTTATATAACTTTATCCGAAGTTGCCTTGAAGTCATCCACCGCCTTGTCCTTACCATGTCTCGTCAAAGTCATCATAGAAAACTTTTTGCATAGTCCAACTCGTAGAAAAGCTGAGACATGTTTGTGATAAATATCACAAACTTTTCGAGACAGATTTGGATGCAAAATGTGACCATGCCAATCCTTCGCGAAACATGTTGAGCAACTGAAGGCAAGTCAGGTGCTAGTCACTACTAGTATCAGTAGTTTTAAGCATGGTGTACCCGAAGCAATGATAAAAATACATTTCCCCGAGTTGTGCTGAACCATTGTTAAAGTGTGTTATAATTGAGCCTTCAAAGGGCAGTTCTGTTGTCGACTCAACCTCTAATAGTACCAAAAATGGTTACGCACCTCGCAAGGCTTATAGTCCATTTAAAGTAGACGCGAGATTAATTAATTGAGCATGTGGACCAGTCTGAAATTATACCTAGAGAAGAGAACGTGGAAACTTGCTTTTCAAACCGGTGGTGATGAATGAAGAATTCTGCACGTGTAAATCTGTGAGTGTTCATGTGGCATGTAAAAGAGCCCTGTCACGGTCGCCATGTAGCAAGGAAAAAGTGTTCATAAAAAGAGAGCTCTTGAATGTTTCACAGGTAACCATCACTGATCCCTTTGTTTCTCTTATTTATCTTATTATTTTAATTATTGGATATTGACAGATTTTCAAACACTGGTTGTAGGTGAGAGGGTCAGCAGTTAGCAGACTGCATAATAAGCATTTTTAATAGAGAAAAAAGTGATGAACAACAAACTCAAATGGGTTGACGCCAAATTCGGTCGTTTCTACGTCAATTCAATTAGTAACAAATATTCCCATTGGAAGACGGTTAAGAATGATGTTGAGCCGATTTTATCTTAATGTACCCGGCCATGGTCTAAATATGGCCCAATTCGTTTTCTGTTTCCATCCTGTTCTGTACGAACGACATCTACCAACCACTATCACAACAAGATAGCAATAAATCCCGCCAATAAGCACACATATTACCGTTACGGACGTTTTCCGCCATAACTCATCGCCTGGTGATGGTAAGCAGTAATTAATATTCACTGCCTATACAAACCATCGCCGTGGCATCAGCACATAATCCGGATGTCGAGCAAGCCTGACCTAGATTCGCCCCGTGGCAGATGAGGCATCGAAATTGCTGATCCTTCGGGGCTACCAGGAGACCGCATCCTTTTGATCGTATCATCACCCACATACACAACACCCACAGTATCCTATGACCAATCATCTCTGCGACTATATGATTATGCTCATGCAGCCAACAGATAACATCCCCTCTTCAGTCGAGAAAATGGAGGGCGTAAAAACAGCAACAGCCATAAAAATACCTCCCACACATCCCCCAGTTCGACTTGCCCGAGCGAGGGAGGAAGCGTTGAATCGATTGTTTTCCTGCCGCAAAATCGGTTGCTTTGTCCCGTGCCGATAGATTCCCCCTTTCCAATTGGTCCTTTTTCTCACCGCTACCCACGGATAGCATATGTACAACTCATAATTGGTGTTTCCTTTCGTACCTTTTGCCGTAGGCTGGTGTTGTAAAAATGCGCTTTAATAGACCACGGGCAAGCCGGTGATATGCTAGTTAAAGAATGTTAACCAAATATAAAATTAATACAATCATATACGCCACAACACATTATCCGATCCATTGTTATCAAAGCCAGACAAAACAGCCGTTATTCCGCCCCTAGGGTCAAGTTCAACAATGTCAACATCATTTGATATCCGGGAACGTGTGACCTCTCGTAATTATTTCTGGTTGCTAAATGAAACACCTCTAGCGTTTGAGCGAAACAGCTTCATTCATTTACCGGTATGACAAATGGCACGCCAAGGTTTATTGTCAAGCAGCCACTCGTACTAAACTAGCTAACGGTTCGAATGTCGTCTATCCATGGCATCACTGAGTGTGGACGAAACATTGAGACTACAAGAGCAGAATAAATTCCTATAGCTACCACACGTCCTTACTTCTTGTCCAGATTTTGTTATCCTGATACACATCACCACCACATACACCTTTTCATTCTGTTTCATTATGTCAAATATATACCGGGAATTCGAGTTTTTTTATATTATCGCCTTCAAAATAGGCACCTACAGAAGAAAAACACTTTTTCCAACGAACAATCCAGTCATCGAAACATTTTTTATAGCCCATCCAATGCAAATCTCTACAACCGTGAAGGACACAATAAAAGCCCCTTAACTGGGGAACGTTCCTCTCACTTCTCGTTAGAGGCGAATTAGTTAGAAGCCTCTCAAAAACAAAGAACAAAATAGATTCACTTCTCGTTCGGTGGTCATCGGAGCAACATTGTTGCCGGCGAGCGTCTAGCGGGAATGGAATATATTTCTTAAGACAGGAGAAAGTGAAGTAATGGAGTAGAGTTTTTCTTTCCACAAGGTTTCAAGTCTTTATAAACCAAACAACGAAACGTTATCGCACCTGCCGTATTCTCCAGACCTGGCCCATCAAATTATCACAGACAGATTATCACCTATTTGCTTCAATGGAAGACGCGCTTGCAGAACAGTACTTCGCCGAATATAAAGATGTAAGCAAAAAATTCCGTCGACAAACAAAAAAATATTGAGAAGGAATCCAAAGGGATAGGCAAAATGTGTAGAATCTCGATTACTCTGAATAAAAATATTTTGAAGTTCTCCTCCAAATTATGTGTTTTCTTTAACGAAAAAAACGAACATTTTCAACAACTCAACATCTGGTACTTGCTTTCCATTAACGGTTTCTATTTCGAATGTTTTTCTTGCTCATCACCGCCAAAGCTGTCCATGTCAAAACCATGCCAAAACGATCTGCTCTGCGGGATTCTCCCGCATCGGATATACTCTACAAATAGTTTTGAACAACTCTGACGGAATATTCGTAACGGTAACGTAGCGAAGAAAACTGATTGTCTAGTTTTGACGAAGCTATAACCATTTTCATTTGAGTGACAAATTAACCGAAGGCTAACTGTCTCAGCAATTAAAAATGTCAAAAAACTTGAATTGAGGAAATACAAATTTAGTTAAACAATCATTCAAACGACTCCCTTTGAAAAATACTCTACATTTCAAAGGCTGAAAGAGAACGAAAGATAGTTACTCTGAATCAGGGGTTTTCAAATGATGCTCCACGGGAAATTTGTGCTCCGCAAAGTTATAGCAAATGCTCCCAGTTGAAAACCCACCTTGAAAAAAATTATAGGAGGTTGTGTCCAAGATACGACCGCATTGTTTACGTAGAACGCTGTTATTTTATATAAGTCGCTTGTTTATACATTCAGATATTATTCTATAATGCTGTGAAATTTTAGAAACAACTGCTTAGTAGAATAATCTCTGAAATGGTTTTTTCATTGTAGAATCAGTTGACGATAATTGATTGATGATTCATTCTTGCCCTCGCAAAACAATACACCTAGCTGATCGTATGTCGCAGTTTATTTCATGTCAATGCATTGAAAATTTACCTCCAACGCTATTCCGGTGGCCTTTTTCGAAATTGACATAGACTCGGCTACAGTCGATTATATACATGTTGCACCAGCACCATTATTCCACATCTCATAACTACATCAATATATCTTTGGCACCACATGGAAACAACAACAATGACAACACTTCTTCTTCTTCTTCAATGGCACTAACGTTCCTAGAGGAACTTCGCCGTCTCAACGTAGTATTACTTGCGTCATTTTTATTAGTACTTAGTTGAGATTTCTATGCCAAATAACACGCCTTGAATGCATTCTGAGTGGCAAGCTCTAGAATACGCGTGATCGCAGTGCAAGTCGGAGGAAATTTCTTTGTCGAAAAATTCCCCCGACCAGAACGGGAATCGAACCCGAACACCCGGCATGTTAGTTATGACGCTAACCACTCGGCCACGGGAGCACATGACAACACTTGGAAGTATCAAATATCATGATACATGTTATTTAGTATTGCCTCAGTGGAAACGCACCTCTACACCCAAACTAGCGTTGGCAGAAAACATTTCATCTTTGGCAGAAATGATGTTATTTAGTGTGCTGGAGAGTCAAATGCGCAAATAATGAGCTGTTTTAAAAGCTTAAAAATGGTTTGTATGTATGCGTGCAGACATCTCTTCCTGTTTTCTTTTCTCATTTCATTTCGGATTGTGTCAAAAAAAAAAGTGCATACGACGTCAATGGGGATCAAACCAAGGCCGGCTGGAATGCAAAGCTATTTTACACGACCACGCTATCCACATGGCTAATGATGCTTCAGCAGTTGTTCAACAAATACGTGATAATATTGCACCTGATTATAAAATGAAGTTGGGAAGTGTTTTCTAAGAGTAAAAAGCGGAGCGCATGAAGGAGAACAATATCTATCTCGGTCTGGGCCGTATATGTGGCAAAGTATGAAGCAAAGTGAACTAGATTGCTCAACAGTCCGATGCCGAATGAAGGTTTGCCTAAGCGAGATTCACTGTTTATACTCTAGGCAAGTATTCCCCTTCATTCTTCTACTTTTCATTTGTTTACGGAGATTTCCCCTTCGTTGGTCGTCGATAAGTTGCTCGTTATTGACAGCACTGTTCGGGATAGTACACAAATGGACAGAACAAATGTATGGAAAAATGGAAACGCTTAAAGTTTTCATGAATTTTAACCATTTACAAACCAGGGGATTCTAATGTATAGCATATTAAACAAATCTTAGGGAATTTCCGATTCGTTTGGTATATAAATCGCCAAAATCCGTTCGCGGCAAAAATAGTTATTAACGTTAACTTTATTTCATAAAAACGTGACCTGTTTTCTGATTTGGCACCCTTAATGAAAGACGTAGTTCTACGTCAAAAAATTTTCTTTAATATAATTTCACAAGACATATAGTGATTTATCTTGTTTACTCCGGGTCAGATGTCGTGTAACTGTGACGAGGAATCGTAATAGAGTTATTCGACTTTGGGTAATCTCAATGCAAATAAGATTTGTTTTATTGATTAGAAAATGCAGGTGCTCCGTCAAATGTTTTTGTTATAAAAAGTGCTATGCCATAAAAAATCTAAAAACCCCTGCCCTAAATTAAATTTGGGTATGAACTCTACCTTGAGTATTAGATCGAACTCAACGAACACAAGCAGTAATTGACGGCATGAGAAGAACATCATTCAACACGTTCGTCGTCCAACGTGACGTTTCTGAATTTCACACAGGGCCCATATTGCGGATAACTTATTACATTAAAATAAAACTTAGTTTGAAGACAACTTTTACATGATCGAGCAATATTTTGTTCGATTTGAAAACGAATTAACAACAATAACACATGCCAATGCCATAGAATATGGATTTTAATGAAAATAATCGTTTTCTGTTGTATTTATTCTCCAACATAGTTTCCCTCGAGCGCAATACACTTTGTATAGCGAGTATCCAACATTTCGATTCCTTTTTTGTAGTAGGAAACGTTTAAGTATTCGAAATATGCCTCAGTGCCACTCTGCAGACTGCCTATCGAACTCAGGAGTGTGGTAACGGATCCATGATTCATCCATTGTCACAAAACTTCAAAAGAAGTCCACTCGATTACGGATTAGGCTTCAACAACGCCAAACAAGCTGTTGAATCATCAACGCGCCGCTGTTTTAGGCCGACGGTCAGCAAACGTGGCACCCATCGCGTGGATAGCTTTTTCATGTCCAAAATATCGTGCAAAATGTATCCCACTCGAGTTTTTGAAATGCCTACGGCCTCAGCTAACTCGCGAAACTTCACTTTTCAATCGTTCAAAACGAGTCGATGCACTTGTTTTACGATTTCTGGTAGCCTCTTTTGGCCTTCCAGAGCGAGGTGCATCTGCGGTGCTTGTACGGCCCACTTTAAATTCACTTAAGCACCGAGAAACTGTTGTTTTCGAAGAAGCAGAAGTGGAATAATATTTGGTCAACCACTGCATTAATTGTAAAGGAGTTTTATTAATTAAAAACAATTAAAAAAAGAATGTTTGATCAAAATACGATATTCCTCTTTTTCCATTTCCATAACACTCTTGTTATTCGCACTGTTAGAATCGATGGAAACGGTTTTTGACGTGGGTTACGTCTATCAGAAACAAAGGAGGGGTAAAATTAAAATCTATACACTGGGGCAGGTAGGAAAAAATAAAAGATTTCGAATGTTTATAGATCGAGCATTTCTTCATAGATCGCAAAGATGTTTTCATCAAATGATAGGAAATATTTCTACTCACCTATCACAATGAATTAAATTTTCTATCTAAACGCCGTAAATCTTACATTTTGATTGGCCCGATGACCTAGCTCCTCAAATTGTACCGACCAAAACTAGCAACCAGAGTAAAAGCGGAATACGGTTTCCCCAACACAGACTCTTCAAAACCTGAGAGCCTGTGGAAATCGGCAATGGTAATGAATGCAAGCCGGGAGCATTTTTGTTCCCATATGCATATATGCAGACCGAAATATGTAACACTAACTAACACTAACACTTACACTAGGCTGACCTTTTTTTTCAGACCCTTTTTGATTGTCCCTTCTTTCTATGAACTTGTACCGCATTTTGAGTATAACGAAAAAAATATTTATTTCTTTGTCATTATTTTCAATAACACATCACCCAAAAATCATCTTTTCTTCTGCCAGGAGCTCTGCCTATAGTTTTTCATGGGCATCGGCACAAATCTGGATGTCCTTAAGTTTGAGCCCTCATCACACCCAAATGGAAAGTGATACATCATTTTGAATTTTGGAAAAATATGATTTGATTTGTAATATAATTCATAATTCTAGGGTTTGAGATTACCTAATCTGATTGCATTCATCTAAAGTTGTAGTCGTGCCTTTCTCAAATATCGATCTAAATACTAAAAAACTGCAGGTCATTCAGAGACCTATGAGTTATCCTAATGTGATCAAAACCCTTGAAATGGTCACCAATGAGCTAGTTTCGACAAATCATCGAGTTCGATTTGTCGAATGATGGGATTAGGTCATAAAGTAGTCACTTCTCTCGGAAATCTGATCCGGTTTACGTGAATGAGGCCATATAGGCTTGATTTATTCACGAATAAGCTATTTTTAAAAAAATATGAAGTTTGATACTCCAAATGACGGGATTTTCGTTTTAGATTCTGGATTTTAGATTCGGCATTCAATTTGGTTCAGCCGTTTCCGAGAATACTGAAATTAACACATGATAACACATGAAATTACTGAAAACTCCCCAGCATCACACTATATCAACCAATAAGCGTCGTTTCTTGTTTATTATATTAGATCATTTGCATTGTTCAAGAAAACATATTTTTTCAATGGCACCCAAATGTTGAACAAATTCCATTCAACCAAATGATGATGATGGTCCCGCCAGCTTCCCCTACATAGGTTTGAGACGAGTTATCTAGAAGATATTATTTTTTTTCTCAGCCTTGAAATCAATTTAACAAAAAAAACGAACTGATTTTACCTACAGATATAAATTCAAAAAATTTTAATTTATCACATTATCAAAAGAGAAGCCAATACTCTGTCTTGTCCTGCACAGAACCGATACGGTCCCGACAAGGCCCTTGCAGCCAATTGGTCCACCAGAGCACAAGTCCAACCGCCAGCCTAGTTTTGGATAGACAATGAGTATCCCCATCCAGAGAAGTCGAAAAATTTTCCTTTACGGAAAAATCCTAGACCGGCTCTCACAAAAACTTTTATTTTATATCCTTTATATCTGTGCGACGCGCACGAGGCTCAAACTTTTGTAGACTAGTTTTATTTTTTTAAAAACTAATACAAAAATAAACAAAATAAATAACAATAAAAAATAAAAATAGTCCAGGATCATGACAGACATAATACTGATAGTTACAAATTTAAAAAAAATAATAATAAAAAGAAAACAAATTCTACACTGTAAAATCCGTCAAGTTTTCATTGAAAAAAAAATATAAATCAAATCTGCAATGAACTGTTCACACAAAATTATCCGTTCGTAATAAACTTCGTCAGTTACTTTTCTTCGTCAAAAATTTAAAAAACATTAACTCTGCTGTAAAGAAAATACAGCTCTAATGTGTGAAATACAGTGCCTCTTGAATTCTGTAAGTGTTGTAGCGCATTTAATATGTCTTGGCATCGAGTTGAAAACATTTATTCCTTTGAAATACAGCGAATTTTGTGAAGCACATGTCAAGAAATTTGGTGTTCTCAATTCATTCGCGTTTCTAATGTTATATCTATGAAAATCACTTCCTCTTTCAACTCGATCACTCAAATATCGAGGCAGCAAACCGTTAACTACTTTGAAAATGAACACCATAGTTAAATAAACAATTCTTTGCTTCACGGATAACCATTGCAGAGCGTCCAGCATCAAAGATGAGGAGATGGACCTATTACATTTTAGAATCAACCGCATTATTTTGTTCGCAAGCGCTGTAACCTCGATATTTGTGTGTCATTAGCTAAAAATAGAATGGAAGAACAAAAGTCTAAATGAGGAGAGATGATTGATTTGTACAGTAGTATTTTGCTGTGAATGGTCAAATCGTTTTTCAATCGACATAAGATTCCATACTTTTTGGCAATTTTCTTGATGACAGTGTCAATGTGAGTGAACTTGAGTTTCCGATATTCCGATTGTTGTGATATGAAAGTAACATTTTGCTCGCTACTTTGCCCAGCTCGCTCACCTGTTCTTCCTCTCAGGACTCACACTTCAGACGCGCTTTAGTAGAGGGAACTTTTAAAGATCACCAAAGTAGAAGGGACTGGTTTAATATAAGAAAAATAGAATTGACTTTAACGTAAAGTGACCAGATGGTCAGAGGTCTAACGCGGGACACAAAAACAAAACGTTATGTATATACGTTATGTGAACATAAACCATAGTCTGGCCAGTATTATTTCATAGTTCAGTATTATTTCTTTCTGAGTATCGGCACTCAGTTGTGATTTTTCGGTGGTTCAGATTTTGTTTACGCCCGAAAATCATTCGCTCAATGAGAGCATTTACGCCTGGCAAGCACGATTCAAATTCTACAATTGCTCGAAAATTCCAATTCATTTTTCATCGATTTTAGTGTTAACGTATGCATTAAAAAAAGGAATAATTTCGGATGGTGATGAAAGATAATTTATAGGAACAAATTTTCTTTAAATCTTACGTGTATTAAGTCTGCAACAAAAATGATTCAATGATGTTGAGTCACAGCAGCAGCACTGTCAAGCAACTTGATGATTTTTCCATACTGCAAGCTCCACCCCACAGCGAAGGAGTTGGACATCCTGAGGCACTTTGTGTCCGCCAGATATAGCCGATCTGGTATTTACAATATCTTTGCTCCTCCTTAAGCCGGGATATCGAAGCAACCATTTTTATGCGGAAGCGTCAGACGAGACCGACCGTATCTGAGCAGTAGGCAATCGCCCAGAAGGAGTGCTGGTGAAAAACTTCTTTTCGGCGAAAGAAGTGAAAAACTTCTTTTCGTACTCATAATGAAAGACGAGACGTACTTGATGCTAGAATTCAACGAATGGCAGGGAACCGGGTACTTTACGTTCCCCAGGTAAGCGATGACGTCGAATATATCATTCACATCATGTTCTCGAAGAAGGTCCTTCTCTGACAGACGTGAAGGCCGCTCTTCTTTCGAGTCATATGGTGAACGGGGAGATATATAATACGAAGTGCTTGCCGGAGTAGGTGATGTGGTCTTTATGCCGAACCTGGGATCAGCCCATTATGCCAAAAGATCACTGGAGGATGGATCGGCTGGAGATAAACATTATCGCGAAGACTACCAACCTTCCCAACATTCCCCAGCTGCGCCCGATAGAGAACTTTTGGCGAATGGTCAAAATAGAAAGACAGACGACCACCAAAGCCACGAAAAGGTAAAATAACACGCCGATGTACATCTTTTCATCGGCCATGGTTCAGGTTCCGGCCAACTTCCGTAAGACCACCCAGCGCTTCATTTACGATACTTCATCAAACAACTCCTCCTCTTCCTGTCGAGTATACACTAGTTCTTCCGGCTTATTTAAAACGTTAAGCTCGACCGAGGTAGGGGACCAAAGATAATTTTTTTGTCTGACTCACGTTGGTCCCTGCGGATCAATAGGGGACTTTTATAAAAATCATTTTCAAGATGACACTCTCTAAACAAAAAGCCTAATGTCGGTGCGATGAAACCAGCTCAACGTATTAATCTTTGGATGCATTAGAAGCGCTCTTGAACAGTCTGCCAAATAAAAGTTTTTTTGAGGTTCATCCATTTAAGAAAATCAACATGATCAAATTGTGATATTGAAATATATTGATATCGCGGGACATTTTCGATTCTTTTGCCAAATGCGGGACGTTTCGCGGGACGGAATCTTACGCGGGACATTTTGTTGAAATGCGGGACTGTCTCGCGTAACGCGGGACGTCTGGTCAGTTTACTTTAACTTTTTACTTTTTGGGTTTGGCGGAGCCAGGTGTGTTCTGGATAATGTCCTTCTTCGGGTTTGTCTTCGTCCGGTGGTTTCTCCGTCGGGTAAAGGGGCTCGTACGGATGAAACTATCCCCAAATGGTGGGATATAAGTTGCCTCACGGGCCTCTGCGATGGTGTAGTTGCACACTGCCTGAACCGTTGGCGGTAGGATCAGTGCAAGTGTGGCCAGAGATGGTTTTCCGGGGACACACCTGAGAGCGACGGAGTGTGTACCGGAGCGTTTCACAAGTACTTGGCTATCTTCTCTCCACAACACCAAACGTACTATTTTTCCTTTCACACCACTATTCGCACTTCTCGTAACTCTTTGTCTCAAACTTTTCTAACTTTATTACTCTCGATCTCTGGCATCAATGGCCGAGCCAATCCTTTCCGCTTTCCTTTTAAACTACTCCTCTCCTCTCTCCCTTTCCGTCCTTTTCCTCTTCTCCCTTCTATTCCGTCCATCCTTCCTGTTTCCGGTCACCGTGACAGTGACAGTGACAGCTTGGCGGGATTTATACCTCGCCCAAGCGTTACTTCGTCATCGGAGCATAGTGGGTTAGGGTTAGTAATTACAATATTTTTTTTTGTGGGACAACTTTTACTTTTACTACAATCATATATATATACAAACCAGTCACAAAAAAAAACAAATTTTAAACGAGAAAAAAGCAAACAAAACTCTACTACGGTGACATCTAATTGTTCCGTATTTCGACGGTAACAGAAATTAGCAAAGCGTTAAGATTTAAATATTCTAACAGCTGGCCTTTATTAACTAGTATTTTCTTTTTCAATATTTTCTCTAATGTGTGCAACATGTTGATGGGACGAAACTCTTCGGCTTTAATCGTTCCAGCAACCTTTTGAATAGGAACTATTAGGGATTCTTTCCACGCTAGAGGCACTTGCCCAGTTAGTAACGATTTATTAATGAGATCCAGAAAGATGTAATCAATAACATGTAAGCAATCTTGAATAACTCTAGCATTACCATTATCTACTCCAGCCGTCTTTCCTGAAGAAAATCAAATAGTCCTAAGTTCGTTTAATGTAATAGGGTGAAAACTCTCAAATCTACAATTACTATTAACCGGCTGTTTTATTTCATAAGATTCATCGACCAATTAGATAGATTAATTGATTAATGAAACACTATCGACATAATAATTGTTAAACTTAGCTGCTATCGCCTGTTCAGATTGTTCAAGAGTGCCATTGAAGGTTATGGACCGCGGTTTGCTGTTACTAAAGGTTTGCTCAATAAAGTTTTCAAAATTTTCCATAACTCTTTGCTATTGTTTTGATGCTGATCAATTTTCATCTGAATATATTCACAACGAGTTTTCTCAATCGATTGTGAATATATATTGCGCGCGTTCGTGTACATATTCCAATGATTTTCATTACTAGTTCTACGAAACTTGTTGTACCATTTATCTCTCTTACGTTTGAGGCGCAAAAGATCCAAATTGTACCAGCTGTTCGAGTTTTTCAAAGAAACAAACTTTTGTGTAACTAATCGATTTGTACTCGTTTTCAAGCCATGAGTTATAACAGCTGCTGATACGTCTAAATTATCGGCCTCGAGTGGAAAGTCCAGGCTTCTCACCACAAGATTCGAAATAGCATATTTCGAATATTTCCTCCAGCACTTTAATTTCACGAAATCGTCGTTATCAACGACATGATCTACAACATCGATAACTAAAGTCTCGTGATCGGTTATTTTCAAATTGGTATTTGTGACCAGTCTTCCGAATGCAACTCGGTGCTGATGCGCAACAAGATTTTTGTACCCAGTTGAGCTCCAACTTCTTGTGCACACATGCGCTCTGCCGAAACACAGATGAAATGTTTGGTTGTCAGCGCCGTTCTTACGCAGAGATTTGCGCCCAGTGTTAAGCTGAGTTTTAAGCTGAAATTTGCACCGTGCTTGCGCGGTATTTCTATACTGCGCGCTTGAAACTGGATTGCTCTTTCTGTTGAGATATTTTTCTTCACACAAGCATATACGGTTCAAATGGGGGCGCGCTGTTGTTTTTATGCTTTGCTTAGAACGAACGAAGACAAAGCGGGCGCTATAATTTGATGTGTATGTGTGTGTTTGTATAGAATGCGACGCGCATCACACAAGTGAGACGAAATGTTTAGTATCTGAGTTCTGCGCCGGGTACCGTTCTGAATCATATTTCGGACGCTTAAGGCATATGATGCAGAAAACAGATCTCAACTTTATGCACAGGTATCATTTGGTTGATATTTATAAAAAATTAGTTCAATATGCTTTTAAGCTTTCTACTTTCAAATGTAATTCTCAAATAAAGTGATAGTGAAACTATGAGATTACTCTAAAGAAGCAATTGTGATATTAATTTTATAGTTATATCATCAGTGCATTAAGCATTTTAAGATATTAGAACAAAGTGTCCGAAATATGATTCAGAACGGTACATTTTGCGTTGTCGTGCTTATGAATTTTGTGCTCTTCGCACCAAGATAGAATACGAGTTTTCTTTGAGAACGCGCTGATGAAAATTAAACTCAAGCGCAGCACTGCGTTTGTTTTCTGAAGACTGCTTTGCAGTAGAGATGTGCCATCCGCTCATGAGCTGTTCCGAAGAATCGACTCTTTGAAGTGAGTTGACGCGGAACAGCTCGCAAAAAAAAATCAAACAGCTCTTCAGCTCACTTTGATGATGATGAAGGAGAGAAAAGAGCTGTAGAATTGAAGAGAGCGTGTGAGCTGTAAGATTCAAATGAACTGACCGTCTCTCGCTCTTCGTGTTAAGACATCAGTTTAGTTTCATTTGTCCCTCATCTTTTCAACTGTTATATTCGCGTTGACGGCATTGAGCTTTGTTTACCAGTTTAGAGGGCGCCAAAAATAATAATTGGCTCTCAGGCAGAATGAACACGTTTTTAAAATTCAAATTATTAATGAAAATTAACTTCTGTGTATCAAATGAGTATTCTATTTCAATGAAAAACACTTTGTTTGCAGGCGGTGCAAAAATCTCATAAGATTTTTTTTTTTGAAGAAAACTTTCTATTGTAATGTAAAGCCTCAGTAAAAATGTCGGAAATGTTGTACTCGCCGAGTCTGTTGTAAATAATAGTCTGGAATACGTGTTTCAAGTAATTAATAATATGGTGTGAAAAATTTCATTTGAATTTTAACATTTTCAAACTGGCTTCGTGGCTATCGAGTTTGGGACCCAAATTGAAAGTCGACACTGACAACTGAGCTGAAGAGCTGTTCATAAAGAACAGCTCATTTAGATGAGCTGATATGATCAGAGCTGTTCATCATGATGAGCTGATTTGCACACCTCTACTTTGCAGTCTAAATTGTAGACTATTTAAAGAGTTCAAACCCGCTTCTAACTCCATAGCAAACAGCACGATTGCAATTGTTCTCCTGTTCTTCTCTCACATGTTCTCATTATCATTTTGCTTCTTTCTTTTCTGGAGACAGTTGCAGTAATGGAGTGTGAAAAATGTGAAAAACTGAGAGAGGTTTTAATCGATCTTCATGAATTCATGGATTCGTGAGTTCGTGGAATTGTGGATTCGTAGATTCGTGGGTTCGTGGGTTCGTGAGTTATTGGATTCACGAGTTCATGAGTAGGGATTGTTAAGCGGTTTTACCGTTATGTACCCAATACAGCGTAACTTTTAGAAGTGTAAAACTATCGCACTACAATTTTTATAGAATGTCAATGACAGATGTGTCAACCTACAAAATAAAAGAAAAATAAAAAGGGGTGACTGAAAGCGCCACACGGTATTGATTCCGGGAACTTTTTGATCAAGATGGTATATAGGAGTTCAATTAATTTTATTGGTTTTCCTTCGCAGGATACCTAAAAATAATTCCTGCCACGTGTAGTGACATATCAGATTTTCAGATTTTCGTTTCGTAGAGTGGTCGTTAATTTGCGTTTGTATAATCACATCACCTACCGCAGTGAATCCTGATTCTTACCTTTCCCCACTAACAACTATCCCCTCCATGATAAACGCTAGGGAACCACGCTATAGAGGCAACCCTTCTGGCCTTCGGGCGGCGAATATCATACTAACATTCCTTCCCATCCCCTGGTAAGGACGTGGCCGACGTCGTTATTGACCATTTAAAGCTCGAATCACCGAAAATTACCCAACGAGAATGATTTGCTAGTCCCAAGCGTCATTCTGTGTGTTCTTTGTGCAATTTGGTTGGTTCGGGTCAATCACGGAGAGCAACTACGAATTGCACAGTGTACCCAAGCTCAAGCTCAATCTTTGACCCATATTCCAAATCGTGCGATCCCGCTGGTCCTGGAATATTTCTCAGTTTATTCCCTAATCGAAACCTTCATTCGCTGTGCTATCGGGAATCCATTTTTCATTCGATCTGTGCAATCCATTCTGCAAACCGGCACCATCTTTCTCGGGTATAATTAATCATCACCCGAAATAAACTTCGACAGGCTTGGTTCTGCGGTGGTGAATAATTTTAAATTCTCAACCGACTGCGTAAATGTTGGTTTGATAATCATTAACGAATCATTAATCGAATCATGTGATTAAAACTTCCTCAACGAATTATGTTGCAATGTTGTTTAGATGTTTTCCAATCCGTTTTTTTTTTGTCGCGTCGATTCTCAATAATAGCACCAAATCGTAGGTACAGCATCCTATTTTATATTATCAATTCATCCGATTAGAGACCATTAATGGGATTGAAGTTGGTCGAGACGTCCAGTCTGCAAACTGGAAGAGACACCCTTCTTATTTGTTTTTATGCTGTCGGCTCGTGGAATAGGACGCGACAGATGGCTCAACTTTTGCTCATTTAGAGATGCGTTCGTAGACGTAGACAAGGAGTTTATTGCGCTAGAAAAGTGGGCTGCTATATCCGACTTTTATTTTATTTGTTCAGCCATTTAACGATTCGCGCCACATTCTTCCACAATCGATCAGGGGGCCAAATGGGTTGGTTTTTATCCTTCCCCGGATTGCCGGATTATGATTAATTAGTGAATCTGACGACGTGAGGAAATGGGAAAGTGAGAACAAATTATTGTACAGATGGAACTTGCTGCTGTTGAGAGTATGATAAAAATGGCCAGAATGAATGTGAGATGTTAGACAGTTCCGGGGAGCATTGGAAATCATTTGTCTTACGACCAGCTTGGGTGGATTTAGTTACAAACGAACCACTACGGAATCAGTATGTAGTCCGTATAGTTACTGGTCCATCATCAAATTTCACAGGATGACCGGAATAAAGACTTCAGAAGGTTTGTTAATAATAGTTAAATCACCCAAGTTTCACTTTACAACTATGCCAAACTGCTTTCCATCGACATAAATCCTTCGAACTAGTATAACCCAAGGACTTTGTATTGGATTCATGTCCAGGAACCGGGCTGGCCATAGCAAATCTATATTCTTATTTTAGACCCGCTGTTTTGTTTCGTTGCTTGTATGAATCGCTACATTGTTCTGCTGGAAGGTAAATTGTTTTCAACTAAATTTACCAAAAAAAACAATGAAAATCTCAACATCTGTTATCTCAATGTCGAATTTTGCTTCAATACCAACGCGGTGAATATTATATTTCGATATGTTCTCACCCTGACAGGCAAAACTAGCAATTTGAATGAACCTGGTGGGATGAGACACTGCGAAATATGATATATCATACACTCCATAAAAACCACCAATCAAGTTTGCATGTCCTGTTGGATAACTAATGGATGAATATCGGGTATTTTGATTTCATATTTGTTTTCCAAACTGACGAAATGTGAGTTATGGCTTGTCGTATACACGATGCGGTCAGATTTGTCACATAAATCAACAGTTGATGACAACAAAAACATCCTGAATTATGGTGAGTGGTTTCTTTCACCACCAGCTTTTTTTTTTTTGTTCGGTTAGAGAATCGAACAATTGTTAAACTATTTTCAGTTTCAATTTCAATCTTTTGCCTAAATTCGGGCGTTAGCCCATAATGTGAGTTGATGCATAAAATGAATTCTCGCGTAACTTTTGAAAAGGTCCTAAGTAACAAATGTAAACAAATCGAGTTAATGGATGCACACTATTAGTTATCAATCAATCAATGCATTGAGAAAACAATCGTTCAAGTATCTATCCTTTTCACCTTTTTATCGCCGATACAAAAAATGACCAATGTACAGATTCGAATTTTAAGCACTCGACTGTTACTTCGGACATCACTTTCCTCTGACGCTCGATACGTCCGAAGAAACAATGCAACCAATACAACACGAAATCGCACTTCGGTCATTTTGAGTTTTTGTTATTTTCGGGTGTTTGTGGTGCCGTGTCCCTCGTCGAAAGCGACGAGACAGCACAGCTCTATCTAGGTGAAAATATTGGACGATATGGCAGCACGGCGAGGAAAGGGGACAGACAAGATAAGCGTGAAGGTGAAAAATTATTAAGGTGAATAAACGCAGAGTTAGACCAGTAAATCGTGTTTCTTTCAAACAGTTCCGAACCCTACAGTGTTGATATCGTTTTTAGTTCAATTCAACAATAATGATCTGCTTTTAGCACGAAGTGCAAGTATTTGGATCGTTGTTCAGTAGTTATTTTCAAATTCTCATCGTGCAACGTTATTTGTCCAATGTACAAAGCGGTCAGTCAAAACGCCCAATGTAACATTTTTCGCTCGAAGGCTTCAATTTCAAACTAAAATCACATGTTTTTCAGAGTTATTATTGACTGCTAGTGGTAAAAGTAGTGATAAAGATTGATTTCTTTTGAAACAATTCGCGGAACAATATTCCGATCTTCATCTCCGTTTTTCTCGAGTTGATGTGAATGATACATAGGACCTTTTCAAAAGTTACGCGAGAATTATTCTCCATTTACCGAGAATAGGCATTAATTTTATATTATATTGTATGTTGTCCAATCAATTTGTGCTCATTTCATGTTTTTATCGTGTAGGTCTCAATACTAACAATTTGTGTAATTATGGTCCAGGATGTCATAATATCGAGTATGTTATTTGGTTATGTAAAAATGCAATAAATGAATTTGAATGGCTGCTGATTTAGAAGATCGAAAGGGTATACCCACGTAAATCAGATTATGATAGCTTGAGTAGTCGCGATCTTACAGGGCTATAAAGTTATTACAAACAATGTTCCGGACGACGTGGTAACGAAGGAGATAATGCTATTTTTATCTATAATATATTTTTGTAGTTATAGATTGATTTGACTCAGGCTTATATTTATGTAGGTCTTAACTATTTAAACTTGTGTTTAAAAATGATACATGATGACTCTTTGTCTTCTTCTGCATGATTGAATAAACAGAAGAAAAGGGTAGTAATGGCTTTAATGGTATTTTTGTGTACATTTTTGAACAGAATGGGGTACCGAATTCTACCACGTGATGTCATCTAACCCGTTTGAAGGATACAAGTACATACAGGAAGCAGTTTTTCTAGGGGCATCCATTTGATGTATCGAAATAGAAAAAATACAGATTTTGAATAATGAAAAACTCAATTTAAACGCAATTACTACATACAATCACAGTCCTATGTCAAGATCCCGTCCGTGCCCCTAGGCTCAGACCCATCAACTTTTTTAGTTTTTTTAAATTAAAACCGTTTACGAATTGGAGAATCGTAATGTACAGCGTATCGAAGAAATCTTAGGGAAAGTTCGATTCGATATGTGTTTAAATCATTAAACATTCTTTTTTAGTAAAAAAAAACTATTAATGTTAACATTATTTCATGAAAACGTGACCTGTTTCTGATTTGACACCCTTGCTGAAAGATGTAGTCCTACGTTAAAAGGTTATAAGGTTGGCATTGAAAACAATCGTGATGTGTTACTTTTGTACTGTTTCGAACGTGTTCGAGATCATCTGATCGAAGCGATCTGTCTCAACGAATTTTGTACAATTTATCTATACATGCCTACAATATGCAAAGAAAAGGTTATTCGCCCCCAGTGAAAAAATCGATTTTTTCCAGAAAACCCACCAGAAAATTAAAACATAATGTTAACAAAAAGGTATATCCACCCCTCTGGCTCACATAGTTTTAGTACTTAATGTGACCACCTTTGATTTCAACAACTGCTCGGCATCCTCGTGGCATCAACTCGACAAGCTGAGCAGTCGTTTCCGAGGTAATTTTGTCCCATTCAGTTGAGATTACCTGCCCCAAGTAGCTTCGAATCTCCGTCTTGTTGTAACGCATATCTGTGCCCCAATCATAGCTTTTATGCAGACATAGGTTTAGGTTTCGCTCTAAAATGTCCTAATAAACCTCGTCGGTAATGATTCCATCGATGAACTCAAATTCTCCAACGCCGAATGTCATATATCCCCACACTATGACTCCACCTGCAGAAAAAAAAAATTAAAATCCTGAGCATGATTTGGTTGAAAAATCAATGTTGGTGAAGTAACTCACCACCATGCTTGACTTGTAGGCCGCGAAATTTTTTTTCAAACTTTCACCGGTTCGCCGTCATTTTCTTGTTATACCATCAGTTCCAAATAACATTACTTTCGTCTCGTATAACCAAAACACCTTATTCCTGTCATCACTGGTCCATGAAATGTGGTCCTGGGCCCACTTCAATCTTTTGACGTAGAACTACGTCTTTCATTAAGGGTGCCAAATCAGAAAAAAGGTCACGTTTTTATGAAATAAAGTTAACGTTAATAACTATTTTTGTGGCGAACGGATTTTGGCGATTTACATACTAAACGAATCGGAAATTCCGTAAGATTTGTTTAATATGCTATACATTAGAATCCCCTGGTTTCGAAATGGTTAAAATTCAGGAAAACTTTAAGCGTTTCCATTTTCCCATACATTTGTTCTGTCCATTTGTGTGCTATCCCGAACAGAGCTGTCAATTACGAGCAACTTATCGACGACCAACGGAGGGGAAATCTTAGGATTTAAAGTCTCCGTGAAAAAAGGAAGAGTAGAAGAATGAAGAAGAATACTTGCTTAGCGTATAAACAGTGGATCTCGCTGAGGCAAACTTCAGTTAGAGGCGAATGAACTGCAAAGTTTAAAGCCTCTTAAAAACAAAGAAAGAAGAAGAAGGCAAACTTTCATTCGGCTTCGGACTGTTGAGCAATCCAGTTCACTTTGCTTTCGCTGCGCTTCGATCTAAGATTGGATCCCACCAGTGGTAATCCAACTTTGATATCGTCGTTTCGTTTCTCTGTTCGTTTTTTGCGTTATTCGTATCGTGTATTTTTCTTTCCGCGTCAAAAATTGGCTTCGCGTAGTGTCTGATGAGCAAGAAGAAGAGGAAGACAGGCTCGAGCGCTGCAAAGAACGAACACATTTACTTGGGCGTTGCTCCGTTCATTCCAACTACAGGTGCCTCCAAGAAGTCTGCGGAACCAAAATTTGCTGCGTATACCGGTCCGGCGAACAAATTACGCGACCTACGGTAGTATATCCGGTCTGCTCAGAATGTTCAACAGAGTTGCAGAGGGCTTTGATTTCAATTTATGTAGGGTAGCTATTAAACGTAATTTTAAGAGAATATTAACCCATTTAAATATCATTAGGGCATAGATTCTGCCTGTTGATTATTGTAATAAATAAATAAACACATTGCCAGGGGCAATAAAATTTCGAGGCAAGCGTCATCTAATGCTGCACGCGATGTTGGTGCAGTGAAAAGCGCTCGCACTGAACCGAGCCTTCGCGAGTGTGACACAGCATTATAGAATAATATCCGAAGGTATAAACAAGCGACTTATATAAAATAACAGCGTAGTTCTACGTCAACAATGCGGTCGTATCTCGGACACAACCTCCTATATTTTTTGATATTTTTTGCGGACAACCATGGCTTCTTAAGTGCTACTCTGCCCTTAAGATCTTTCTTATGAAGACGATTTCGTACGGATTGTGATGTCAGTTGAATGGAAAACTCACAATTTTCGGAGCTGTTAGTCCCGGTCCAGCTCCGCATTCTTCGCGACAAGTCTGTCAATTCGGCCAGTTGTCTTTGAAGGAAGCTCCGATCGCTTAGCTGGTGAGATAGAACCACCCTTTTTTACATCTGCACCGACCATATTTTTTGGCAATATCACGTCAGCTTTTGCCAGTTTTGTGATGTTCAATAATCGCACATCGAATGCTGATTGAATTTTGTGCTTTTTTGGGTATTTTGCAACAGATAACTTCCAATGTTGAACCCGAAACTGGAATTTCGAGGACGAAAACTTCAAGAGCACTAAATGACAGCTAGACACAATGTTTACATTCGAGAAAGTTACACAACACACACTCTGTAAAACACACTTAAATCGTAGCTAAACTTTTTGGATAAACTTTTTTGCGTAATTTTCCACCATTTTTCACAAATTCTCGCGCAACTTTGGAAAAGGACCTATCTACATTGAGCGATTCTCTTCGTCGACATTCTCTAATGACTCATCGATAAAAGCATTTTCTGATGTATTCGAAGATCAGGAGTGTAGAAGAAACCCTCGTTTAACTAACTATGTGGTAAAAATGGTGCCAAACCTGTCTGCAGGGCCATGGTTATCGAATAAGAAAGTTAATGAAGAGAATCGATAAATGTAGATATGTCCTTTTCAAAAGTTACACGAGAATTCATCACATAAAATCTCAAGAGAAGATTATATACACCGTATTTTCAATGACGGAACACTCATCAAATTAACCTGATTTTCACCAGAAATACACATAATTTGTAAAATGGTAGGGGTGGATATACTTTTTTTTCTGTTTGGATTATTCATAAATGGAATCGATATAATCCTTCCACCTAGATGCCGGATGTGACATGCAACCGATGTCAAGATCTACAAGATCATTAAAAGTGTATAGGGGTGTTTTACATCGAAGAATAATTGCTGGCGGGAAAAATATTCTATTCAAACAAGGAGGTGATCGCAAAAACGAATGGCTGTTTTTAAGACTTGTACAAAGCCTATTATTCGGAAGAGATCAACAAACGTAGAGCAGCGTTAGACGAAGTGTATAAACCTAAAAGGAAACTATGTTGAAAAATACAAAAAGGTTTTCCCTGAACAATTGAGTAGCTCAAGTTTTGCACGGACTTTCCAAACGACCCTCATGAAATGGACGCCCGTCCGGTCTCTTTCACCATCTTTCGCCAAGTAGAAAGATTCATCACAGGAGCCTTGGGAGGATAATCAGCGGAATAGCCCACGAGCGACCCGGGTGGTTCTATTCAGAGAAATCGAAAATAGGTTAATTCCTGGGAAATTATGGGGTTGTGAAGTTCCGGGTGAAGATGACAGTTTTAAACGATTAAGTACGCCAGAGCAGCGACAAATCACAATCATTATAATAAAATTACCGAAATAGAATCAATGAAACCAATATCATACCTGATTATCCGTAACGATGTCACGACCATAAACTTTTTGCACACTCACAGCCGCCTTGCATGAATAAAGGGTGTGTCACATCAAATTGCATCACGGAAAAAACGCTGTAGAAATTCGCCCAGTAGACCGATCCTTTTGAAAATTTTAGACAGTAAAATAAAAACTATTAAACAACTTTTGGCATTTTCTTTTTATTCATACTTCGAGCCCAAGCCCGTATGCTCGCACTTTCCTCTTTACCCCGTCCATAAGGTTCTGTACAACGTCAGGTTGAAGTTTTTTTTGAACAGAAATCCATTTTCTCTTGAAGTCCGCCTCCGATTTGACAACTTTTGGGTTCTTCCGGAGGGCCTGCTTCATAATCGCCCAATATTTCTCTATTGGGCGAAGCTTCGTACCACTCCAACACGTCCTTTGAATAGTGGCACGAAGCGAGATCCGGCCAGAAGATGGTCGGGCCCTCGTGCTGCTTCAATAGTGGTAGTAAGCGCTTCTGTAGGCATTCCTTAAGGTAAACCTGCCCGTTTACCGTGCCGGTCATCACGAAGGGGGCGCTCCGCTTTCCGCAAGAGCAGATCGCTTGCCACACCATGTACTTTTTGGCAAACTTGGATAGTTTCTGCTTGCGAATCTCCTCCGGAACGCTGAATTTGTCCTCTGCGGAGAAGAACAACAGGCCCGGCAGCTGACGAAAGTCCGCTTTGACGTAGGTTTCGTCGTCCATTACCAGGCAATGCGGCTTCGTCAGCATTTCGGTGTACAGCTTCTGGGCTCGCGTCTTCCCCACCATGTTTTGCCTTTCGTCGCGGTTAGGAGCCTTCTGAACCTTGTATGTACGCAGGCCCTCCCGCTGCTTGGTCCGCTGGACGAATGAACTTGACAAATTCAGCTTATTGGCGACATCCCGGACCGAACTACTCGGATCACGTCTAAACTGCTTAACTACGCGCTTGTGATCTTTTTCACTGACGGAGCATCCATTTTTGCCGTTCTTCACCTTCCGGTCGATGGTTAGGTTCTCGAAGTATCGTTTTAGTACTCTGCTGACCGTGGATTGGACGATTCCCAGCATCTTACCGATGTCCCGATGTGACAACTCCGGATTCTCGAAATGAGTGCGCAGGATTAATTCACGACGCTCTTTTTCGTTCGACGACATTTTTCCAAATTTACGAAAAATTGACAGTGAAGCATGGCCAACGTGATCTATACACTCTTATCTGATTATAAGCGAAAGCTGAAGATATAATTCCTAAAAATTAAATTTCTACAGCGTTTTTTCCGTGATGCAATTTGATGTGACACACCCTTTATTCGGCTACATCGAAATAAAGCTGATGTCCATACCTTTGGCGCGAACTCAAACATAACTGATTGAACCAAAAATCAAAAAAATTGATTAGTTTTATTCTTAACCTAATATAACAAAACATTTGTCCGTATCGAGTTCTAGATTTATATTTAGACACACGAGGCGCGGAAGTATAAAACATTTTCAATCGCAACAAAAGGGTTTACAGAGACGCAAAAGAAGTGATTGGACAATTCGATGTCTTTAGCGATGTTGCTGGTTCTGAATATATTCACAGAAAGCAGAATGGCTGGCGTGTTGAGGCGCAGTTATGCGCTATTTATTCATAAGCTGGTTTTGCTTCATTTCCAGCTAGCAGGCATCGTTTAGATTTTACGAGCCATGTGAAGTTCTCCCTGGTGGGTTCGAGAGTACGTGCTTAGTCGTTGGCGGGCTCATCGCAAAAATATTTTTCCTCGCATGATGGGCAGATGAATATGGGAAAACATAACAGGATAAACAAATTGAATCGGAAAGGAATGATTGACGTGTGAGGAATATATTGGCTTTTGGTGAGTTTGGACAGGTAGTCGAGGAAGGTTAGCCTAGCAGTACCGTAAGAAGTTCGTGTTTGGTTGGTATTATATGTGTTTAATACGAATAATAAGAACACATTTTGTAGCATACTGATCCGCGATTTCAAATGAGCAGCTCGCAGTAAAGTCGCTCGAAAAATACGAAAATTTCATTGTATGAAGGTTTAATATTTTCTGATAAGCGTTATAAAAATAACCATTTATACTTCTACTCAAAAACTCCTATTTTCTTTGGATAACGTAAAAAAGCGGCATTGAGTGCTATCTTTTCCAAAATAATGAAAAAACGAAATAATTCAATGAATTCCATCCTCGCCTTCGTCAGCAGCATCACACAAAGATTTTTTTCTCAAGTTCAAAATAATATTTCCCTCATACTCGCTAGCACTGTGGCTTTTCCTCAGACAAATGATTGTAGTAATTAGAGCGCTCAACTATAAGTTCAGCATGGTCCCATATATGATGGCATCAACCAATTCAGTTCCAGGGGTTTCACTTTGTATGATCGTGTGATAAGTTATGATCGGAATGAGCTGTGTACTTTGGGTTTGTGGAGGATGTTCAAACCTTTTGAGATTAAGATTCTCCTTTTTCAACTGTTCAAAAAAAAACTAAACTTTTTGTTCATGGCATTGCTTTCAATAAATCAATTTCCAACTTCCTAAAATGTATCGCAGAACGCTTACTCGCGGGGGCAGCGAAAAAGGGCCGAAACCATTCGGTATTCATTTCACTCCAGTGATGATAATCTCTCCTGTGGGATCATTTCGAAGTAATGTTAAAAACACGCAGAATACTAAATCGCTGACGACCCACACATCCCCCACCTGCCAGCGTGTTTGCGATGGAAAGTTTATACACCCTCAGGGCCTCCAACCGAACTCTCTCTCGCTTCTGTCGAAGAGTGCAAGACGCATAATTGAATTAAACAACTCGTCACGTCCCCCGGATCGGCTGCCGGAATGGAGGCGGCTGTATTTCTGCGTCGATGAACAAAATCGACCGAGGCACTCAGCAGAGCAATTTTTACCTCAAGAGTTTAATTTCTAAACAGATGCTGTAATTGTTTAATGCTTGTATCAGCAAACACTGATTCTTTATTTCTTTTTATAATTTTGTACATTCTATAAAAAGACAAAACGAGTAAGTTTTCCTCTTTTAAAATGAAAACCTAAACACAGAACATGCAGGAAAAATGAAAGATTCCAAATGCTTATAACTCGAACATTTCTTACTGGATCGGAAAGATGTTTGCATCAATTGATACGGAAGACTTCTACGCTTCTATCACAATTAATAAAATTATATTTTTCATTAGATAAACAATTGAATAACTGTGAAATGTTAAGCGTTATCTAAACGCCCCAACTGCCTAGTTTTGATTGGCCCGATTTACGGTTTTCCGAACATAGACTTCAAAATCGATGTACCTGTGGAAATCCGCTTAGCAAACATACATGCAAGTAGGGGGTATTTTTGTCCCAATCGAGCTTTGTTTCCCTAACACGGACTTCCAAATCAATGTGCCTGGGGGAACCCGCTTTGCAAATACATGAAGTAGGGGTATTTTTGTTCCGACTGAAATGTGTTTCCCTAACACAGACTTGAAATCCATGGAGCGTGCGGAACTTGGCATTGCAAATACATGCAAGTCGGGGGCATTTTTATTCCGGCTTGAATATGTTCACCTATTACAGACTTAAAAAAAGAAGATGGCTGTGGAGCTCGGAATTGCAAATACATGCAAATCGGGGGTATTTTTGTTCCGACTGAAATGTGTTTGTCTAACAGAGACTTCAAAACCAAAATATCATCATACCAAACGTAAAAGAATTGTCATTACATTTACTTGTAACGAAGAACATAATCTATCCAAATGCATGAATTGACCTCGCATGGCATTATACAATCTTTCTACTCACAAAGCAAATATATTGAATTCGGAAAATGTTTCATTCAATCAAAAATTAAATCAATACAAACAAATGATTGCTAAGCTAAGGTAGTCCCACGTCAACCTTGCAATTATATCATAGATATAACCCACCCATTTTCGTCAGTGAAGATAACCTATACATTGAAGAACTTTTCGTTATGGTATATAGCAAAATGTATTCATTTGGAAACATTCTTCGTCACAACATACCGTGTCCCACTGTCAGTTCATGTGAGCTTTGGCAAAACTCAGACGTCTTCCGATGTGAGATGGTGTAAGATGAGAAGCTTTAACCTTTTGAGCACTCTTTATGTGAGGATTTTTTACCAAAACTTGACGAATTGTCACCCGAGAAACATACGTCTGAACGTCTTGCACTTCTGGAGCGAATGGTATGCTAAACAGGCTGCACAGCGATTCCTGTATATTGCCCCCGTGTTGTAGCTGACCGTGGCTGTTGGTGACCCTTGACTGGTTGATGGTTCTGGTTGACTCATTCTTGTCGGTAAGGAATCCAGAACACGAACTCTTCGTTGCAGAAAATCGAGTAGCTCTTTATAGGTATCTTGATCCTTAGAAACCCAAAAAATCCTCCCAATCTCTGCGCGTCACTGGATTGAGGCGTGCTGTGATCATATTGATCAGCAAAGGTTCTTGTAGTTAGTCGGTTGTACGATCTGATCCGGTTGTACGATCTGTTCTCCCTTGTAAGCGATGTCAATTTGAACAGCGATTCTACCTGCCGCTTCTTCAACGGTTTATAGTTGTCCTATCGTCCCAAAAGCATATTTCAGGGAATTTGATAGTTCCCAGTTGTAATTTGGAGGAGGAGGAGTTGAAGGACGGGGTAATCTGTCATATCTATATAAAAAAAAAAGTGACAAGCTGGAATGTGGTAACAGTAAGTAGATTTGCCCGGTTGCTCGACGACGGACCAGATTTTTACATTGCGGAAGATCCTTCAAAAGTGGCGCGAGTATCGGGTCCACATCTTCGTCGATTTCAAGGCCACATATGATACAATCGACCAACGATATCTATGGAGAATCATGGGCGAGCACGGCTTCCCCCGAAAGCTGACAATACTGATTCAGGCAACGATGAACGGTGTGCGGTACAGTGTGCTGATCTCATGTGAGCTGTCGGAATCATTCGAGACTCAAAGGGAACTTCGACAAGGCGACGGACTCTCCTGTCTGCTCTTCAACGTGGCGCTGGAAGGTGTTATGCAGAGAGCGGGCTTCAACATGCGGGGCACGATTTTCAACAAGATTTGTCAGTTTACCTGCTTCGCCGACGACGTAGACATAATCGAAAGAACACATGCGATGGTAGCGGAATTGTATACCCGACTTAAACAGGAAGCAGAGCTCATTGGGCTTGAGATCAATGCGTCTAAGACGAAATACATGCTATCAGGAGGGACTGATCGCAACAGAATTCTTCTCGGTAGTAGTGTTGTGATCGACTGCGACAGGCTCTTCGTACTGTGTATCTACCCATTCACCACAAGCCTCGAAGGAAGGAACAGAGGCGCTGATCGTTAGCCACAGAAGGATCTCTCCGGGATCTTGGTATGGGAGATACACTACACGTCATCGCTTTCCTCCTTTGCGGGGGACGTAAAGTACCCATATTATCTAAACTTACATATTAACTATATCTACATATCTATGAACAATTTTCCCTTATTCTATTGTTAATAAGGTAAAAAACCGATTACTCGCGGTAGACTCGAGTTTAGAAGGGTGACATATTTTTATCAGGAATAGGATGGGATATAAGGATATGTTGACAATGTTCACACTCACACTCTCACTCACACTCATCACACTCAACTCTTAAACCTATCTTATAACTACTATGTATTTACATTTCAACTTATTCTATTGTTAGTAAGAAGAGAACCGATTGCTCTCGAAGGAAGAAAAGGAGGGGATAAGGGTATAAGGACAATCACACACGATGATCGATAGCTTTAAGGAAAACATATATTTGGGACATGTAATCAAGATTTAACCAAGCCAACACATCTCTCACCGGCACATTGGGCTGTCTTCCTCGAGCCCGAAGGGAGTTTTCTAAATTCGATCTGGCGACAAGATACAACTCGCACGACCAAACAACGTGTTCAATGTCGTGATAACCTTTGCCACAAACGCAGAGATTGCTGCTGGCAAGATTAAAGCGGAAGAGTAATGCATCTAACGAACAGTGATTGGACATGAGTCGGGAGAAGGTACGAATAAAGTTCCGACTCAAGTCCAAACTTTTGAACCACGGTTTGAGGCTAACCTTAGCGATAATCGAGTGAAACCACCGGCCCAATTCATCTTCATTCCACTTGCGTTGCCAGTTAGCAATGGTATTTTTGCGGAAAAAAATTCATTGAATGCGATTTGACGCTGATAATGATTGCACCTACCTTTGCTAATGAGTCAGCGCTCTCATTGCCCGGAATGAAGCAATGTGAAGGGACCCAGACAAAGGGAATGACATAACAGCGTCTGGATAAAACACTCAAAATTTCTCGTATTCTCTCAAGGAAGTACGGTGAGTGCTTTTCCGGCCTCACTGAACGGACAGCTTCGACAGAGCTAAAATTATCCGTTACAATGTAATAGTGTTCAACAGGTCGTGAGGCGACGCTGTCCAGCGCCCAGTGTATAGCTGCCAATTCAGCAATATACACTGAGCAAGGATATTTGAGGACCGTGGGAGGTGCTAAAAAATTCGTTGAACACTCCAAATTCTGTGGACTCGTTCATAGAGGACCCATCAGTAAAATACATATTGTCACAATTGATATCCACATACTTTGCATCAAAGATCGTTGGAACGATCCTCGATCGAAGATAATCTGATATTCCATGGATATCTTGCTTCATGGACAGATCAAAATGCACAGAGGAATTTATGTAGTCTGGAAAACAAACACGGTTGGGAATATACGAAGAAGGATCAACCTGCATGGAGATGAATGCATGATATGAACTCATGAAGCCAGAATGAAAATTTAGCTCGATCAACTGCTCAGAATTTCCGATCACCACTGGATTCATAACCTTACACCGGATGAGGAACCGTATATCACAATTTGATCATGTTGATTTTCTTAAATGGATGAACCTCAAAAAAATTTTATTTGGCAGACTGTTCAAGAGCGCTTCCAATGCATCCAAAGCTTAATACGTTGAGCCGGAAGAACTAGTGTATATTCGACAGGAAGAGGCAGAGTTGTTTGATGAAGTATCGTAAATGAAGCGCTGATCGGTCATACGGAAGTTGATCGGTACCTGAAACATGACCGATGAAAAGATGTATATCGGCGTGTTATTCTACCTTTTCGTGGCTTTGGTGGTCGTCTGTCTCTCTATTTTGGCCATTCGCCCAAAAGTTTTCTATCGGGCGCAACTGGGAAATGTTGGGAAGGTTGGTGGTCTTCGCGACAATGTGCGACAATATGGCCATTTTCTTGGATACAGCGAAGTCAATAGGTTTTTGCGTTTTCGTGGGTTCGTGAATGGGCGTTGACCCTACCAATTACCGGTCTTAACTCCTCCTCCATCCTCCTCCAATGCCCTTTCCAAGAATTCGCAGTCTTTGCTGAATTAGTGTACTGCATTGACACAGTAAATGTTCCGAATTCTCAGCTTCGAAATTGCAAACAGTTATCATCTGCCAGTTTTCCGATTTTTTTAATGTGATACCTGCTCGGACAGTGTCCTGTGAATAGACCGGTTAATGCACTCAAATCTGCCTTATTCAAGCTGAGTAGGTTGCGAGTTATTCTGTTAGGGTGGGTTTAGACTAGTGATATATTCATGTGAAGAAATATGATGAGATTTATAGAAATCGCATCAACCGTTTACACTAGGTGAACTTCTATAATGAATATATTCATATTTTCGGTGAATTTATTCACCTGAAGTAGAACTGCATCCAACTTTAGTGATTTCTCACCAGTGAGAAATTCACAAGCGTTTACATATGCTGAATTTATTCAAGTTATATATACCTCGAATAAGTGTATCATATTTATTCTCACCCGTTTACACCTATTTTCACGTGAATAAATCCATCTATAGCTATAGATCTCCCTAATGTAAACCCGCCATTACAAGGTGTAATGAATAATTTGGATTGTCTTGGTGTTGATAGAGCCCTCCAGTTGGCTTCAATCATTGATATTTCCCAGGTTTTGAGCTCAGCTTTCATGCATGATGTATATAATCTACAAAATGGCTCCGGCCATTCGAATTTAGTTGAAGATCCTAATCTTGCTAAGAAATCGGCTCTTTCATTACCTTCTATACCGCAGTGACCAGGCACCCAGTATAGGTTAACTTCGTTAGTAGCAGCTAGTTGTTTTAAGGATAAAATATACTCCCAAACTAGTTTTGACTGACATGTGTATGCTTTTACTGCATTTAGAGCTGCTTGGCTATCTGAGAAGATACAGATATTGACATACCTGTATTTTCTAGTCAAACAAATATTTGTACATGTTAGAATAGCTTGTATTTCTGCTTGAAAAACTGTAAACCACTGTCCCATTGGAATTGACATGTCGATTACTGGTCCAGTAATCCCAGCTCCCGTAGATTTACCGATTTTAGATCCATCGGTATAAAACACGAGTGATCCTCGACGAGTTTTGGGACCACCTTCTTCCCATTCGTTGCGATTGAATTCAATCACTTTGAAGGGAACACTGAAGTTAGTATTTGTTTCCATCCAGTCTTCATTCATGCTTACTATAGTGTTCAGTTGAAAATCTTTCAGGATTTGTAAATGCCCTGTGAGATCTCCTTCTAGAAAATGTTTTATACGTTTCAGCCTAAGAGCACCTTTTTCCGCTTCAAGTTGCACATATTGGTGCAAGGGTAGAAGGTATAAAAGAGCATCTAGGGCTTTGGAAGGAAGGGCGCTGGGCATCGCTCCAGTTATTGATAAGCATGCCAGACGTTGTACATTGTCCATTATTGAAAAAAAAATAGTGAACATTCAATGGCATTTGATGGCGGGACAGAAGCGTTGTGCGACCTTCATGTCAATTTTGCGAATGCATTTCTTGATTCTACCACTCAACTGTTGGTGGTGGAATAGTATCGATCGTTCCGAAGAATGCGCGTCTTCGAAAAAGGGAAGTAACTTTCCAAAACAAAACGTTTTCCGAAATATTTTTTTATCAACCAACAACATGGGGATTCCAGCGTCGAAATATGTTTCCCTATGTATTCCAGGGGTCTTGTCTTCTTTCGGTACATTATTCTGACTCTGTTCAATATTTTGCAGATGTAGGGGAAATGGGGGGAATTTGGACCCCCTTAGCAAATCGTCTTTTTTGCGGCATTCCGTTGACTAAGTGATTTTTGTTGTGGAAAGCATGAGAAAAAAACAAAGTCCTTCTGTGTCCATAGTTTTGTACATCTTTTATACTTACATATGTCCATTTTGTGATGTAAGGACGATTTTTATCAAAGTATATTGTGTTCTTCATAAAAATCTACCATTTCTTAAATGACCGTTTTTATGTAAATCGCATTCTTTGTTCTGAAGTGCATTTTATACTGTAACACTTGAATAATAATTATCCCATATCTCGTATGCGGAACTTGAAGTAAGGTCGTCGTCGAGGAGCCGGGCATGAAGACGGCCTGATTACTTTCCACAAATGTGCCTTTTTTTTTTTGGATCGTGATTACACGGTAATTCTCACAATCCAGCTTGTCGTCATTCAAACCCTTAATAATATTCGAAAATTTGCCTGTTGCTCTAAAATGTTGTCCTGCTATGTCTGGTACGCATATTTTTCGTTTACAAATATCATTCTTGTACTTGTAGATTAAGATTATAATCCTTCGGTAGTTAATATTGCATCAATGTGTATGTGACAATAAAAATGGATTTGTGTACCCATCTGTTGCTTAAGTGCACGTAACAAACGTAATGAGGTGAGCTGTTTTTACCCATATATTCCATAAGCAACCTACCTGAAACTCTGAAACACGAATGAATGAAAAAATAGAATGAATGAAATACATACCCTTTCAACAGGTATATTAATTATCATCGAGTTAAATACAACAAATCTTCCAGTAGCTCAATCATTCCTGAGCTATACTTCGAACGAATAGAATATTCCATCTTTGAACCCAGTGAATCAACACCAAAAGTGAAAAAATGGACACACAGAAAGTTCTCAAACAACACTACCAGATCAGAGCTTTCCGGACCACACGACGCGTTAGTCTCCCGAACAGTGATGTGGATTACAACTTAAACAAACTTCGTGTAACACTTGTTGTTCGCCGTTCTGTAGTTAACAGGGATGTTCCACCCGCTAATCGACCTACAATTGCGCAGGATACCTTCTCGAAACCCGACGTCTCCGATGCTCTACATCGCCCCAAGATACTGGCAGTGAAGCCGAAACAGAGAGTCGTGGAACCGGCAGAGACTACAAGCACTGCGACAGTAGGAAGAAGCATGCCAACAACAACGAGAACTATACCGTCAGTTACAGAGAGTGTAATCGCACGACAACAACCCCCGAAAAAGATCAGGGAATTGATCAACTTTTTCGATAGCCAAAGTAACACTGGGAGAACCACATTCTCCAGTACCATCAGAGGACAGCAACAACCGGCTCCACGCAAACCGAGCTTCAAAGTTAGGTCATCAGAACAACAAGAGGGAAAAGTGTCGAAGAATCGTTTCCATTGGCAACCCGAGCAACGGAAAAATGTAAAGGAACTTTGTAAGCTTTTTGAATGTCGAGTTCGTTGACAAAGAAAATCGATTATCCAACAGAACAAAACGTATTATTTTATTTAATGTCCCTCTAGATCAGTGGTGCCCACCATGCGGCCCGTAGCCTGAGAAAAAAATCCAAGCTGTCCATTTTCTGTTTTCTTGTCCGTTTTTTTTCCGCGCTAATTTACCCTTCTGACAATTGTTCTTGTTAGTACTCAAAGGACTTTTTTCACGTTCTTGGTTTTGTTCTGCTCACGCTCGCATAAATTCGTGCAAGTAATGGCAGTTAAACCGGGTTTATACGTTGTCAGTTACTCGGTTGCGAGTAAACGTCAAACGATCCGAAGAATTACGAACGTACCTGTGGTATCCTGATAGAATGAGAGTGACACCTCGAGAGAGTGGTGTGGAACTCATAGAGAGAACGAGATTGAAGTTTAGTCTGTGTGCGGTAAATAAAGGCATAAGTCATAGACACTATGTGTCGTTTTGACGTAGGACTACGTCTTTCATTTCTATACCGGGGTGTAAAATCAAAGTTTCGAAACCGAAAGCGTTACGCCGGAGACCGAGATTTTGAGCGTTAATAGCTCCTAAACAACTGAACGAAATGGTATGATAAACACTTCATTCGAAAGATAAAATGTCTACGCGTTATATACTTGTTACTTTTTGATCCAAAAACTTGTTTCAATAGCCTTAAAATTGTTCTCAAAACAGGCTATTGAAATCACCAATCGGTATATAAGCGAGCGCCGCTCGGAAATCCACTCAGTTCTAATTGAACAGCGATTGGAGCATGTTGTCGCTGTTGTGGTGAAGCTCTTCGTGTTTATCATGAAAGCGCGAATGAACGGTGTCACCAAGAGCCTGTTTGTGCACCTTAGGCCAGAAGGGAATCCATCAGGAGGAGAGTGATGCCACAAACGGTTCCCCGGGAAGACATCGCTACACACACACACATACACGCGCGGAATTCTTTCCGTTTGGATGCCATTCAGCATCGAGAAAGTTCCGGAAAGATCTAATCATTGCTGGAAAATAATCTGCCAGTTCCTCTGGGAATTTAAAAATACATTCATGTGAAAGAGTTTATTTTAATGTTTTCCAACCATATAACCAGTGACCAAATACATTTGATTTTGTAATTTTTCAACTAAGTGCAATTAGCAGGAAAGCTTCTGAAGATTATTCTTGCCCATCAGTAGAATATTTCCGTATCCAATATTGTATGCGCACGCAATCGATTACTGCTTAGTCGCCGAAAGTTTCGAGCTCAGAGAGTTCATTCCCCTCTAGTTTGCCTTCCAAATTGCCATCGTAAACCACACCTTCTCTCGATTCTATCACACACACAAAACATACTTAAGCGATTTTCTGGTGGTGAAACGCATTCATTTTTCGTGAGGACATCGACAAGACAACATCGTTGCCTCACGTGCTGGAAGAGGTGGACGGCGAAGGATCGACACATACACGCGCGGAATTCTATCCGTTTGGATGCCATTCAGCATCGAGAAAGTTCCGGAAAGATCTAATCATTGCTGGAAAATAATCTGCTAGTTCCTCTGGGAATTTAAAAATACATTCATGTGAAAGAGTTTATTTTAATGTTTTCTATCCATGTAACACTGTGACCAAATATTTTTCAATCAAGTGCTATTAACAGGTGGTTATCGAGTTAGTATTAACTACTGGTGGGCTTCCAGTATCGAGGAAAATGTGGAAATATCTGATCGTTGCTGGAAAATAATCTGCCAGTCCCCTTGGAATTGAAAATTACATTCAAGCAAAAGAGTTTATTTTAATGTTTTCTATCCATAAAATATCCATATAATACCTTTGGTTTTGTGATTTGTCAATCAAGTGCAGTTAGCAGGAAAGCTTTTGAAGACTATTCTTCAGAACAAGGTTTTTCGTATCCTATAGTGGATGCATTAAACCTTTGCCTCCAACGTAACGCTCTCGTTTTTGAAGTCTCCCAAATATTCATTTATTCATTCATTCAGAATGGATTTGGATTCAACTTCAAACAAATGATCTCTAAATCAACGATAGTCCTACGTCACCCTTGCGGTTATACCATAGATATAACCCACTTCCTGTTTTTATTTTATAGAAGCACATCCGAGATTTTTAAGATATTACCATGAAATTTGACATTTGATTTGTATGCATGGGGTAAACGGGCTAGTAGCCAATAAAACTTTGAAGTAGCTCGGTTTCGAGTAGCAAATGTCAAATTTCGTGGTATGAGTATGGTCGTAATTCTTCGGATCGTTTTGCGTTTATTCGTAACCGAATAACCAACAACGTATGAACTCGGCTTAACTGCTGGAAACTTTTTCAAGAGTCTTATTAGAGAGAGAGCGGGATTTATGTAAGCGTGAGTACATAAGAGAGAGAGAGAGAAAGTTTGGGAGAAAATTCATTCGATTTTGCTGTGCTCTCTCCATTAGAAGGCAGTCGAGTTCATTCACCGTTTCAGTGTTTATTGGCAATTGCTTTTGTATCGCTGTGGCATGTGTTGTGTAAACTGAAGCAAAATGGAAGCCTGCACTAGTAAAATAAGAAAACTGGCTGACGAAGGACGTGTTTTCCAGGGATAATCGTCTGAAATATACTTTTTACGTGCATAAGTCAGAAAATGGTTTATTTTATTTGTAATGAAATTGCTACTGTTTTGAAGGTTCAATCTGAAACGAAAATATGAGTCGAAACATGCGTCAGAAATAGAAAAGTTTATTGCCACATCCTGTGCTGGAAAATTGGCTGAGTTAGGAGCGAAAATTGTTTGTTTGGAAGTTTGAAAGAACGAGCTGCCGACTACGTATTTTATTCAGGTGTGATATATGAGAGAAGGATCTCGAAGTTACAGAAGAATTGGCTTGCCTTTTACCTATGAATGTATGATTCGAGGATGTCTTGATGGTTATCGTCCAAATCATCAAGCAACTCACATGCAACGGATCATCGTGAGTTCCAAGCTTCTTTTCTTCTTTTCTTTTTTCTTTTTTTTTCACTCGAAAACAAATTCGAGTTTAAACAACAAATGGGAAATTTTCGTTTAACCCATTTTCTGACATTAATAATTTCTCAAGCGTCGACAACTAGGAAAAATGTTAAAAAATTTCTCACAGATTTTGGTACTTTAAAGCACATGAAAGAATTATCCGATTTTCTCTACCCAATCCTATTTTGATTATGTATATGCCGATGCAAACATGCTATGGAACTCATTGAAACGCAGTGTGATTTAGAACTGTGTGACAAATTTTAAAAACCATGATGTCTTGGATTTCCACTCCAGGTTTGTTCCAGAAGCGCGATTTCCAGAACTTATAAAACAAGCTTATTTTATTACTTCTTTGTTTGAATCCACAAATATTTGTGAGCAATTGTTTCAGTTATGAAAGAAGTGAAATCAAAATCAAGGAACAAAATCACTGACAGTTATTTAAAAAAACACGCCTCGCATCTCTCACATTGAAGCTAATTTAGATAAAAGTTGATGGGTCTGAGCCGAGAGGCACGGACGGGATCTTGACATAGGACTGTGATTGTGTGTAGTAATTGCATTTAAATTGAGTTTTTCATTGTTCAAAATCTTTATTTTTTTCTCTTTGATACATCAAATGGATGCCCTGGAAAAACCGTTTCCTGTATGTACTTGTATCCTTTAAACGGGTTAGATGACATCACGTGGTAGAATTCGGTACCGCATTCTGTTCAAGAATGTACACAAAAATACCATTAAAGCCATTACTACTCTTTTCTTTTGTTTATTCAATCATACAGAAGAAGACAAAGGGTCATCATGTATCATTTTTAAACACATGTCTAAATAGTTAAGACCTACATGAATATAACCCTGGGTCAAATCAATCTATGACTACAAAAATATATTATAGATAAAAATAGCATTATTCCTTCGTTACCACGTTGTCCGGAACATCGTTTGTAATAACTTTATAGCCCTGTAAGATCGCGACTACCCAAGCTAATAATCTGATTTACGTGGGTATACCCTTTCGATCTTCTAAATCAGCAGCCATTCAAATTTATTTATTGCATTTTGACGTGGGACTACGTCTAACCGGAATATATGGAGGGTAAAATGAAAACCTAAACACAGAACATGCAAGAAAAAATGAAAGATTTCGAATGCTTATAGCTCGAACATTTCGTACTTGATAGGAGAGATGTTTGCATCACTTGATAGGGAATATTTCTACGCATCTATCGCAACTAACAAAATGTTGTTTTTCATTAGATAAACAATTGAATAACTGTAAAATATTAGGCGTTATCTAAACGCCCTAACTGTATCGTTTTGATTGGCCCGATTTACGGTTTCCCTAACACAGCCATCAAAACCAAGCAGCCTAGGGGAAATCGGCATTGCAAATTCATACAAATCGAGGGTATTTTTGTTCCGATTGAAATGTGTTTCCCTAACACAGACTTCAAAACCGAGGTTTCTGGGGAAATCGGCTCTGCAAATAAATGCAAACTGCGAGTACTTTTGTCCTCGCTTGCCTTTGTGCAGAGTGGAATATGTCTGTCCTAACATGATCTTCTAAACTTAGGAACCTGGGAAAATCGTGCAGACACTAGAAGCGAATGAACTTCCCAGTTTCAAGCAAATTCGAGATTCGAGAAGTATGTACACTTTTGGGATGTAAACTTCAGAGGGAAATGTAAAATAAAATAATCGTTTGATAATTTTTTTTTGTCTTTATTGGAAAGATTTTCAGCCTTAGGCTGGTTCATCAAACGTTTGATAATTCTTCCGTACATATATTTTGTTCTAGTCATCATACCAAACGTAAAAGGTCCGTCATTAAATTTACTTGTAACGAAGAACAATCAATCACAATAAATGAATTGACTTTACACGACATTTGTTCATTTTTTTCACTCACAGAGCAAATATATTGAACTCAATTGAATTTGGAAACTGTTTCATTCAATCAAGAATTTAATCAATACAAACGAATGATTGCTAAGCTAAGGTAGTTCCACGTGAACCTTGCGGTTATATCATAGATATAACCCACTTTTTTTTTACATTACCAAATAACATACTCGATATTATGACATCCTGGACCACAATTACACAAATTATTAGTATTGAGACCTACACGATAAAACATGAATTGAGCACAAATTGATTGCACGACATACAATATAATATAAAATTAATGCCTATTATCGGTAAATGGAGAATAATTCACTTTACGCATCAACTCACATTATGAGCTAACGCCCGAATTTAGGCAAAAAGATTGCTCGTTGTGTCGGGGAGAAAGTGAGTGGATAGTGCAATCGAAAGAAAACATACCCAATTAACTCATCAAATTGTTATCTTTTCTTACTACATTCACTGTTCATGTTTCAATATGTCGCAATAACCATTTTGAGTAATATGCGTTTTAAAACTCTTAATAAATCGTAACTATAGAAATCAAAGACATAGTCCTATGTCAAAATAGCTCAAGAAAAGTAATTTGAAATCGAAACGGTGTTGGAGTATGTTTGTATTTAAGGATTTTCTATATTGAAACAAACAAACAAATATTGTAGAAACTTTTTGATGATTGAAGGAACGTTCAATTTGATCGTGATACCGTATGCACATTATCAAGCATAGCCATGATTCTGTCAGTGAAATCGCGAATGCTCTCAGCAGAGAAATTTGAAGCTAAGAAAAGTGGTAACACTGCAGTCGTGTAGTTTGATGTCCCCCTTCACTCTCACCAAGTTTCGTGGTCCCGTCCGTACGATAAAGTTCGGTGTGTACGAGAAGCGTGTGGCAACTGTCACGATATTTAAGTGCGGGAAAACGGCGAAACAGATCTACGAGCTGCTCAAACCGTTCTCTATCAATGAACGATTCGTATTCCGTACACTACAACAGTACAAAGAAACAGTTGATGTGGGTGATATACCCAAAAAGGGACGTTCGAGGTCGGTACGGCTGCACAATGTTATCTATGTTGTTCATGAACGCGTTCAAATCAATCCGCATCGGAAACAAAAGCGTTCATTTGTCGAAATAAATTGAATAAATTAATTGGTGCGTACATCGATGTGTGAGTCATTTATTGACGCCCAGATTGATGCGAATATGTTTTGACTGATGTAAAAACTCTTACTACGGTTAAAACGAGACTAACAACAAACCTACCAGACTTCATCTCAGCAAATGGTTGGCCATTTGTCAATCCATCGGATTATTCACTTTGGGTAAAGTGACCAGATGGTCAGAGGTCTAACGCGGGACACAAAAAACAAAACGTTATGTTAATATAAACCATAGTTTAGCAAGTCTAAACTGATCTGTATTATTTCTTTCTAAGTATCGGCACTCAGTTGTGATTTTTCGGTGGTTTAGATTTTGTTTACGCCCGAAAAGCACTATTCAAATTCTACAATTTTCTTCAAATTACCGAATGGAATGCTCGAAAATTCTAATTCATTTTTCATCGATTGTAGTATTAACGTATGCATTCTAAAAAATGGACCAATTTCGGATGGCGATGGAAGATAATTTATTGGAACAAATTTTCCTTAAATCTTACGTTTATTAAGCCTACAAAAAATGATTCAAGACTGTTGATTCGCAGATGCAGCACTGTCAAGCTGCATGAGTTGGACATCCCGAGGCACTTTGTGTCCGCCAGATATAGTCGATCTGGTATTTACAACATCATCTCCCTGCCGCTCCTTAAGCCGGGATATCGAAGTAACCGGCAAAACGGTGAAGAAGAATCTGGTCAAAATGGACATTTTCATGCGGAAGACGAGACCGGCCGTATCTGAGCAGCAGGCAGTCACCCAGAAGGAGTAGCTTGAGGTGCTGGTGAAAAACTTCTTTCCGGCGGAAGAAGTGAAAAGCTTCTTTTCGTACTCATAATAAAAGACGAGACGTACTTGATGCTAGAATTCAACGAATGGCAGGGGACCGGGTACTTTACGTTCCCCAGGTAAGCGATAACGTCGAATATATCATTCACATCAAGTTCTCGGAGAAGGTCCTTCTCTGACAGACGTGAAGGGAATGTCCAAGTCGCTCTTCTTTCGAGTCATATGGTGAACGGGGAGATATATAGTACGAAGTGCTTGTCGGAGTTGGGAAGGTGATGTGGTCTTTATGCCGAACCTTGGATCAGCCCATTATGCCGAAAGATCACTGGAGGATGGATCGGATAGAGATAAACATTGTCGCGAAGACCACCAACCTTCCCAACATTCCCCAGCTGCGACCGATAGAAAACTTTTGGGGGAATGGCCAAAATAGAGAGACAGACGGCCACCAAAGCCACGAAAAGGTAAAATAACACGCCGATATACATCTTTTCATCGACCATGGTTCAGGTTCCAGCCAACTTCCGTAAGACCGCCCAGCGCTTCATTTACGATACTTCATCAAACAACCCTGCCTCTTCCTGTCGAATATACACTAGTTCTTCCGGCTTATTTAAAACGTTAAGCCCTGACCGAGCTAAGGGATCAAAGATGAACTTTTCGTCTGACTCACGTTGGTCCCTGCGGATCAATAGGGAACTTTTATAAAAATCATTTTCCAATTTTGTTGCTGTCGCTTCCAGTTGACACTCTCTAAACAAAAAGCCCAATGTCGGTGCGATGAAACCAGCTCAACTTATTAATCTTTGGATGCATTAGAAGCTGCCAAATAAAATTTTTTTCGAGGTTCATCCATTTAAGAAAAGCAACATGATCAAATTGTGTTATTGAAATATATTGATATCGCGGGACGTTTTCGTTTCTTTTGCCAAATGCGGGACGTTTCGCGGGACGGAATCTTACGCGGGACATTTTGTTGAAATGCGGGACAGTTTAACTTTGGACCATGTTGAAGGAGTGTGCCTTTGGACGTTCTCATTAGAATTACCAATCGTTAAAGAATTCTATCGAGAAACTGCAGCGATCGACGATTGGCCTTAGTGTTTTCGACTCTGCGTGAAAAAGAGATGGTCAAATAATTTTGCCAAAGATGTTAGTTCTGGATACTTTTCAGTTTTGGGTTTTTATCTCATTTTATTCTCGAGTTATGAATTTTACAGGTATAGAACTGAATGCTAAAGTAAAAAGTGAGTTAAAGAAAGTACCTGTTAAACACGTGTATTTTAGATTTCATAATGAAAAGTAGTGAGAAAAAAATCACTGAGGCCCGCGGCTATAATGTAAATTCCAATGCGGCCTGCACCATGTCTATACCTGGCCACCACTGCTCTAGATGCTCATAATCTAACACCCGTCTTCAAAAAACCTGAATAACATTTGCAATAAAAATGGTTTAATTTCGGATAGCGATGAAAAAAAAACTACAAAAGATAATGGACCAAAATTACAACGTTTTTGAGGCCTTTTAAAAAATGCTTCGACGACATTTGGTCGATGAAAAGATGGTTGTCAGCATGTTCTTCAGCTATTTCAGGACCTTAACGAATCTCCGACCTCCTTTTTGGCCACGAAATTATTGGAGTAGATCCTCCATTTGAGGTTTGCCAAAAATTGTCTATCAATCGTAGCCGGGGGACTCCGGGAGGGTTGGCGATCTTCGGTACATCGTTTACCTTCAGCCGGACCATATCCTCTAGTCATTTCTTCGCATTAAGACCGTATCATCTTTCGCGTGATACTTCTTGATGAAGATGGCAACTATCGGCAGGTTCTTCCTACTATACTACATGGGCTGAAAAGTCCCGGGATCATTAGAGAAAACAATCGTTTTTTAGACAAAGCTGTATTCATTCATCGACATAGTTTCCTTCGAGGGCAGTACACTAGGTATAGCGAGTTTCTAACATTTCGATTCCCTTTCTGTAGTACGAAACGTGTAAGTCTTCGAAGTATGCCTCAGTGTCACTCTGCAGACTGCCTATTGGACTCAGGAGTGTGGTAATGGATCCATGTTCCATCCGTTGACAGAGAACATCGAAAGAAGTCCACTCGATTACGCTTCAACAATGCCAAACTGGCTGTTGAATCATCAACGCGCAACTGTTTTTGGTCGACGGCCAGCAAACGCGGCACCCGTCGCGCGGATGGCTTTCCATGTCCAAAATGTCGGGCAAAATGTATCCCACTCATTCTTTTGAAATACCTACGGCCTCAGCCAACTCACGTATCTTCACTTTACAATCGTTTACAATACTACATGGGCTGAAAAGTCCCGGGATCATTAGAGAAAACAATCGTTTTTTAGACAAAGCTGTATTCATTCATCGACATAGTTTCCTTCGAGGGCAGTACACTAGGTATAGCGAGTTTCTAACATTTCGATTCCCTTTCTGTAGTACGAAACGTGTAAGTCTTCGAAGTATGCCTCAGTGTCACTCTGCAGACTGCCTATTGGACTCAGGAGTGTGGTAATGGATCCATGTTCCATCCGTTGACAGAGAACATCGAAAGAAGTCCACTCGATTACGCTTCAACAATGCCAAACTGGCTGTTGAATCATCAACGCGCCACTGTTTTTGGTCGACGGCCAGCAAACGCGGCACCCGTCGCGCGGATGGCTTTCCATGTCCAAAATGTCGGGCAAAATGTATCCCACTCATTCTTTTGAAATACCTACGGCCTCAGCCAACTCACGTATCTTCACTTTACAATCGTTCAAAACAAGTCGATGTACTTGTTTTATGATTTCTGTATTCGTAGCCTATTTTGGTCTTCCAGAGTGAGGTGCATCTGCGGTGCTTGTACGATCCATTTCAAATTCAATTCATTTTTTGCCACCCAAAAACAATGTTTGATCAAAATACGATATTCCTCTTTTTTCATTTTCTATACGAATACTCAGGTAGTAACACTTGAACAACTGTAGTTTGTGAACGAATAAACGAAATGTCATCAAACTGCACACTAGTGACAGATTAACCTCTCAGATAAATCTTGTTCATTTTTAAGTGGCGCCATCTGTCGAAAAATCCCGGGACTTTTCAGCCCATGTAGTATATAGAGAAAGACAATGGACGTCATAAAGGTCTTCGCTGAAACTGAGAAAAAATTAAAAAAAACTGGAGATTTCTGCATTTGCCTGTTTTGCTGGCATGTTTTGAAAAAAAAAACTGGCAATATACAGGAAAAACTGGAAAGTTGGCAAGTTTGTTCACAAGACAACTTTTCGATAGCAAATGTATCACCAATGTGGGCGGGGATAAAGAAATGGATTTCCCTTCTTTCACTCAAATGCATTTAGAAGCATACTCGGGTAACTGCTTTTTTTATACGTATTCCGATTGTTTGAGTTAAATTCATACCGATATATTTTATCGAAAACCTACCTGAAAACGCACTTACGATTCAATATGACCATCAATATCTGAACAATACATGGATTTCATCTTCACCACCTTAAGGGGCCAATGATCCGGCTTATATCGACACGCTTATCAATTTAAAGGCCCTTGCGCACTGACCTCAAGAACAAGTAGAAATATTTTGAAAATCACTCATGGAAAGTTCGTTTGTACCTTTGTGACATTCTTTTGAACAATGTTGTTATAGTTTTACGCTGAGGCCTTTACTGTCAATAGTTCAATATTGCTATCATTTTGTGTTATGATTATTGATAGAAATATTGGCCTGTAGGGCACAGCCATAATATATACCCGTTCAACAGGTAAGTGATCCATCCAGTTAAATACTGACAATCCTCTAGCAGCTCAATCAGATCTGAGCGAAACATTGAACAATTAAGAGTCTCACTTTCTTCGAAACCACGTGATTTAAACCAGACGTCCATAAAGAATGAATGTACAGAAAGTTTTCAAACACCACTGCCAAGTCGCAGCCGTTAAATCCACTCAACGTGTGAGTCTCCCAAACAGTGATGTTGACTACAACTCGAAGAAGCTTCGACTGCGGCTGGTCATTCGCCGTGCTGTAGTTAACCGAAATTTTTCACCAACTAACCGGCGTACGATTGACCAGGATGTATTTCCGAACCCGGAAGTCACCGGCGATATACATCAACCAAAAATACTGGCAGTGGAGCCGAAGCAACGAATGGTGCAACTAGCGGAGACTACAAGCACTCCGACATTAGTAAAAAGCATGCCGACACTAACGAACACCGTACCGACGTTATCAAATGATGTAATTCCATCACAACAATGCCCTAAAAAGATAAGAGAATTGATCACCTTTTTCGAGAACAAGGTTAACACCGGAAAAACTGTATTTTCAAATTCTGTCGTTGACCATCGGTCGTCTCCGTCACGCCAAACGGATCGCAAAAATAGCGCACCAGAACAACGGGAGAGAAGAAAGCAAACTGATAGTTTCCGCCGCCATCCCGAGCAACGAAAAAAGGTGAAGGAACTATGTAAAATCTTTGAGCGTACTGAACGATAAATGAAATAAAGTACCCAACAAAAAAAAACGTATTTCATTCAAAAATAATTTTGAGACCTTTTTAGGCTAAAGTGAGATTAAATATAATGAAGGCGGAAGCTAGCCACAATGGCGCTCATTTCTTTCATCTCCCTCCCTCCCCCTCGCCCGAAAATCAATAACTTTGCGAAACAGTGGGAAGAAAATGATCGTTTTCGCACACTTCCCATCAAGTAATATCAACCAAACTCTAATCGATTACTCACAAGATATTAAATTTTCATCTGCCGTCGCTCTGTATAGTGAAAAACGTCGGAAAACTCGAGCCAGTGCTCTGAAAGTTAAATTTTCATTTTTCAATTTTCCGCAATGGTTTTGTTTGTATTGGTGAAACATCGTTATTTTTTCGACACTGATGCCAATCAACATCTTCGAAACAGCTATAAAAACCATTAAATAAAATGTCATTCCTGAGTCATAGCGTTTCATGTCATGAAAATCAATAGCATAAAATTGTGTTGATATCAATACAATTATTATTTCTACGTTTAATGGGTCTATAATGTAAGTTTTAGCAACTTTAACATTGTTCAAGCAAATTGTATTGCAGAGCTCGGAACACTGCCACGGCTGCCTATGCTTTCAAAAATAGTACACGGAAAAGTATTACATTCAATAAAAATGCCTAGGCCAACGAAGAGAAGGATTAAGGCTTTTCATCGTGAATATGTGCAAACAATACGATCAACGAAGGAAAATATTGAGGAATTATCAATATCGAGTTACTGTGCGAAAGAACTTGTTACTACCAAAAGAGCCCCAATTCGCATGTGTTATAAATTTAGTTCGACACTCCTCCCCCCTCCCTCCCTCTCTAAAGGGGGGCTCCCATACAAATGAAACACAAATTTCTGCATAACTCGAGAACTCATCAAGCAAATGGAGCCAAATTTGAGATGTGAGGGTTTTTGGGAACGAGAAATGTTTCTATGATAGTATGACACCACTTCCTCCTCTGGAAAGGAGAAGGGGTCGCATGAAAATAATGCACATATTTCAACCAAAAATATTCCAACCAAACATGACAATTGAAAATTTTCGGAAAACTCTGAAGCAAAATGGGAAAATTCGAAAAATTCAATTCGCATGTGTTCTACAATTACATATTGACAAGCGTTGTTAGTCCATTTCATGTTTGCGGTAACGAAATTGATCTTCGTTCGAAAGTGGAAATGGATTTTAATGTGATAAAACGCACTCCTAAATCGTCTTCTATCTATATACATAAAAATGGATCGCCGAATGTGTTGATAAGAGCAAAACTCGAGATAGGAATCGTCCGATTTAGGGCTGTCTTCATTCTATCATATTTTCTCTATCAAACGTTTATTCGATGTAACGGAGAAACATGTTATTTGCAAGTGGAATCAAATCTTGAACGAGAATTGTGTCTGAAAATAATCTGATATTATAATGTCGAGTTTTGGTAGAAGTACTTGAATTTTATAGTAAAAATAATTTTTATCGGTAGATTAGAAGATCAATCAATGAACAGTTCTGCGATTCGACCCATGAACGTTCACTTAGTAAGAAAACGTGGATGTGATAACGAAAAATAAATTTTAGGTGGGACGAAGTTTGCCGGGTTAGCTAGTTATGAATAAAAATTTACTTTAACGTATGGAATATTTATTTCATGTGATGAAATAAGAAGTTTTTTACGACATCGCAGAAACATATTGAACGAAAACTGTGTCTAATTATGATGTTGTATTATAATAGTAATTATTTGTGGAACAAACAGGAAATGCATCGACAAATGGTTAAGTGAGTGTCAGAACTACATGTGTTAGATAATCAAATAATATGAAGTAAACATATTCATTCAAACTTTCATATTTTTACGCTGTACTTGGCCCTTCTGGTCTGATAGAGAATAATCAACCGGTGAAGTCGGTTCACCATATTTTATCAAAGCCAGAAGTCGGTCTCGCTAGACTTGGATACTTCGGATGCATCATTCTGGGTACTGTGCAACAGCATATGATGACGAGTACGGCAGCCATCTACTCCACATTCCTTCTCCAAACAACATCGCCATTTCTAATGGGATATCATGCACGTTCGACACGAATTCTTATGCCGCATTGCCTTCCAACGGCTTCCAATGTCTTGTCTTCCAACGACTTGAAACTGGAACAACACAGTTACACTTCCCTTATTTTACGTGATTAGCGATTTAATAACATGAGTAAACAGCTTCTTCTTCTGATAATCGTTAATCCACCATAGAATGCTTTTGGTTGGTTTACGCGAAGTCCGATTCGATGATCAACTTAGAAGCCGAATTGACTAGCCTCGACATGAAACCGTTGAACGTCGCCAGGTTAACGTTAGTGAAAGCTTGTTTGAAGTTCCCCACTGCATCTTCAGTGTGGTTGGTAGCCTATCGATCAACTCCAGGATCATCATCGGATTTGATAAATGAGCTTGTTGATCGGTTAATATAATGTGGTCGATGAGATTCTGAATCACCAAGGCGTAAGCGATGATGGTAGTTATCCGATATAGGTGGCGGAGCGTTTCTTTCTCTATCTAGCAGTGAGCTGATGAGTATCTCCGGGATTCCGTAGAGTATATGCAGCATCTTCTTCACATATGGAACAGCTGCCGGTAGAAGCAGGTGACTTCCTACTGCACCCAGTGCTGATCCTCCCAAACAACGTTGTAGCCGAGCTAGATTCTGCGCATCTAAATATCCACAAATCTCCGTCGTATTTTTGAACGAACTCAAGAAAATCGGCAACTCCTCGGGATCCCCGTTGAGTTTCGGAAATTCTCGTTGTATTAGGCTGTCAAAAAAGTCCTGCGGTATTTCCGCGTGGTGTCGTTGTAAGCGCGTAGTTCTAGTTGTATTAATTGTATCGAGTCATACTATAGCTTGTTGGAAAGGTATTGCGCGCTATAATATAGTCCTTGACAGTGTTTTGTTTGGTTAATTCGTTCGTGAGTTATAGTGTCGCAAATATGGAGCAAAATAAAGAGAAAATCTGACATATTTTACAGTACTACTATGACAAAGGCAGAAATGCATCTCAAGCTGCCAATAAAATTTGTGCAGTTTATGGACCCGATACAGTTTCCATTTCCACCGCACAACGATGGTTTCAACGTTTTCGTTCTGGTGTAGAGGTCGTCGAAGATGCGCCACGCTCCGGAAGGCCTGTCGTTGAAAATTGCGACAAAATCGCTGAATTAGCTGAGAAAGACCGGCATAGTAGCAGCCAAGAGCTGGGGATAAGTCATCCGTTATTAATCATTTGAAGAAGCTTGGATTCACAAAGAAGCTCGATGTATGGGTGCCACACACGTTGACGCAATAAAACATCTTTGACCGTATCGACGCATGTGAATCGCTGCTGAATCGCAACAAAATCGACCCGTTTCTGAAGCGGATGGTGACTGGCGATGAAAAGTGGGTCACTTACGACAACGTGAAGCGCAAACGGTCGTGGTCGAAGCCCGCTGAAGCAGCTTAGACGGTGGCCAAGCCCTCATTAACGGCCAGGAAGGTTCTGCTGTGGGATTGTCAAGGAATAATCTATTATGAGCTGCTTCCCTATGGCCAAACGCTCAATTCGAACCTGTACTGCCAACAACTGGACCGCTTGAAGGTAGCACTCATGAAGAAGAGGCCATCTTTGATAAACAGAGGCCGCATTGTCTTCCATCAGGACAACGCCAGGCCACACACTTCTTTGGTGACGCGCCAGAAGCTCCGGGAGCTCGGATGGGAGGTTCTTTTGCATCCGCCGTATAGTCCGGACCTTGCACCAAGTGACTACCACCTGTTTTTGTCCATGGCGAACGAGCTAGGTAGTCAGAAGTTAGCCACAAAAGAGGCCTGTGAAAATTGGCTCTCCAAGTTTTTTGCCAATAAGGAAGCGAGCTTCTATAACAGGGGTATTATGAAGTTGGCATCTCGTTGGGAACAAGTCATCGAACAAAACGGCGCATATTTGACTTAAAACAGATGATTGTAACTAATTTTATGAACAAATGAAAATTCAAAAAAAAATACCGCAGGACTTTTTTGACAGCCTAATATGACCTGAAGAATTGCCAATTATGCACTAGTTGGTCCGACCAAATTGGTTGAAGGGTTAATTCTAATCCCACCGATTGGCACCGGTGCCGGTCTCGGAGCTGCAGCTAATGGTGTTGAGGTGGCGGCCGAATAAAATGGTCAAGTCGATTTTCCTGGCGAATCGCGGCGTGGCGGCGGTGATGGATTACTTTGATGGATTTTCCGAAGTGAAGTTTATTCCACAGAGAGAAAAGGAGATGGAGCGGCTGAATATCGATGTGGTACCCAAGTCGGCGAACCTGCCCAACGTTCCCCAGCTGCGTCCCATCGAGAATTTCTGGGCAAACCCGAAGCGTAAGATTTACTCCAACAATTTTGTCGCGAAAATTGAGAAGGAATTGATAAATAAAACGAAGAAGGAACTCAAAAACATGCCTACACGCATGTTTTCATCCGCCTTGGCGAATGTTCCGGTTTACGTAGGGCGTAAAATTTTTTTTGCAAATTAGCTAATAAAATTACCTTCCATGGAAAATTTATCAAACTCAATTATCTGTCTTAGTTTTTTATCACCATCCGAAAAATGTCCATTTTTTATGCAAACGTTAGTCTACGATTGATAGATATACCCTCACCTAGCAGCACCCAGTGTATGATGCCTCGTCGATTCCAAACACACAGAGCATGTTGCACTTGCGGTTCTTCCAGTCTTTGGCGATTGTCTTGGCCATGGCGCCTTTTTCGGCCCAATGTATGTCATTGGTTTCGTCGATTCATCACATGTGACCAAATTCTCGAGCATACCGTGGTCCCGTTGACTTTGTCTGAGTAGTCGTTGAGCTAGTGTTACCCGCTTTGCGAGGTTGTTTTAAAAAAAAATAGAGAAATGACCACGTGAACAACAGGGGGAAGGGTATAAGAAATGTCCACTCTTGTCCATGGAGTAGGAGGAACTGTCTAAAATCGTCCTTTTTCTGTCCATGTGGTATGTGCACAGCCTCTTAACAGTAAAGTGTCTTTCAGAATAAAGTGATTTTATTATCACGTCACACGCGGGGCAGAATAAAAAGGAGTATCATGTCCATCAGAATTATTTTTCTGAGTGTATATCTCACAACGACTGCATGTTCATTTTTGCGCGCTATATCGGCTGCGTACTGATTTGTTGTTTTTTGTTACCTTGACAACGAATTTTTGTTTGAAATTGTTTGTTATAGATAAAACTGTACGTATTGTCGAATAGTAGTGAATATACTGCAACATAAAAAAATGGTAAGTGTTACTACTAATAAAAGCAATCTCAATTTAAAGGAACATCTTCTCCAGTACACTTCCAACGAAAAGCGTCGTCAATTACGCCATAGTGCCCTTTGCCGGGATGTGGAAGTGTCCAAACAAAACGAAAGTTATCACAAGGGTTTCAACCAAATTCAAAAGAATAGTGAGATAAATTTGGTAAAACGACAGCACTCATCCCATTGTAAAGATCGTCAGCAAGATATGAAGCGCCAGGACGAGGAAGCGAAAGAAAAGTCCCGACAAAAGCAGTTAGAGGTAGCAATTAACAACATTAGTCTCTATCATTTCACGATACATTCTAGAGAGCATGATTTCAGGATGAACACGCGCAGGAACTCGCGATGCAACTGCACGAGGCAAATCGACGTCGAATCAACGAGGAGAGATTGCGTCAGCAGCTTCGCGAGTCTAACCAGGAGCTACGTGAACTGGAATCTAAACTACGCGCCGCTTATGTAGCGAAAGGAATTGCCGCTCAAAAAGCTGAGCAGGAAGTGAGGCGAATGGAAGAGAAAATTACTGCCCAGAAGGAACAGGAAGAGCTTGAACAGATCAGGCTTCAAAATCTGGAATACATTCGTCAGTGCCAGGAGGATGAGTTGAAACAGAAGCAAAATTTGCGTGATGTTCTTCACGTTCAGATGCAAGCTCTCCATCGCCAGAAGCAGATTTTGTACGAAGAATTTCTCATGGAGAAGATGTATTTGGATGAAGTTTGCAGGAAAATTCAGGAAGAGCAATTCGCGGAAATTCAGCGGAAATTGGAACTGCAGGAACGAACTCGCAAGGAGATGGAATACTTTAACGAGGCTAAAGCAATCTGGCAAGAGAGGCAACAGCTGGCAGTGGCGGAGGAAAATGAACGAATTAAGCAGTATTTAGAAGCACGTGAAGCAGAACAGGAGGAACAAAACAGGCGGAAGATCGAAATTGCACAATCCAGGGAGCGACTCAATGAAAAAATGGTTGTTGAATTACAATCACAAATTGTGAGTACATGATAGAAGAAATGCTTACATTCATTGGTCCATTTAACTATTCCTGTTTTTTTAGGATGAAGCACGCAATCGCGAAGAACTTTTCCAAGACCTTTACTCAGCTGAGTTGAATGAACGGCAAGAATATCGACTTCAACGTGACCTTGAGCAACAGCTGCGTAAACGAATCGAAGCTCGGTTAGGGTTGGAACGGCAGCTCTCGGAGATTGAATGCCGCCGGCAGCGCGAAGCCGAAGAAGAACGCCAATTCAAAGAGGACCAGCTTAAACTGTGGGCCGAACGGGATCGAATCGATCAAATGACGAACGAGAAACGAAGACTAAAACTGGTGGAACACAGGCGAGCAATCCAACAGCTGATAGAAGATCGCAAGCAACAACGAGCGGATGAAGTTAAGCAACTGATCCAACAGCAGTACATGTTTGAACAGGAGGAAAAACGACGACAGGAAATCATTGAAGAGGAGCGCATTAAACTGCTGAAGGAACACGCTGTGGCACTGTTGGGATTTCTGCCGCCAGGTGTGCTCAGAGAAAGCGACAGGGAGCACATTCCTCTGCCAAAATCGCGCGCGAAATGAGGATGAAATTATGGAATCTTTCGAGAAAATGCAGTGATCACATCCAAATTTTGATTATTATTAAATTTAAGCAGTGCCTTTGGATATATTTATTTTCATACCATTAAATGTGTTCAGCTAGATATTGTGTAATAAACAATTCGAGCACCTCGATAACTTGCCTGTTTTGTTGCTATCATCGTTTGCTTTTACCACTTTTAACCCTAACCCATTTTAGGCCAAGCGTTCGAAAAATCGAACAGAAACATTGATAATTTTTAACGGCTAACCATTTTGTAGGGTTTTTGGCATCAAATGATCTATTAGCTACCACTTACTATCAATTTCAGTCAATTTTGCATATACTGGTTTCTTTTTTTTAATCGTTTATTTTTACAGGCTCAGTTACATAAGTTTAAAGTAAACATTTTTCCTTAATTCTAATGTTAGTGATGTAGAAAACCGTTTACTCGCGGTCTACTCGAGTTTAGAAGGGTAGGGATGTAAGGATATGTCGACAATGTTCACACTCACATTCATCATACTCAATTCCTAAGCCTTAAACTTTAATCTTATATCTAATATGTATTTATATTTCACCTTATTCTATTTTTAGTAAGAAGGGATTATTTCTCGCGAAGAAAAATGAAAAGGAGAATATAAGGATATAAGGACAATCAGACACGAAGATCGATAGCTTTTAGGAAGACATATATTTGGGACATGTACTCAAGATCTAACCGAGCCAACACATCTCTCACCGGCACATTCTTCTTGAATGGCGTTAACGTTCCCTGTGGAACTTTTGCCGTCTCAACGTATTCATTAACTAGCGTCGTTCATTAATACTTGGTTGAGATTTCTATGCCGAATAACACGCCTTGAATGTACTCTAAAGTGGCAAGCTCTAGAATACGCGTGACCACAGTGCAAGCCGGAAGAATTTTCTTTGACGAAAAATCCCCCAACCAGAACGGGAATCGAACCCGAACACCCGGCATGATAGTGTGGGACGCTAACCACTCGGCCACGGGTGCACATAAAAACTCCGGCACATTGGGCTGCCTTTTTCTAGCCCGAAGAGAGTTTTCTAAATTCGATCTGGCAACAAGATACTTCTCGCATGACCAAACAACGTGTTCGGTGTCGTGGTAACCTTGGCCACAAACGCAGAGATTGCTGCTGACAAGATTGAAACGGAAGAGTAGTGCATCTAACGAACAGCGATTTGACATGAATCGGGAGAAGGTGCGAATAAAGTCCCGACTCAATTCCAGACTTTTGAACCACGGTTTGTCGCCTTCAATCGCACCCACCTTTGTTAATGAGTCAGCCCTCTCATTATCCGGAATCGAGCAATGTGAAGCAACCCAGACAAAGGTAATGGGCCCTATTATAGAAATCGAGGCGATAAGAATTTTGCTAATTAACTCTATTTTACTATTATAGAAATCGAGCAATTCGATAGCACCGAGCGAGTGATAACTATCGATGCAAGTGTCAGACCTTTTCGAGTTGTTTGGTTCACTTGTTGCATATCTTCAGAGAATTATTTTGTGTTGGCTTGAATCCCTTTGGGAAACATTTCAGAAACGCTTCAATATATGCAATTTGCAACACATGTTCGTTTGTTTTGATCAGCATTTGTTTTACGGTGCTGCCAGAATAGTCTATAAAAGGTAAGTGTTCAATCCAGCATTATTTATATTAATCATGTTATAACTTACAATGCAGAATCTAATTCCAGCGCATATTTCAGTGGCGGAAGAAAAAAACCAAATCACCACCAGTTTGAACGGCTCCTTAAACAATGGAAGCGAGATTGCTCGAGGTTCTTGTGGAGGTAGTCGTCATATATTCCCGGTGTAGGAAAAGTTGGAGGAATTCAGAGAGGAACTTAATGCACTGAGACCACCTAGGTTCAGAATGGCAGAAAGTAAGTATTTCTTTTACGATACACATAACTTTCATAAGTAAATTTTATCATACTCTTTGAATTTCTTTCAACCGAATTTCCTACCTAAAAATTGCTTACTTCTACTAGCATACATTAGTACGTTATTTTTGGCAGCAATTTTCTTTTTTATTGCTATACTATGCCAAACTATACCACTTTCACTACAATAGATCAAACTAATGGTCGGAGTGTTATAATGCTCTATACCATATGCTAAAGCTATCCTGCAAAACAATAATGATTTTATTTAAATTACAGGTTTGGATTGGCATGAGGGGAAAAGTAAAGAAAACACTAGCACGCAACAAGCGAGAATTTAGAGCAACAGGTGGTTGCCCCAATACAATAAAGCTATCGACGCCGCTACAACAAGAAATCGACGCTAAAACAGAATCACATGAATAACAAAAATTGTTTTGCTAAAAAAAAGTGATATTCGTGCATGACTCTTTACGGAATTCCATAGATTTCCTAATAATTATATTTTTTATACAACAAATTGTTCCACGCTGTCGTTTTTATTACACATGCATGCGTGCCTTACGCCTATTAAGCTTTATTCTTTGAGGGAATATCAATTTACTCCAAAACATAACCATATCAACACTTTTGGAAATACATTTTCATAGCAGATGCCTCAAAAATAAATTTGGCATCCTTTATATAGTGCTTCATGAAACATTTCAAACTTGTTTCAAAATATTTCATCACAACCGCTGACATTCGAGCTTGCTAACGAATCGAGCAGTTTTCCTCGATTTCTATAATTCCAGATTTTAATCGGTGTGATAGTGATAGTGATTGTATCGAATCCTCGATTCGATTTCTATAATAGGGCCCAATGACATAACATCATCTGGATAAAGCACTCAACATTTTTCGTATTCTCTCAAGGAAGTACGGCGAGTGCTTTTCCGGCCTCACTGAACGGATAGCTTCGACAGAGCTAAGGGTGGATTTAGACTAGTGATATATTCGTGTGAAGAAATATGATGAGATTTATAGAAATCACATCAACCGTTTACACTAGCGCAAACTTATATAATGAATATATTCATATTTTTGGTGAATTTATTCACCTGAAGTAGAACTGCATCCAACTTCAGTGATTTCTCACCAGTGAGAAATTCACCAGCGTTTACATATGCCTGAATTTATTCATCCTATACATTTATACCTCGGAGAAGTCTATCATATTTATTCTCACCCGTTTACACCTATTTACACGTGAATAAATCCATCTATAGCTATAGATCTCCCTAATGTAAACCCGACATAAGACTATTCGTTACAATGTAATAGTGTTCAACAGGTCGAGAGGCGACGCTGTCCAGCGCCCAGTGAATCGCTGCCAATTCAGCAATATACACTGAGCAAGGAAACTGAAGACTGTGCCGCCGTTCTACGCATAGTTGTCCCATGTTCCAAAATCAGCAACTGAGAAAAACGCAATGAAAGTTTTTTTAGCATATTTGTCTGCCAGAGGCTTTAGGCATTTCAGTTTGGCAATACACCGGGTATTTTATAAGTAGTATACTACTGTTCAATGAAATGTGAAGAGTTCCGCTCGCTTGAATCAATCAAGTTTGATTACGGTTTGGAAATACATGGTGGGACAGTTATGCCTAGAATAACAATATGGGACAATTGTTGTTTTTTGAAATACTGGGAACAAACAATAAGTTTTTTGGTGTTTTCCGAAAGATTATGCCTAAGAACATCGTTTTAAGAATAAGGGAATGATCTGCAACACCTTTCCAGAATATAAATCTAATTGTTTTTAGGCATTCGCTAACAAAGTGTACACGTGTTCTGTTAAACTTTTTTCTATTTGTTTGAGAATTAGTTCCTTCTTTCAAACCAAAAATGAGTGCATTAGCCCTTCTGAAAGCGTGACATAAAATGCTTGAACCGATTCATTTATTATGGATCTACAAAAAATACATGGTGGGACAGTTTTATCTAGAAAATCAACATGGGACAATTAAGCTTGATGTTGTTTTCTGAAAAACTGGGAAGAAACAATAAGTTTTTTTTGTGGTTTTCTGGAAGATTATGTATAAAAACAACGTTTTACGAAGAAAAGTGAAAATTGTCAAAAAGTAACATGGGACAACTATGCGTCCGTTCTACGCATAGTTGTCTCATGTTACAGTGTGGGAGGTGCTGAAAATTTCATTGAACACTCCAAATCCTGTGGACTCATTCATAGAGGACCCATCAGTAAAGTACATATTATCACAATTGATACGCCCATACTTTGCGTTGAAGATCGTAGGAACGATCCCCGATCGATGATAATCTGGAATTCCATGGATATTCTCCTCCATGAACAGAACAAAATGCACAGAGGAATTGATGTAGTCAGGAAAACAAACACGGTTGGGAATATACGAAGAAGGATCAACCTGCATGGAGATGAATCCATGATATGAACTCGTGAATCCGGAGTGAAAATTTAGCTCGATCAGCTGCTCAAAAATTTCCGATCACCAATGGGTTCATGACCTTACACCGGATGAAGAACCGAAGAGATAATAAACTGAAGCGATCTTTAAGTGGGAGTACGCCTGCAAAAACCTCGAGACTCATAGTATGCGTTGAGGGCATACATCCCAACGCAATACGGAGACAAAGATACTGAATTCGCTTCGAAAATCAACAATTGTCAGTATTATTTGTTATAAGCTAAATCTACATTTGAATCACATTCTTTGTAGAGTCCAAACATGTCTGTCAAGATAGTGTCTAATTACTTAGTGTTTCCTAATAGATGAATATAAGAAACCATTGAAACGCTGCAACAAATCAAGAGCACCTTTTCTAGATATTTCACTAAATTTCTTCCAAAACTTTTTGATTTTATCCGATAACAACTGAAACTACCGACGGAGACGTTTTGCCTATTATCGGAATTGTAAATACCAACGCTACAAACAGAGCAACCTGGTGATTACGTCTAGCTATGCGGACAAATGTTCATTGAAACGATTGATTGTCCGCATAAATAGACGCAAGCGTTTTCTAAACGGAAAAAATATGTTTCAATCCGCAAAATCACCTAGGCCCTCTTTTTGCCGATAATATCCTTCAACTGGACAGATCATTTCATCGGAAATGTCTTGTAGGCCAAAAAACAACAAAAATGTGTTTGCTCAACACTAATGTTGTTGTCGATTACGTCTCCTATGTAATCATGGGCAGTGCCATACTCCATCACTGAGAGAATAGTTGTTCGATACAACATTATAAGATCTTCTGGATGGGCTCCCCACCAGGTGCCAGTAGTTGTACGGAGAAAGTTTATTCTTTATTGGCATTTTTTACTCAGATATCTAATATGGGCCCCCAAGTACATTTGGAGTCGAACCAGACCCCAAGATACTTGAATGACAGAGCATGAGTGATCGGTTTACCCAAAAGTTGAAGCTTTGGTTTTGCTGGTCTATGCTTCCTAGAAAAAACCATCATCTCTGTTTTCTCCGTGGAGAATTCGATCCCTAGCCCAATGGCCCAGGTTGAAAAATTGTTCAAAGTACTGGTTTCTTGATATGTTTGAAAATAAATATTATCTATAAGATAAATCGTCATGCTCAAAACATTGTAGGGGTATGAGGTGGGCCATCATCATCTTCATCATAACTTTATTTGGCAAAAAAGTTGGTGTAAAGCAACTGGGGCTGATTCTGATGCGCGAATGAGGTGAGATTTTTACCTAGAATGAACTCTCATGAACACTCACTCAATTCTCGTGGGCGAATGCAGTGAAAAAACTTGCCATTTTGTGACCTTTGAAATCGTGTCCTCATTCGTTTCCATCACTCTTCATCGACTAGTACGAACAATGGAAACCGAAAAGTGAGTGCGATTTTTCTAACTACATTTATGATAGAATTTTTATATTTCAGGTTACGTGTGACAAATCGGATTCATCTTACATAGGATTCGGCATTTCCAAAGGATTTGAACGATCTCTAATCAGTTTTAAACGATCTCTAATCAGTTTTAAACGGGTCCAGCTTCAAAGATGTAGTCCTTATCTACATCATCAAAATTTTCGGACAAAAATAGGCAATTTCGAACGCAATCCACTTAAACTGTGAATTTTGAAATAATTTATATTTATTATTAACATGTAGTCAGTGCAAGTATTTGGTATGCTATTACTAATGACAAGAATATACAGTCAATCGCAAAATTGAGTATACAACTCGTGCTGGTTTGTTATTGTTAAGTTTTTCGGGGTTATAAAATAAATAATTAAATGCGACTTAAATTCAACGTAAAATCGATCCATTTTACTCTCATGTAGTGATAAGAAAAAAAAATAAAATGGTCACATTTCTACTTCTTATTTGAAATACAAACAAAAAATCTCCAATTAGGACGTGGCAAAATTGAGTGTACAGTTCCAGTTTTTCTTGAAAAGAAAATTAAAATCAGTTCAGAAATGTTAACAGATAACAAAAATCAATTCCCCTAGTATTTGATATTGCCCCCTTTTGGCGTTCAGCATTTCCTGCAAGCGCCGAGGCGAGATTTCTGGTCACTGTAGACGGAAGTACCTCTCAGGTCTCCGTAATCGTCGTTTTGAGTTCCGCTTCGTTCCTTGGATTTTGATGGATGGGTGGTTCTTGATTTCCCACTATATATACTCAATAGTGTTCAAGTTCGGTGATTTCGGAGGTGTATTGAGTTGGTTGGGGCATAATAGAGCAGGCATTCCAGCACCACGAAGTCAGTTTGCTTCGGGTCATTATTCTGTTGAAAGTATTATCCACGAGGGAGACCGAATTTCTGAACGGGAGACTGCAGGTTACGTTTCTGGAAGATCAATTAAGCCATCTTGTCCATCGCCGAATCGATAAACACTATGGTTCCAGTTCTAGAAGCCGCCAATGTACCATGCATCATCTGACTACCGCCGCCGTGTTTTACTCTGATAACCAGATGCTGAATCTGAAGCACCGATCCTGGTTTCCTCCACGCCATCTGTCTTCCATTCTATTCAAAGATATTGGTTTTCGGCTCATCCGTATAAAAGACCTTGTTCCAGAATTCCTTAATATTAAATCGAGGGGAACCTCAATGAATTGTTTGATTCGTGTTGATCATGAAATTGGATAAACAAAATTATTCCAATGGAAGTTTCGCATTGAATCCGACAACAGGTAGGAAATATATGTAATTTAATCAATGTTTTTGTCATGCGAACATAATGTCAATTTTCATAACATTCCAAATTACATTCGAATGCCCCTCACAGCAAGTCTTCCGTTTGAATATGGCGTCGATTGTTTTCCGAAATTCTGCTCTTTAAGTGGTCCAAGAACCAGTTAACGTTCGTCCAGTTAAAAAGCAGACCAGTTAAACCAGGACCAGTTAGTGAACGAGTACTGGGGTTGTGTATGTGGGGTTAGTTGGTCAATTTATTCTGAAATATAAAGATGTTAAATAAAAGAAAAATGTCAAATACATGATTCTCTGGTTATTTTTCATCGGATAGACCGTTCCGGAAGTAGAACTACCACGAGGTTGCAAAACATGGTTTCCGGCAAAACGCGTTTTAAATTTTGGATCCATTTACTTCGTTTATTTTACACGGATCATAAAACTATCCTACAACGCGTAAAAGGAGATCTTCCTGTCGCTTTTTTGTCGTTAAATTGGACTTGCGGACTTCTCTAGCTGCTTCTGACATCCGCATCTCGGTTCGTTCGATCCGTTCCTCATCCGATTTTCCGCAGAAATTGTTGCACTTCGGTCCACTAATTGGCTTGTAACTATCGGAATGGATCATCAGGACAGAAACCACAGTAAAGAAGACAGAGAACATTTCAAGCCAGAATTTTTTAAACGGTTTTATTAAGCTTGCACAGTAGCATGTTTGTATGTTTGTAACGTGTTTGTCTGTAGCGCTAACCCACATTGATAGAATTTTAACTCCCTTCCTCTTGATCGATTAATCTGAAATTTTGAACACACCATTATCTCTGCAGTCACTATAAAACTGCGTATTTCATGATCTTGAAAATCCAAGATGGCGGCCGCTACACAATTGCGGATCACATATTTCCTCAAAACCTCATCAATATGGAGTTTTCCAAAACCCTATCAATATGCGTATCAAATGAAAGGGCTTGACTAATAGAACACAGTTATTTATGAAAAATGCAAATCCAAGATGGCTGCCACTACAAAATGGCGAACTACATTTTTCCTCAAAACCCCAACAATATGAGTATCAAATGAAAGGGCTTGACTAGTAGAACACAGTTATTTATGAAAAATACAAATCCAAGTTGGTGGCCATTACAAAATGGAAATAAATATATTGTTTTTCAAAACCCCATCAAAATGGGTATCGAATGAAAGGGGTTGACCAGTAGAACACAGTTATTTATGAATAAACGCAAATTTAAAATGGCCACCACCATAAAATATTTCTCTCAAGACCCGGTTCTTATGGGTATCAAATGAAAAGGCTTGAATAGTAGAATAGATGAGAACTCCGAATCCAAGATGGCCGCAATCATAAAATAGCAAATTACTTTCTTAATCGTTTTTATTTAGTTTCAACTGATTGTATGTATGTAGGGTGCCAATGAATCTATGGGAAAAAATCGAAATCTCAAAAAGTTACCCTATACAAAATGTTCACCACCTCGAAAAAACACTCTATGTCAAATATCAGCTTAATCGGACTTAAGGGAGAGTGGCACGAAGCGGTCAGAGTTTGAAAAATTAGGGAATTTTGGAAATTGGGGTTTTCGAAAAAAAAATTGAATGCCAAATGTCTTAAAATTGCATGAAACGTCGAGATCTAGTGTCATCTCGAAAAAAAAAATGGTCAAAAACCGACACTTTGAGACTTAGTTTTTTTGTTGGAATGCGAGACGAAATGTATGGTTTGAAGTGTCAATAAAAATAGTTATCTCGATTTTTCATTCGGAACTTGTTGCGAAATGTTGATTTGCACGATAATATACCCTATGCAAAATATTAGCTCATTCGAACTTCATTTATTAGTGTTCTAGACGTTAGAATTTGAGTTTTTTTGAAAACCGAAAAATCACCGGAAATTAAATTTTTCAAACAAAAAATTAATGCCAAATGTCTTGAAATTGCATGACACGTCGAGACTTATAGTTATCTAAAAAAAATATTTTATCAAAAATCGACTTTTCTGACGGAAAAACGAGCAAGTGCTAAAAAAATTTATTTTTTCGAGATAACAGTAAATCTTGACGAGTAATGCAACTTCAATACCTTTGGCACCAACAATTTTTTTTTGAAAACCCCGATTTTCGGTGATTTTTCGGTTTTCAAAAAATTCAAATTTTAACGTCTGCATCACTAATAAATGAAGTTCAATTTTGCACAGGGTATATTATCGTGCAAATCAACATTTCGTAACAAGTTCCGAATTAAAAATCTAGATAACCATTTTTATTGGTACCCTAAGCCATATGTTTCGTCTCGTATTCCGAAAAAAAGAGTGTCCCAGAGTGTCGATTTAAAAAAAACAGGAAGTGGGTTATATCTATGGTATAACCGCAAGGGTGACGTAGGACTATCGTTGATTTAGAGATCATTTGTATGAAGTTGAATCTGAATTCATTCTGAATGAATGAATATTTGGAGAACTTCGAAAACGAGAGCGTTACGTTGGAGGCACAAGGTTTTATGCATCCAATATTGGATACGGAAATATCCTACTGATGGGGAAGAATAATCTTCAGAAGCTATCCTGTTGATTGCGATTGATTGAAAAATCAAACAACCTAAACGTAATGTATTTAGTCACAGTGTTACATGGATAGAAAACATTAAAATAAACTCTTTCATATGAATGTAATTTGAAATTCCCAGAGGAACTGGCAGATTATTTTCAGTAACGATTAGATATTTCCACATTTTCCTCGATACTGGAAGCCCACCAGTGGTTAATGCTAACTCGATAACCATCTGTTAATAGCACTTGATTGAAACATATTTGGTCACAGTGTTACATGGATAGAAAACATTCAAATAAACTCTTTCACATGAATGTATTTTTAAATTCCTAGAGGAACTGGCAGATTATTTTCCGGATCTTTCTCGATCCAAACGGAAAGAATTCCGTGCGTGTATGTGTGTGTGTGTGTAGCGGCTGCTTCGAGATCTTCCCGGGGAACCGTTTGTAGCATCACTCTCCTCCTGATGGATTCCCTTCTGGCCTAAGGTGCACAAACAGGCTCTTGGTGACACCGTTCATCCGCGCTTTCATGATAAATGAAGAGCTTCACCACAACAGCGACAACATGCTCCAATCGCTGTTCAATTAGAACTGAGTGGATTTCCGAGCGGCGCTCGCTTATATACCGATTGGTGATTTCAATAGCCTATTTTGAAAGTAAATTTAAGACTATTGAAACAAGTTTTTGGATCAGAAAGTAACAAGTATAGAACGCGTAGACATTTTATCTTTCGAATGAAGTGTTTATCATACCATTTCGTTCAGTTGTTTAGGAGCTATTAACACTCAAAATCTCGGTCTCCGACGTAACGCTTTCGTTTTCGAAACTTTGATTTTACACCCCGGTATAGAAATGAAAGACGTAGTCCTACGTCAAAAAAAAATTTTCGGAATGACACTAGATATCGACGTTTCATGCAATTTTAAGACATTTGGAATCAAAAATTTTTTTCAACGCGTCCTCGCGCTGTCAGTTGAGAGGAAGAGAAAGAGAAAAAGAAAAAGAGAAAGAGAAAGAGATCACTTATACCAAGCCATTCTTCACATGTTATGAATGAAATAATGCCTATTCAGCGTAGAAAGAATACTTGTAATGGGGAAGTTTGAAGAAAAAAATCTGATTTTTTCTAAAAATTGAACGAATTTCAAACCAAAAAAAAACAAAACATTATCATTTTACTCGCTGCGCCATCTGGTTGAAAATCTAACGTAGATTCGTCAATTTTGAATTGAGGGGCTCAGAATGCAAGGGCTGTAAGTGACTTGATCGATTTCTCTTCATCAACTTTTTATTTAGTTAATAACTCAACTGCAAAAACGTTCCAATTTATGTTTGCTATACAATCCGATAGATGAGGTTCTAACCTATCTTCCACATTGTCAAATACAGCTGGGAATGTGTTTGCAGCTAAGTTATGACCAAAAGAGAGAGTCAATGTAGGAAAATCGATCAAATCACTTACATCCCTATCATTATAAGCCCCTCAATTACTTTCTTATGCAATATGGATCGTAGTTCACTTGGATTCATGAAGCATTTCCCTCTGGAAAAATCGAAATTGATAGCACAGTTTTTCACAAATCAAAGCAACCGAAGCGCTGTAAAAAATAAATTTGTCACCTCCAAACACAGCGAGCCGGCGATAGTTTCCATCTTCATCCAATTTCGGTCATGTCCTATGCCACACAGAAGGAATTCTTCAATGTCAGCTACCCCAATGAAACCCCAAAGCTGCCGACGCGGAAACGTAGCGATGGAGCGATTATGACGTACGATTTCTGCCCGGACAATCGAGCGTGGGCTTTGGACAAAGAAAAACGGTCTCTTTATATCCTTGACGTTGTTCACAAAACCCGTTTCAGGAAGGCTTTACTTCACGTGAGTAACCTGGTTCGAGCTCTGACATATATTTTTCTTTATGCTTTGTTATACGGCAGCCGGAAGGTGAGTTCGAATTAACTAAAGACTACTTGGTTCATTTGGACGTTGAAGACTTGGCAGAATACATTCTCCGACTGCAAACGGAAATTAAACGAAAAAAACTGAGTGTGCGCGAACTCGAAGAATCACACAGACAGTTGGAGACAGTTCGAGGGCAATCCAATGACTACGCTTTCATCCAACAACAGTCAGCTATTCTGGAGCAGGAACGCAACGAATTTGAGCAACAGTTGTTAGATCTGGAGGAGGTTATTGTCAACCTGAAAGATCGTGCCGATAGATATGACCTATTGGCTAAAGAAAACGAACTGCTGAGATGTCAGCTGCAGAAACAACAGATGGGCCCTGCAGATAAAATTAGATTACACAACGCAGAGGCGGAGGCAAAGTTCAACCGGATTCAAGCAGAGGACTACGAAAAGCTCGAAGTGGAACTAATCATCATGAAAACAACGTACGAGCAGCTCAGAGAGCAGAAGCGCGAACTGAAGGAGCGTCTGCAGAAGGCTCTGCTCTGTCAGACAAAGCTAACCGAGCTTAAAAGACAAATCGCCATTGAAAAGGACAAAAGAGAAAACATTGAGGAAGAAATGGAGCGCTTATTGGTAAGAATGTATTAGCAACACATAGTATTTTATTTATTTATTTTGGCTTAACGTGTTTACAACATGGCATGGCTCACAATTTTTCTCCAATTAACTCGGTTCGTGGCTATCTCTCTCCTATTCCGCGGGCATCCCATACTCACCATGTCCTGTTCCACTTCGGTCTAAACACCTTGCTCGCTGCTCTCCTCGTCGTCTCGTACCAGCCGGATTCCCAAATGAACACCTTTTTTGCAGAATTGGTGTCCGACATTTTTGCAACATGTTCTGCCCAGAGTATCCTTTCAGCTTTGATCACTTTCTGGACACTGGGTACACCGGAGAGTTGCGTGTGCTCGTGGTTCCTCCTTCGCCTCCATACGCCGTCCTCTTGCACACCACCGAAGATGATTGTTAACACACGTCATTCAAAGACTCCGAGTGCTCGCAGGTCGTCTTCGAGTATTGTCCACGTTTCGTGCCCGCAGAGGACACCCAGTCTTATACTTATGACAGACATACAACTGTACTAGCGTTGTACTTTGAAAATTGTCTGTCACCATGTACAGCGCTAGAACCATGCAAGCAACTCGGTACAGTCGCTGTACCTGTACCGACCTGTTTCACCGCTGTACATGGCTACTTGTACTGTGCACAGCGCCATAAACGGTTAGTGATGGGTAGCATGAACAAACCGAATCAAAACACTTGGCATTTTTTTTGACGTAGGACTACGTCTAACCGGAAGATATAGGGGGTGAAATGGAAATCTAGACACTGAACAAGTAGGAAAAAATGCAAGATTTTGAACGCTTATAACTCGAGCATTTCTCAATAGATCGCAAAGGTTTTTGCATCAATTGATAGGAAATATATCTACGCATCTATCATAATGAATAACATTTCATTTTTCATGAGATAAATAATTGAATAATTGTGAAATATCAAGCATTGTCAAAATGCCCTATGTGCCCATTTTTGATTGGTCCATTTTGTGCTCCTCAAATCGTACCGACCAAAACGGGCAACCAGAGCAGCAGCGAAATAGAATGAAGCACGATTGGGAAGGAAAAAGAAAAAAATGAACGAAACATTGGTCGCAGTCTCACACATGCGTAATTCTCGAGCCAGCCAGTCAGCTTAAAAATCCCCGCTCCGCTGCCGTAACGATCTTTCTTTGTGTGGACACCGACTGGACAACATCGTTGCTGGACGGGCTGGACGGCGAGGGATCGAGTGCCTTTCTCAAGGCTAGAGACGAATGAACTGCAAAAGTTTAAAGTCTCTATAATACAATACCTTCCTTCCTTCCGTAACGATCATTCTCATTAAAACCGTACACCACATCGGTTCCCATCACAACACATCAACAAACCAACCCAAGCAGCCATGTCTGGACATGGTAAAGGAGGAAAAGTGAAGGGAAAGGCAAAATCCCGCTCGAACCGTGTTGATCTGGAGTTCTCCGCAAGGGTAGCTAGGCCGAGCGCGTTAGTACCAGTGCACCAGTCCACCTAGCCGGCGTTATATAGTTTCGGCCGCCGAAGTGATTGAGTTAGCTGGCAAAGCTGCTCGCGACGATAAGAAAACCCGCATTCGGAACAGAACACATTCGGTTCTGTGGACATCAAGACAACAGGCAATTGCAGCGAGTGGCGAGTGGCAAACGCAATCGCAAAACGGCATCAGGTAGCAGAAGAAAAAAGTTTGTTCTTTATACAAACTGCTTTGGTGTCAAATCCAAACAAGGCGGCATCGAGGGCGTTCGAAATGGTTTTTTTTCAAAACCACGAGTACTAAGTTTTCTAAATTGGAATCATTCCATAAAACAAGGCGCTTTTCAGGGCCATTAAACCTTCCAAAAAAGAGTTTAGGGAATACAGTTCAATGCTTTCTAAAACAATATCCAAAATAATAATAAAACACAAATTGATTTTTTCATAATTTGTTTACCAGGATATGATGAGTATGTGAATTTGGCAGTTGTTCTGAGCTTATTGATTTTCACCAATTCTTAAATTGCTTCTAGATTGAAAGTACAGTAATTTACACTTATCTCGACATTTAGCTAATTGGACGAACCTGTAATGCGACATATTTAGTTGGACATTTTTGTAAACATAGAGTTCGGGGTCCAAATTATGACCCCACATTGAAAGTTGACACTGTACCACTGTCATCGCAAATGTTCAATTACAGGTTAAAATTACCTCCAATCCGATACTGAGTGGTGGTAATGCGACGTGCCATTGAATGTAATTTACTGTAAAATATGTCACAAGCTGGATGGGAAGAAGTTTTCCAACTGTGAAAGCTGTGGCGAGTGGCAAATGCAATCGCTAAACAGAAAGGTTTAGCCGAACAAGATGGGGATATCGAGTGATAACAAAACAATAAACTCTTTAGATTGAAGATAATTTTGTGATCCTGAAAAGGACCCTTTTTAGCCTGCATGTGAATCCAACGAGCGAACAAATCGTAATGAATGTATTTTTTTGCCATCGCTCCCTTTTAACGCTCATTCGTTCGTCTCTTTGGACTCGCCCCTCTGGCTGAGTCTGCCGATTTGTCTCTATCCTGTGAGTGTGTACCGCTAGAGTATAAAACACGCGGACCCCAAAAAAATATCATATTTTCTTTCAACCCGTGTGGTTGTACGGCATCGGCATCGTGGACGTAACAAAGGAGGACAAGTTAAGGGAAAGGAAAAGTCTCACTCGAACCATGCAGGTCTCCAGATCCCTGTTGGTCGCATTCACTGATTGCTCCGCAAGGGTAACTAGGCCGAACGGATTGGTGCCGGAGCACCAATATACCTAACAGCGATTATAGAGTTTCGGCCGTCGGAGTGCTCGAGTTGGCTTGCAAAGCTGCTCACGACAATCAGAAAACCCGTATCAAGAACAGAGCAGCTTCGGTTCGGCGCTCATCAAGGCAACAATTAGTTTCAGTGAGTGGCAAAGTGTTTCTCCGGCACGTCGCATTAAATGTAATTTACTGAACAACATGTCACAAGCTGGATGGGAGGAAATTTTCCAACTGTGAAAGCTGTGGCGAGTGGCAAACGCAATAGCTAAACAGGAAGGTTTAACCGAACAAGATGGGAATATCGAGTGATAACAAAAACACAACACCAAAGGTTCTTTTCAGAACCATCAACATATTCATAAAGAGTAAATAGTAAACTAATCCATTTTTCAGGTAGATAGGTAGGTATTCACGTAGGAGAAGAAAATAAAACAATATATTTAAAATATATATTTAACAAAAGCTGTCCCCTTTGTATAGTCCTACGTCACTCCGGTTATGTCCCCGACATTACCCACCCGTCTTTTTTTTATTGACTTCCTCTTGAGTTAATGACTCAGATTGGAGCCTTATTTGTTGTGTTTGATAGTTTAAACGCTAAATAAAAACCTTTTTCATTGAAAAATATGTGGTGAAAATTGGTCGAATTTCTGATTGTCAGTTTGACATGCGGTACAATGAACAACCAAAGTATGTCTGTCATGCTACGATTCTCCGGCTCTCACGGCTGGTATCATTGCCAGACGTTACCATTGTGTCAAGGTAGACAAATTGGTTCTCTACCTCTAACTCATCGCCGTCGATCACAACACTATTACCTAATCGGGCCATGTAATGCTCGGATCCGGAAGCCAACATTTTTCTTCTTGGATGGCACTAACGTTCCCAGTGGAACTTTTGCCTTCTCAACATAGGTATTACTTCCGTCATTTTTATTAGTAATACAGTAAACATTCACTAACTGGGCGAAAAGGGAGGACCAGTTATCGACATTCGCGTTTTAACTGGTCCGGCATGTTAAACGTCAAATAAAATTGGAGGGGGAACTTCAATTAATTGTTTGATTCGCGTTGATCATGAAATTGGATAAACAAAAGGATTACAATGGAATTTGGCATTGAGTGCGACAACAGGTATGAAATATGATTTGAGGAAATTATTTTTCTGCAATTTTATCAATGTTTTTGTCATTCGAAAATAATGTCAATTTTCATAACATTTCGAATTACATTCGAATGCCTCTCACAGTATATCTTCCATTTGAATATGGCGGCGATTGTTTACGAAATTCTGCTTTTCAACTGGTCCAAGGATCAGTTAACGTTCGCCCAGTTGAAAAGCAGACCAGTTAAACCAGGACCAGTTAGCGAACGATTACTGGGAATGTAATTTGAAATCTTATGAAAATTGTCATTATTTTCGCATGACAAAAACATTGATCAAATTACAGAAAAATAATTTCCTCAAATTATATTGCATACCTGTTGTCGCACTCAAAGCGAAACTTCCATTTGAATCCTTTTGTTTATTCAGTTTCATGATCAACACGAATCAAACAATTCATTGAAGTTCCACTTGATTTTATTGGACGTTTAACATGCCGGACCAGTTAAAACGCGAATGTCGATAACTGGTCTTCCCTTTTCACCCAGTTAGTGAATGTTTACTGTATTTGGTTTTAGACGCATTAATTCACTCCGTAGCTCCTTTCGTGTTATGGAATTATAAGCAACTTTAAAGTCGATGAATAGATGATATGTTGGCACCTGATAATTTCACTTCAACTGGCACTCAATAATGTGTCTATCGTTTCTCAGAACAGAACCAGAACCATGCAGGCTACAAATATACCTATTCTCTCTTCACGCTCAGTAAGAAAAATATCTCGTTTCTTTCGTACATATTCCTTCCGTTTCACATTGATTTCTTTCATTCTGCAAACAAAAGCGACGTTAGAAATCGTCACTTGGAAATTAATTTGAAGCATCCATGTATTCGGACAGTTTTTATATAAATGAATGTTTCCTTGCTGCATTCCAAACTTATTCACTGAAACTAATGAAAACGGTGCAGTGAGGATTGTGCAGTATGCCTGCAGGAGTAATCATTCACCGGCGCTTGTAGTGAGCGTGAAATTAGTGATGAAACGGATAGTAGTTTGGTCGGATACTGAATACCGAATATCCAGTTTAGCTTCTAGTCCGGATAGCCGAGTAGCCAGCAACCCGATGTTTGTGTTTGTACTTGTTTGTGTGCGCGCATGTATAGGTGTATTTGTGCGTGCACGTGTATTTGTGTATGTTAGCGCGTTTTTTGGGTGTTTGTGCGCACGTGTGCGCGTTTTTTTCCGTGCGCGCATGTTTGCACGTGAGTCTGTGCGTGCGCACGTGTGCGTTTTTTTTGCGTTTGTGCATGTGTGCGTGTTTGTGAATGTGTGTGCAAGTATTTACAGGTGCGTGCGCGTTTGTGCGCCTATGTGCAAGCGTGTTGGCGTGTATGTGCGGGCGCTTGCATTTCTGCGTGAAATTTCCAGACCTAGTCGAAAATCGTGTAATTTCGAGCAAATCGTGTGAAAAAAATCGCGTAATTTCAAGCAAATCGCATAAAAAAATCGCGTTATTTTGAGCGAATAGCAAAAAAAATCATGCAAAAAAATCGCATAAAAAGAATTCAGTGTACTTGCAAATAACATGTTCCTCCGTAACATTGCATACATGTTTGATACAGAAAACATAATAAAACGAAGACAGCTCAAATCGGACTATTCCTTTCTCGAGTTTTGCGCTTACCAAAACGTTTGGCGATTCATTTTTATTCATATAGTTAGAAGACATAGGGTTTTTCCACCTGAAAATCCATTTCCACTTTCGAACACAGATCAATTTCATTAGCGCAAACATCAAATGGACTAAAAACCATTACCACGATGTAATTGTAGAACATTTTGGAGTTCAATTTTTCGAATTTTCTTATTTTCCTTCAGGGTTTTCCGAATATTTTAAATTGTCATGTTTAGCTGTTAATATAATTGGCCTCCTTATCCTTCTAGAGGAGGTAGGGGTGTTAAACCATCATAAAACATTTCTTCTACTATTAAATACTCACATTCCAATTTTAGCTCCATTTGCTTGATTAGTTCTCGAGTAATGCAGAAATTCGTGTTTCATTCGTATAGCAGCTACCTCCTTTGAGAGGTGGCCATCATAGAAATATTTCTTGCACCCTAAAACTCGAGAAAAGAAAATCCGATTTGAACTGTCTGTCTGAATGAAAATAAATGTAACCCGTTCAAGCAGTTTTATACTTGCTTTCAAGCTTCTGCTTTTATATTTGTAAGAGAACGAAAGAGGAAAGAAACGAAACAGAAGAATCAATGTTTCAGTATGCGTAGAGAATTTTTCGTTTCCACTTCACCCCGATACACTGAAATTAATCCACCGAAAATGACTGTAGTGAAAGTGAGGGGTGTATGTATGAAATTCAGTCACATTTATTATCTTCGAAAATAACTAGCCCTGGTTGGGACTATGTACCCGCGGCATTTCTGGAGGAGCTGTTGCAAGGTGAAGATTTGATCAGTAGTAGACCGACCTTCGATGAAACCGGTCCGATAACTTTCCACGAATCTATTTGTAAGTAGCGATAGACGACGGAAAAATATTTAGAAAACACGTTGTAGGCGGCATTCAGGACGTTGATTGCATGAAAGTTTCCACAATCTAGTTTGTCTCCTTTCTTCAATGCGCGAGTTGCTATACCCGGCATATACGCCATCGTGCATATGCTCACACAGAGTAACTGCACCCATCATCTTTATCGCTATCATGCGCATTCCACTCGGTGACCTATCGTATGCACGAGACCGTCATGTGGGCTTACGAGACATTGCTCCGCCCTGTGTTGGAAGAAGTTTCTGCGTGCGGCCACATACTTAGAGGTGGTGAAATCGATGAGTCTTAGGCCGTTTTCATTTGTTAATTGGTGTGCGCTGTACATGCCAATTGCAGGTTTGAATTTCTCCTAAAAACCGATCTGAGCATTGAAATCTCCGATGATTATCTCGATGTCATGTTTCGGGCAGCGTTCGTATTCGCGTTCCATCTGCGCGTAGAATTCATCTGTGCACATTAATGATGCTAATGTTGAAGAATCGGCCCTTAATCCTCAATTTGCACATTTTGGATTTGATTGGCCACCATCCAATCACACTCTTTAGCATATTACCCATCACAATGAAAGCGGTCCACTCCATGCGCGCATACCACACCATAGACAGTTTCCCTTAACATGTAGTGATATCCATAATATTTCGAACTAATTCTTCCAGGTACTGTATGACAAACAGTCCCAAGAGCTTCGACGTAAAACCAGCTATTTGACGGAAGCTAACCATCGAATGGAAAGTATTCAAGAAGATTTGCGCTGGTCGCAAGATCAGATGCTACAGGCCATAGAAGAAAACATTGTGGAAGAAAACATCTATCAAGACACTACCGAGCCAACAGAAAATATCAGGGCAGGTAAGTGAACAGAAGGTTATTATTCGACTAGTTTATGTTCTGAGAAATAATTTCCTTCTATTTATAAGTGATGGATGCGAATACTCCAAGAACGGACACAACATCATCTGACGAACAGTTGGATCTGCTGAAAAAGCAACTAGAGAAATGTCAAACGGAATTGGAGGAACACACAGAAAAAGAGAAGTCGTATCAAGATCGAATACAAGAGCTCGAACATGGATTAGTTGAACATCAAACGAGACTGAAGGAAGAGGAGAAAAAAGTAGAGCAGCAAATGTTCGCGATGGAGTTCTCTCGAACGCGCATTAACGAATTGCAGAATGAGATGGCGGCAAAACAGACAGACGTAGATACCCGTAGTGGTTCGGTTGACATCCAAATCGCTAGCCTACAAAAGCAACTCGAAGATGTACGGAGAGAATTGTCTGGTAAATCGGCCGAACTGAACACAATTCAAGCGGAAAACACTCTGCTACAGTCCAAGGTATCCAACTATCAAGACAACATTGAACGCCTTGAAGAGGCCCGGAAACTGGACCTGGAGGAGTTGGAAGCATCCAAGAATGAGCTAACGAAATCAAGGGAAACAATGGAAAGACAATTAGTCGAACATTCATCAATGCTCGATGGTTTGGAGATGGGTAGTCTCAAAGAACAGAACGACACTCTCCGAGGAGAAATATCTAAGTTAGAAGAAAAGTTGAGCAGTGCCCAAAAATTACTGCAAGATTTACAAAACAAAACAAGCGACCATGATGCTTTGCTAAAAACCATTGAAGATCTTAAGACGGAATTGCAAAGCGTCAACGACTCGTTGGAGGAAAAAGAGATGATTGTCAATAGATTGGGAACTGAAGCAGAAGCA